>NC_084850.1:964367-1285823 GCF_033115175.1 Lepus europaeus
GCGCCAGCCCCGGCCAGCCCCGGGCTTTCCCCACCGCTCTAAGCTGCCTGCCTCTGGGCCTCCCATGCGCAGCACCCCGAACTGCCCCACCTCATGGCCCCCATAGAAGGCGATCTCCTCTGAGTTGGCCACCACACGAGAGTGCATGTACCGCAGCTCTCCCTTCCGCCGTGCCTCCTCTGCCACCAGCTCCCCAAACTTGGGCGAGAAGGCCCGCAGCACGTTGGCCGTAAGGAACACCACGAGGCCGGCAATGGCCGAGGGCCAGGCTGTGCCCGCGCCGCGGGAGCGGGCCGCTCGAAGCAAGGTGTAGGAGGTCACGGCCACGTCCAGGAGTGGCTTGGTCAGGTTGGAGTAGAGGTGGGCCACAGAGGCCGCGAAGGCCACCACGTCCTCTGTCAGAGACTGGTCCGGGTTGCGAAGTCGCCCGTCCATGTTGCTGACCCGGTAGTAGGTCTGCTGGGAGAAGTAGAGGCTGTAGGCATGGGCCACCAGCCGGCTGCGGAAAGACAGGGCCAGCTGGCCCTCCAGGTAGCGGATGGCACTGTTGATGAAGGTGGCAGGGAGGGCGATGAGGAGCCACTGCAGCAGCTGCCAGCTGAACGCCCGTGGGGCCTTGCGCACGATGCAGCGGGCCAGTCTTCCGTCCAGGCGGGCCACATACACCGACAGGAAAGTCCGGCTTACCAGGGCAGCAGAGTGCAGGGCCAGCAGCCCCGTCTCCCTGCACAGGACCCGGGGGAACAGCAGCCGCAGGAGCCACAGGAGTCGCTGCAGGAAGACTCGGTTCATGCCAGCTTTGGCTGCTGTGGCCCCGGGAGCCTCCTGCGTGGGCTCCCCCCTTGGCACCTGAGGGCCCCTGGCTGGAGCCAGGCACTGCCGCACCAGAGGGTAGATTTTGTGGACTCCATAGGCCGTGAGAGCCACGACCACGGCTGTGCGCTTCAGCGTGGTCACCCGCGAGGGCCGGGCGGTGGACAGCACCGGCATGTCACCCGGGCAGGTGCGTGGGCTGGGACTGGTGCCTGAGGCGGCAGCTGAGGCAGGTGGCTGGAAGGGTTGTTGCTGTGACCCCGGGCCTGTTGTCTAGGAAACTGGAAACCTTGCAGTGGTCTCCCAGATGGTCGCTTTAGGCCCCTGAGGGCGGTGCTGGGGCCCCCGGTGCGGTGGGCTCGGGCCCTCCAGGGTCTTGGCCTCCTCTGGCAGCCCAGGTGGAGAAACTTGGATCCCCTCTCCTGTCAGTCCCCTAGCCCCTCAAGAGGTCTCGGGCATAGAGGGCGCCTCTTACCCTCCACCTCTTTCTCCTCCCCCGATGGCGCCCCTCCCCGGGACACCAGGCGCGTCCGTCCGCTCTGCAGCCTGGCTCAAGCGACAGTGACTCCGCCACCGGCCTAGAATCCCCACCCACCCACCCCTCCCCAGGGGCGAGCCGGGGGAAGGGGAGGAGGCGGAGGAAGGGCGAAAGGCGGAGTCTGGGCGCAGGTCGCCCCACCCCGTTCTCTCAGCGGGCTTGGCCCCACCCCCTCCCCGGACCACAGAGACGTGGGACGGCCGCGCGGGCTAGACAAGCGGCCCTTGCCTTCCCGCCAAAGCTCCGCCCCGCCCCGCCGTGTCGCCGCCGGCCGGGAGACGCGGTTTCCTCTTAGCTCTGCGCTCGGCACGCGGCTCGGGGCTGGGGCGGGAAGCGGCGGTAGGCGGGGCTTCCCGGGGCTCGCGCGCTTTGAGGGCGGGGCCCGACGGGCGCTTCCGGTTTCCGGCCGCGGCGTGAGGGGCGGGGCCCGGGCTGTGGCGAGAGTTCGCTGGCTGCAGCGGGGCGTGCTCACTGACTGTGGGAAACTCGGTGAGTGGCGGTCCGCGCCCCCGCCTGGGCTTCGGGGCCGCTGAGGCCCCCGCAGCCCCTCGGCGGGGAAGCGGACGGAAAGCGTGAGGAGACCGGGGGTCCCTGGGGACCTCCGAGCCCGGGACCGACCCGGGAGGGCAGGGCCGGGCGGAGAGAAATTGGGGCGGCGGGGGGTGGACCCGGGCTCTGGGGCGCGAGGGCCGGCCGCGGGGGCGGGGGACGGTGGCGAAGCCCAACTCGGAGGAGCCGCCGGGGTGGGCCTCGGGGAAGCGGTGCTGGGCCAGGGCGACGTCGAGGGGCCCTGGGGTGCCGCACGGCGGCTCTCGCGCTGGGTGGGCGTTTGGGCCCGAGAGGGCTGACAGGCGAGCGTCTCCGGTGTGTCAGGACGGCTGCTTCTAGAACTTCGCTCTGGATGGTTGCCTTGAGGTGCCTTGTTGAGACCTGCGTTTGCTCTTGGCCCTGACTCCCGCCCTCTAAGCAGTCTCGCTCGCTCGGGGGCCTCCCGCCCGCGTCAGAGGCACACGGCGGCTGGGAAGGGCCGTTTTAGCTCCGGAAACAGCTCCTGGCCTTCTCTCGGCCGGCCCCGTTGGAAAGGCTGAGGAGGGCAGGGCCTCCTGGTTCCCCCGAGGGGGCGGCGGCGGAGGCCGCTTTCGGACCGGGTGCAGCTCCCGAAGCACTGCGGGGCCGGGCCTGGTTCGTAGCAGGGATTTGGAAAAGGCCCGACGCTGTGCAGCGGAGCGCCGCGCGCCGCTGGGAAGGGAGCAGGCTGGGGGGCGTGCTGAGGGTTTCCTCCTGCTCCTGGGCTGTCTTTTTAAGAAAACCGCTTTCCCAGTTCCACAGGCACAGAAGGGGTTCTTGGACTCCCTTGGGGAAAGGGATCGTGCTGGCTCTGGAGGTAACGGAGGGTGGAGGGTGGCGACTAACCCTCTCCCGGGAAATGCAAGTTAGGCCTTTGGGCACCGTTGGCCGTGAGTGGCCTCGCGGAGCCCTGGCCGGTTCAGCTGGTGCTGCGAGGCTCTGAAGTCCAGCGCTGGGGCCCTGGGTGAAGGAAGAGTGGCAGCCCCGGGCGCGCAGAGCACCTGGCCTGGGTGCCCGCGGCTGCCCAGCTCTCACTGCTGCTCTTGTTCCTTCTGCACACGGCCAGGAACGAAGCTCCCATCTCCCGGTTGGAAACCCAGCAACAGCATGAGTCTGCAGTGGACTGCAGTCGCCACCTTCCTCTATGCAGAGGTCTTTGCCGTGCTGCTTCTCTGCGTTCCCTTCATCTCTCCCAAGAGGTAGGGCCCGTGGAGCGCGCTGGCAGGCAGGCGGCGGGCTGCCCACGGCCAAGTCCTGCAGCTTGTGTGCAGAATTGGTGGGCCCTAGAACTGCGGCCCTAGGGAAGCAGGTAGAACCTGTCTGGGCCGGGGGTGGTGGGGCTTGTGTTTCTCATTGTGGCCCTCCATACGGTTCTGCCTTGTCACGTCTTGCACAGCTCCTTTCCAGTGCGCCCTGCCTTCTTGACAATACCCTAAAGGGAGGAAGATCTAGCCTTAGTGTGTTCTGAGTGTGACTGCCCTCCCGCCGTCCCTGGGTGACGCGGCTGTGTGCTATCCGGAAGCCTTGCACCATCAGGTCACGTTGCTGACTTGGTGCCTTCTGTCCCAGCTCGTCTCACTGGCCTTGCAGCGGAGCCTCGGGAGCATTACTCAGCCTCTGAAGGATGAAGCCATGTTCCTTTTCACTGTACACCAGACTGGAAATTAATTTTTAATTACAACATCTGAACACATCTATCTCTATTTAAATTAGAAGCTTTCTTTCAAATAAGGCTAGATTTCCACAAATTTTTAAAAATTCTTCCTTATGGAAAAAATTTATTTGAGAGGCGTTGTGGGGTAGCTTTTTAGGTCGCCTCCTGTGATGCTGGAATCCCATATCAGTGCTAGTTTGAGTCCCAGCTGCTCCACTTCCTATCTAGCCCCCTGCTAATGTGCCTGGGAAAGCAGCGGAGGATGGCCCAAGTCCTTGGGCCCTTGCCACTCAGGTAGGAGACCTCGTTGGAGTCCCCAGCTCCTGGTTTCGGCCTGGCCCAGCCCAGCCCAGCCCATTGTGGCCATTTGGGGAGTGAACGAGCGGACAGAAGATCTTTCTGTCTCTGCCTCTTCCCTTCTCTGTCATTCTGCCTTTCAGATAAATAAATCTTAAAGTTACTTGAAGAGCAGAGAGACACAGAGGTTATCTTTTTTTTTTTTTTTTTTTTTTTTTGAGAGGCAGAGTGGATAGTGAGAGACAGAGAGAAAGGTCTTCCTTTTTGCCATTGGTTCACCCTCCAATGGCCGCTGTGGCCGGTGCATCGTGCTGATCCGAAGCCAGGAGCCAGGTGCTTCTCCTGGTCTCCCATGGGGTGCAGGGCCCAAGGACTTGGACCATCCTCCACTGCCTTCCCAGGCCATAGCAGAGAGCTGGCCTGGAAGAGGGGCAACCAGGATAGAATCCGGTGCCCCAACCGGGACTAGACACAGCTTAACCCACTGTGTCACAACGCCAGTCCTACAAGGTGCACATTTTGAGTACTACAAAGGAGAGTACAATGAAAAGTGGGTTTTCCTCTCTAGAGACCACTAATGTCTAGGCGTTCCTATCTGTATACATGCAGCTTTTTTTTGAAGCACTTTTAAATAGCTACCATACATTGGAGACTTCCAGGTGTCTGAAGCTGACAGCATGCCGCTCTCGGGCCATGGAGAAGAGTGCAAAGCTGACTTCTGTGGTGGTCAGGGCCCTGCCCCCAGGATCATGTGCTTTCCCTTCACAGATGGCAGAAGATTTTCAAGTCCCGCCTGGTGGAGTTGGTCGTGAGCTATGGCAACACCTTCTTTGTGGTTCTCATCAGCATTCTCGTGCTGCTGGTCATTGGTGAGTGGGCTGTGTGTGGCCTCTGCTATTCTGTGCTCTGCCAAGTGGGGCTTCTCGCAGACAGATCAGTGAGGCGCCCCGTCTTTCTTCTGGGCAAGATGGTGCTGCTGCCAGGCGTTTGTCGAGAGAGGTTCCTCCAGCAGGGGTGTGACTATACCAGGCAGTCTTTATCTGCATCCTTATGACAACTGCCTCACATTTCTGAGGTTGCTTCTCAGGTCATTCTAGGAGCAAAGCTAAGACAAGCTAACTGGCTCGTGTCTCTGGTCTAAGCAGTACTGCTTTCCAGTCATTTAACCAGCAGCATTCTCCCTCAGTGTCTGAAACAGGTCTTCAAATAAGGGGCTGAGCACCCAAGTAGACAGGGAGCCTTGTGGAAGGAAGTCCTGCCATGTCTGCTAATGGAAAGGGGGACTGAGCTGACTAGCAGTATCGCCTGGGGACAGATCCCAGACCTCTCTCGATCTGGGCTGGACTTCAGGTCTTTGCAAGTGCTTCCAGCTCTGCGGTCCTATAAAGACAAATGGACCAGAGGGCATGCTTGGGTGGGGGTGGGGCTGGAGCCGGTGGTGCTAAGATGTAAGGTGGACATTTCAGGGCAATGTAGTGGCAGAGTTGTTTGGAGGCAAGAGGAGTCCATAAAACTCTTGTCTGGCTGTTAGTTGTGCACTTTTGCTGTGCTGAGTGATCACCGTGTCCACCTACCCAGACTCCACAGTGTCAGCTCTGTTGGGACAGGGGTCCTGTCTCATGGTGGTGCTGCTGCTTAGGCTTGGCATACTCCTCTCCCCCGTCCCCCTGTCCTCTGCAGAAATGCAGCGGGGACTGCGGGGATCAGGGGAGTGTGCAAAGACTACCTCCCACTCCAGGCCTCCAGCTGCAGCATCAAGCATTTCTCCTTCCTGATGTCTTGAGGCCGGACAGGATATGTTCAGGAAGAACTGCCTCTGAACAGGCCAGGTGCGGCTTGCAGTTCCAGCTACGTAGGATAGTGCTTCGCTGTTCCTGCAATACTGGGCAAGACCCCAAGAGGCAGTTCTTCCCAATCAGGACTCTTCCCTGAGCATCTCTGAGCCAGGAGCTCGGAGGGGAGTTGTGTGTTGTCTCTGGGGCTGAGCTCCACAAAAAGCCAGGCTACAGAATTTTTGAACTGTGCCTGTATATTTTTGCTTTTAGGTTCCGATTGGAGGCAAGGACTAGGGAAACAAGGGATAAAGCCAGAGATTATTACCTCAGTGCCTTACGCCTTCCAGTACTGTAACCATCTCTATTTCCTACCGCAGCTCAATGAGCCAGAGATCCTTTGTAGCTTTGAGTACTTGATAAACCTGTATTCTTTTTTAGGATCAAGGTCCTGCTCAGAAGTTCTAGAGAGACATATGGCTGGAACAGCTGGCTGCTTCCTACCCTGATGTTAAAAAGCAGAATCTAGAGAGAGTCCTCTACAAATAGAAATGGTAGTGAATAGCAAGAGCTAGTTAGTGAAAAGTAGTGGGTGCAACCAGCTGGAGCTACAGCCTGGCCCACCCTTTATGTTCCCTGGGAGAGGCCCAAGACCCATGTACCCAGGAGAAGGCGGTGGATGGGTCTAGGGCACACCTCCTGGGTATGATGAGGCAGAGCCAATGCCTCCCAGCCCAGTCTTCTCTTGGCTGTTGACCAAGATGGGCCTTATGACAATGAGATTTCTCAATGCAGGGGGCAGTGTAAGAAAACAGGACTTTTAACCTTGTTTTCTGATTAGAAAGTAATGCTTAATTGTTTTTGAAAGTTTAGAAATTGAACTTAGACAGTTAAAGTCCCCCATCATCCCATGTATTACAGGCAGCCATCCCAAATACTTTCTCATGCATTTCCACAGGTGTTCTCTGTGTTTACATCTCTGTTACCATGTTTACAGTAGTGGGATCACACACACACATGTTTTAGATTGTGCTTTTTTCCCTCTGGCTATAAATTAGACATCGTTGTACCGCAATCTCATTCTTCTTAAAGAGTACATAGTATTCTCATATAGTTGTACCACAGTTTAATGTCCTCTTTGTAGATACTCTCACAACATTGCACATTTATACAAAGGCTTCTGTGGGATAACATCAGAGAGGAGTCACTGAACCTGAGGGTATGAACATCTTGCATTTTATAACAGGTGTCTTATGACAGTTAATATTCCTGCTTAGACTATGTGAGGGTGCTTGCTTCATGCTGCAGATTTGACAGTAAAGGAAGGTGGATTTTTATGATGCGCGATCAGCTTGAAAACCAAACAGCCAGGATAGGTGTTTAGCCTAGCAGTTAAGATGCCAGTATCCCATATCAGAGTACCTGGATTAGATTCCCGGCTCCAGCCTCTGGCTCCAGCTACCTATTAATGCAGACCCTGGGAGGCAGTGGTGATTGCTCAAGTCATTGGGTTCCTGTCACTCATGTGGGAGAACTGGATTGTGCTTTTACCTTCAGCCCTGGCAGTTGTGGGCATTTGGAGAGGTTTGTCTGTCTGTCTCTCAGTTTCTCAAATAAATAAAAGGATAAAAAATGCAACTGGAGGAGACATTTAGTGCAGATGGTAAGATGCCACTTGGGGTGCCCACATCCCATATTGGGAATGCCTGGGTTCGAATGCCAGCTCTTCTTCCAATTTTTAGCTTCCTGCTAATGTGCACCCTGGGAGGCAGCAGGTGATGGCTCAAGTACTTGAGTCCCTTACCACCCTCATGGGAGACCTGGATGGACACCTAGATGGAGACCTTGGGCTTTGGGCAGCCCCAGCTGTCGTGGGCTTTTGGGGAGTGAGCCAGTGAGTGGAGGATCTCTGTTTTTGTGTCCCTCCCCCTTTCTTTCTTTCTGTCTCCATGTCTTTGCCTTTTAAATAAATAATTTTTTAAAATAATAAGACCAAGTAGTCTTAAGACCAGAAAGTAAGAACCAAACTCTGCCATGCCAGTCTTTCCTAAAATGTTTATTTGTGAGGGAGCGTGCACATGCAGTGCATGTGCTCTCCTCTGTTGGTTCACTCCATGAATACTTGCAACAGGTGGGGCTGGGCCTAAGCCAGGAGCTGGGAACTCAGTCCGGGTCTCCCACCTGGGTGGCAGGGAGTCAGCTATTTGAGCTGTTATTAAACTGATGTAAAACTATGTCTCAGGGTCAGGTATTGTGGTACAGTGGGTTGAGCTATCACTGGGACACCCACATCCTGTATCAGAGTGACAGTTTCAGTCCCAACTGCTCCACTTTTGATCGTGGCTCAAGTACTTGAATTCGTGCCACCCGTGTGGGAGAACTGAATGGAGTTCTGGCTGTTGGCTTCAACCTGGCCTAGCCCTGGGTGTTTTGACAGGCAGAGTGGATAGTGAGAGAGAGAGAGACAGAGAGAAAGGTCTTCTTTTTGCCGTTGGTTCACTCTCCAATGGCCGCTGCGGCTGGGGCATCTCGCTGATCCAAAGCCAGGAGCCAGGTGCTTCTCCTGGTCTCCTATGCCGGTTGCAGGGCCCAAGGACTTGGGCCATCTTCCACTGCCTTCTCGGGCCATAGCAGAGAGCTGGCCTGGAAGAGGGGCAACCGGGATAGAATCCGGCACCCCAACCGGGACTAGAACCCGGTGTGCCGGTGCTGCAAGGTGGAGGATTAGCCTGTTGAGCCACGGCGCCGGCCTCAAATAAACTTTTTAAAAGATTATTTATTTATTTATTTGAAGGCAGTCACAGGGCGAGAGAACTTCCAACTACTGGTTCACTTCCCAAATGACCGCAACGGCCGACTGGGCCAGGCTGAAGCCAGGAGCTTCCACTGGGTTTCCCACGTGGGTGCAGGGACCCAACCACTTGGGCCATCTTCTACTGCTTTCCCAGGCACATTGGCGGGGAGCTGGATCAGAAGTAGAGCAGCTGGAACTCAAACCACATGGTGTTCTCTCTCTCTAACTGCTTTCAAATAAATAAATAATCTTTTAAAAAGTTTATTTGAAAGGCAGAGTGACAGGGAGGGGGGAGGGGAGAGAAAGATCTTCCCCATGCTGGTTCATTCTTCAAATGCCCGAAATACCTAGGGCTAGGTCAGGTTGAAGCCAACAGCCAGAACTGCATTCAGTTCTCCCACAAGGTGCTCATATGGGATGGTGGCATCCCAGGCAGCAGCTTAACCCACTGCACCTTAATGCCAGTCCCTCAAATATACTTTGAAAAGAATCTGTCTCTGAGTGAGTAGGGAAAGGCAATAGATATGGTATGGTTCCATTTATACTTTATAGACAGTTTAATAGATAGTCTTTTTTAAAAACTACTTGTGAAATGATGACTCTTTCAGGAGCTTAGAGCGCTCACTTAGTGGTTGTGTGAGTTCTGGTTCTGCAACCAGAACCATGCTAGGCCGTGGGAATGTAGCAGCCTAAAGCCCTCAAGCTAAAAGTAGTTTAGCTTGAGGGCGATGGGCAAGAGACAGTTGTTGAAGATAATTTCAGAGGTGGGTATGTATGAAAAAGTGAATAACAGGATAAAGTGACCAGAAATAATTTGAAATCAGGCACACAGCATATGCACCACTGGAGGTGATTGTGTGTGGGATTCTTTACCTTTCCATGTTTCTGGTATGGTTGAGCTTCTGATGAGCACAGATGCCTTTTATGATCAGAATGTAACATAAACAACTGAACCCTTTGTCAGAATTGGCAACAAGGGCCAGCGCCGCGGCTCAATAGGCTAATCCTCCGCCTGCGGCACCGGCACACCGGGTTCTAGTCTTGGTCAGGGTGCCAGATTGTGTCCCAGTCGTTCCTCTTCCAGGCCAGCTCTCTGCTATGGCCTGGGAAGGCAGTGGAGGATGGCCCAAATCCTTGGGCCCTGCACCCGAATGGGAGACCAGGAGAAGCACCTGGCTCCTGGCTTCGGATCAGCGTGATGCGCCAGCCGCAGTGGCCATTGGAGGGTGAACCAATGGCAAAAAGGAAAATCTTTTTCTCTGTCTCTCACTATCCACTCTGCCTGTCAAAAAAAAAAAAAAAGGCAACAAATGCCCTTGATGCTCTTATGCTCTTGGCTTCTAGCAGCTTAGGCCTCCTGAGCTGCTATTTCCAACTTGAGAGAAGCCGGACGAGGTGGGATTGGACAGCACCAGCAAGGGAAGCCACCCCTGTTGCCAGCAGCACTGAAGGTTCCATTCATGTTTTGAGCTGTAGAGCAACTTGTGGTCTGGGTAGAGTGTGGCAGGCTTCGATATGGGAAAAGCTGGAGGAGAGAGTGAAGGCAGGAGCTTCTGATAAAGCCCCCAGTGAGGATATGGCAGCCGAGGCAGTGGGGTGGGGCAGGATGGATTGATGGGAAGTGAGGCTGACCTATCTTGCTGCCTGCCTGCCTGCCTTGTACAGCCTGGTGTGGCCAGAGTAGCAGGTAAGCACCTGTGTCTCATCTGTTCCCCCACAGATGCTGTACGTGAGATTCGGAAGTATGACGATGTGACTGAGAAGGTGAACCTCCAGAATAACCCCGGAGCAATGGAGCACTTCCACATGAAGCTTTTCCGTGCTCAGCGGAATCTCTATATTGCTGGCTTCTCCTTGCTGCTGTCCTTGTGAGTGTGGATGGACAGGCGCTGTGAAGGGAGCTGTGTGGGTTTGACTCCTCAGGACCCAGAGGTCCTGTCCTTATTCAGGGAGATAACACAGGTGCCCCCGACCCCCAGAGTCACTGTGGCGAGTGGGAGGGGACTAACTGGGGTATCAGAAGACCTGATCTCACCACGTGATCTTGTAGGGCAAACAGTGGCCATCTGGCCCTGTGTTTGCTTGTGAAGTACAGCTGGGACTTTCTCTCCTGTGGGAGAGCATCTTTGGAGCCCTGCTCATCAGGATGCTGACTTGAGAACACGGGGCAGAAGTGGCCCAAAAGGGTGGAGACTGCCCCTGTCTCCAGGCCTTCCTAAATGTGATTCTAATGGGAGCACCTTGTGCTCCATGACAGCCCAAATGTTTCTGGTGTTTTTGGCAAGACCAAATTCCTCGACAAGGGCCAGTGGGGTGGCTAGTTGGGCAAGATGAAACCAGAAGAAAGTGCCTATTTGAGTCTAGGGCCCTGTTCGCTCTCTCCTGTTTCACACGAGGATTCTGACCGATGGGGCCCTGGCAGAGGGATACATGGAGGCTCAGGCGGAGGGCAGACAGAGGGATTGGAAAGGTGCTTGGTGTGTGGGTCAGCGCTGAGAAGACCGCTGACTTAGTCTGTTTGTGCTGCTGTAACAAAATATGAGGCTGGGTAATCTGTAAACAACAGAGATGGATTGTGGTATTGCGCCTGGTTTTGGAGGCTGAGAATTCCAAGCGCAAAGTGTCTGATGAGGGCTGTGGTCTGCTTCCAAAAGAACTTACTGCTGCATCCTCCCGAGAAGAGGAACAATGCATGGTGCAAAGAGTGGAAGGGCAAAAGGGGCCAACCTAGTCCCCTCTGGCCCTTTGTAATGCACTGACACGCTTAGGAGGGCAGAGTCCTCCTGCATTAATTGTTCCCCTGAAGACCACACCTCCAGTGCCATTGCAGTAAGCATTATGCTAAAGCACACGGATGGTGGGAACCGTCAGACCATAGCATCAACTGAATGTGTGGATTCTCAGGCCAGGCTCATGGATGCGAATTCCTTCCTGATGTTGTGCCTAGAGACTCAGGACGGTGAGCACTTCAGGGATTCTTGCCCTCCGTTTGCTTAGTGCATCCTGCTTCGCTAGGCACTAGGACGAAAGCCTGTCTGACTTGCAGCTTTCCAGATGATCTTGGACTCTCTGGGTCCAGGTTCAAAAGGGTGGGAGGTAGCGCATAGCTTTTCAAGGTAATATGTTTGATCAGAGATATAATCTGCTACCTTAGTGCCTTCAAATGAGGAAAGTCAGCAAATAAGAAGGCTTACAGGGGTCAAAGACACATAGCCTACATTTTTAGGGTTTCAGGAAGCTCCAGAGAAGTACAATTTTGTGGTTTGAGAGTGAAAGAGAAGTAAACCCAGAGGACTGAGTTTCACAAACAGAATTCTCAGTATGACTGCAAGTGAGCCAAATGAAGGAGAAGAGACCACAGAGAGGAAGGAAGAGCAGAAACTAGGACTTTTACCAGAGAAGCTTCTAGAACTTTCAGAATAGCTTTGAGGAGGGAAAAACTTATACTGAGCTGTGATTCGCGAGACATGGGAAGAAATGGGGGAGAAGGTAGTTCCTCTTTCTGTGTCTGTGTTAGAGGAGATGGAAGGTAGAAGGGCAAGGGCAAAGGAAACATGGGGACGAGAGAACTGAAATCCCCAGTGGGCAGAGGCGAAGTAGAGCGGGTAGCTTGTCTCAGTGTTGTAGTTTCCACTTAGACTTGGTGAGATTATGTCCGGGAACTTGAGATCATCTCCAGCTGGACTTGCTGATGATCCTCGAGGAACTGCAGAGTGGGAGAGATGCTGGAAGGCTGCAGACAGGCAAGTATCCTGATTCCCAAGGGAGGAGAAGATAGGTGAGGGTATGGCTAGGATGGGCCAGCTTGACTTTGACCTCAATCCATGCTCTAGAAAGAATGGCTTGTATGCGTTTAGAAAAGAGAGGGTTCACTGGTGAGTGCTGGGAATTCCTGGAAAAGTTTGTAATCTGTCTTGTCCGTGCCTTCCATAGATTGAGCAGGCATTGATTTTCAGCACAATGTTTGCCAGTCTCCAGGTCTGCTCTTGCAGACCAGAGGTTGAAGTCGACAGGTGCTGGTGCAGCAGTGTACTTAAGTGTGGTCTTAGCCTACAGCAGCGGCTGCTGTGGGGATCAGCTCCTTGGCTTCACTCTCCACCTCCGCCTGCTCAGGGTTTGGGTACCCCTGCACGTGGGGAGCAGACGCAGGGAGAGACAGGCTCATTGATCAGGCAGACTTGAAGGAGACTGGAGTTCTTCTTGAACTGTCTGTAAGTGTGCATTCGTGACGCTGGGGTGAAGAGAAAGGCGAAGGCTTGATAGAGCCACTGGTGAGCTGACAGTGCCCTTCCTTGCAGGCCAGGGTCTTGCAGTCGGTCAGCTGCTACTTGGAGGGCTATATGGGGCATGCCTCTGAGAGGGGGTAGCAGACCGCAGGGTGCTCCTGCAGAAGCTGGCACATCAGTGGCCGATGTCTTAGTGTTTGTTCCTCGCAGACTCTGGCTCATAAGCCTTTCTCCTGGCTCCATTCTGCTTCCATGATCTTGCTTTTGGAAGGACACCTCCAGGTCAGGTACTTCAAGTATTATCTGACTGTGCCAGGGGCCAGCGATCGTCCCCCTTCTTCTGCAGCTGTGGGGTAACTTGGCCACCAGACAAGTGACCATGTGCCACGGGCATTCCTGTGCAGCCAGTCCACTCTGGGCTAATTCAGCATAGTAAAATTCACCGTAGTAAAATTCACCATTTTTAGTTTACAGTTCTGAGTCTTGACAATTGTAGAGCCTTTGTTGTCAAATGGTTGGGTGATGCCAGCACAGTCAGGATGCAGAAGTGTTTGAAGTTTCCTTTCTCACCTAAGTCGGTGAATTCCAATACAGGCCATCCTCATTTGCACACTACTGCCATTCCCAGAGTGGCGCTCAGAGGTGGGAGGGTGGCAGTAAGCCTGGGCCCACTGCTATAGCCTGCTTTTCACGATCGTGATATGTCAGTGTCAAGTCAGCAGTCTAGCCCAGTTGTGTGTTTCCTCTCCTCTGACGAGTGTGTGAAGCTTTACCTAGTTCATTTTTACATGTGCCACACGAGGCAGTGGCTGTCTAACTTCTTGGCCAGGTCCTTCCAGCAGCCCCACACATTTCACTTCTCCTCAGCTGAAGCGAGGGACGCTGTGAGCTGGGTGTCCACTGTCCTGCTATGCCTGCAGTACCCTCCCATGGTTCATCCAGTCACAGGTGGGTCTTGGGCAGCTACTTCTTAAAGAAGGGAGTGAGGATCCCAGTGGTCAGTGTGAATCCACTGATTGCCCACAAATGGTCTACTTAGCCATTTCTAGAATTTTGCCCAGAATGTAGAATCCTCCTAGTCTGTCAGGTCCCAGAGCGGCAACTGTGGCCCTTGAGGAGCTTCTCTTGTGGTGTAATGTTACCCACACCTTATATCCACATAACCACATGGGTCTTGGAGGAAACACTTCAAAGAACACAGCTAGCTGCTCTGTGAGTTCTTCCAATCAAAAACATACTCCTGCTCATTATAAAATAAACAAAACCTCTTCTGTGCAAAAAAACCTCCAAATCATAGTGATGTGTTGAGTGAACTCCCTGTGGTCCTATCCTCAGAGGTAGCTACAGATATAATTGGGATGCTTCTTGAATTTTTCAGTAGTCTTTTTTTTTTTTTTAAAAAGAGATTTATTTATTTGAAAGGCAGAGTTACAGAGAGGCAGAGGTAGAGGTCTTCCATCCGCTGGTTCACTCCCCAGATAGTCATAACAGCTGGAGCTGAGCTGATCCGAAGCCAGGAGCCTGGAGCTTCTTCCAGATCTCCCCTGTGGGTGCAGGGGCCCAAGGACTTGGGCCATCTTCCACTGCTTTCCCAGGCATGTTAGCTGAGAGCTGGATCGGAAGAGGAGCAGCCAGGACTCAACCAGCGCCCATATAGGATACTGGCACTGCAGGTGGTGGCTTTACCTGCTACGCCACAGTGCCGTCCCCTCATTAGTCTTTTTTACATGTACGTGTAACATTTTCCTTACAAATACCGTGTGCACTTTTTGCTGTGCTTTAACTAGCCTTTCTCGCCCAACAACCTATCTTGGTAATGCTTCTGAACAACTCATTCTTAATGGCTGTGCAATACTGTTTAGGGAGGGGACTGTCACTGCTTTAACCAGTACCCTGCTCAGAATTGTGTGAGCTGGTTCGGAGGCTTTACTGTCAGAATCCAGCACCGCACCTGTGTGGTTTCTAGTCTGCCTTCTCCAAACACTGTGTCTCTTTGTCTTGGTAGCTGGGCTTGTTGGAAATGCAGCCTCTCACTGCCCTGGGCCTGCGGGTGAGAACCTGCATGTTGCCGAGATCCTTAGGTGACTGTGCACATTAGCAAAACTGTAGCAACACTGCTCTAACACAACTCTGTGCCCACAGCGCAGAGGTCACTAGCTCACGGCACTTCCTGGCTGCGGCAGGGAGCTTCCCTGCCCCGCATGGGACTCACTAAGCGTGGACTTGTTCAGGTGCACTGAAAACACTTGGAGTGGGCCCACTTTCCTCATTTACCTGTGTCATTGCTTTTAGAAGCCATGTTATGGTTGCCTTTGGATCTTTGAAGCATTTTCTTTTTGAAGAACCCTCTTACATCTGTCAACACAGTCTGCCGTAGATAGGTAGTGAATAGGCAAATTCCGATTGTGGGCTAACCCTTGCTTTGTTCTACATATCCTTTGTGTGCCTCTCCACACTTGTTTGTACATTTTTTTAAAAAATGAATCACTGTTGTTAGTTGTGCGGCATGCCTGTATGTGAGATAGAGAGGTATCTGTCTCTCTTTGCTGGGTCAAGTTCAGGTATGTTATGGGGCCCACTCACAATCTTAGCAAATCTGGGGTTGTTACTGTCTGTAAGAAGGGTGAGTCAGGTAGAGTAGCTGGGGAGAGCAGTGCACAGCACAGCCTGCCCTTAGCATCATTGGCTGGGGGGCTGCAGCAAGGCAGCTCACCCCTCTTGCCTAAGCATTCTGTTTTAGTAAGGGCTTAGCTAGACGACCAGATTGCCCTGTGGCCTCGCTGATGTGTATGTGCCTGTTGCTGTGGTCTGTTCTGGTTCTGGTTGAAACCAGTAAGGCCTTTAATCCTGGGTATCATGTGGGCCTTTGTGCATGGAGAATGGCAGCCCCGGAGTGACAGGGTGACCTGAGCTGCTCAGCTTTGGAGCGGGTACACCAGAGACTGCCTTGTTCCACCCCCTTGCTCCACGATACGGCTCTTGGTGTTACTGGAACACTTAGTGCCAGCTAGTTGTCTCCAGCCTGCCTCAGGCTCTTGCTCAGATGCTGAGCTGCTTTGTCCTGAGTAGCAGTCGCCTGGTGGCTTTTGGTGAATAGGCCCTGGCGCCATCAGTGAGCTCAGGTGGACCTTACTGCGTGTCCTCATTAGTCTTGGGCTTTTGAGTCTAACGACTCTCATCTTGTAGTTCCTCTCATGTCTGAAGAGCAAGAAGTTCCCTGCCAGCGCATATTCCTTGTAGAAAGATAAGACTTTAAGTACAAGTGTGAAAGTAATTTCCTGGAGATGCTCCTATAACTGCTGTTGACACTTAGCTTTGTTCTAGACTTTTCCAGACTTTTCTGTGCATAGTAGCAGCTACTACTTGTTAGGCATTCTGTGTACCAGGCACATACTATAAATTTTGATAGTACTGTGAAGAAGAAAGTGAGGTTCAGAGAAGTGTAGAAAGCTCTCCAAGTTCCCAGAGCTACTGATGGGGAGAGCTCAGAGTTCAGATTGAGAACCATCTAACCCAAGCACCTGGGGCTTTTCCTTTGTAGACTCCACACACTTCTTTTTTTAAAGGTTTATTCGTTTTATTCAAAAGACAAAGTTACACACACACACACACACACACAGGGAGAGAGAGAGAGAGACAGAGAGATCTTCCATCTGCTGATTCATTCACCAGATGGCTGCAATGGCTGGAGCTGGGCCAGACTGAAGCCAGGAGCTTCTTCCGTGTCTCCCACATGCAGACACCCAAGTACTTGGGCCATCTTCCACTGCTTTCCCAGGTGCATTAGCAGGGAGCTGGATTGGAAGTGGAACAGCTGGGAAACGAATCGGCACCCATATGGGATGCCGACACTGCAGGCAGTGGCCTAACCTGCTGCACCACAGTGCTGGCCCCTCCACACACTTCTTAAAACAGCACCAAGCTTGAACTACCTTGTGGTGACTTGCCCTTTCCACTCAGTTGACAACGAATGTTTTTCTAGGACAATTGATATGTCTCCCCTGTGTTTTTGTGTGTGTCTGTCCAGTTCCCTGTTGCTGAGCCACAAGCCTATTCCTTGTTTTTCTGGTAAAAACAGTGGGAAACAGTGCTCGAGTTTCATTTTTCATGTGTGCCTCAGCTAGGCCAGCTTTCTTGGAACCTTCTGATCTGTTCAGAGTGTCAGTGCCACCCTTGTTGTTTGTTCCTCGCCTATGATTTGTACATTTCCCTGGGAGGCGCTGACTCGGTTCTTGCACGGGAGCTGGTTGTGGTGGGCAAGAGGAGGAGCTAGCTTAGAAGAGGAGGGGGCAGGGTGGAGGGTTTCAGTCTGTGGCCACTTCTCCCGGTGGTAGTGAGCCAGGTGTTGCAGTCATTCTATGGCAGAGTCAGCAGCAGGGGTGGTGTTTCCAAGGAAGTGGAGCAAACCTGAATAGCCCAGGCTCAGGGAGACCAAGTCAGAGGTGGGACAGATCCGAGGCACTGGTACAGTCGAATCACTAGGCCCTCCCAGTCGCTGTGTCTGCTCTGTGTACACCTGGTGTGAGGACGGGTTACCTGCTGGGTAGGGCACTCTGACTGCTAGTGGGGGGGTGGGGGGTGAGGGGGCCGCTCCCTCTAGAGCTTTAGGCACAGTCGCAGCTTCATACAGGAGAGATAAAGCGGGACAAGCTGCAGTGGCAAGGAAAGGAGTCAGCTTTGCCCACCAGAGGGAGGCACAGAGAAGACAGGGAAAGCAGGGCCGGTAGGACAGCCAGACCTGCCGACCTCATGGCAGCAGGATGGGCCACGGAGAGGATGAATTGCCCCTGCAGAGCAGTTGGAGAAGGCAAGGGGAAGCCAGATAGAGCAAAGACAGGAGTGCGTTAGCGGACAGGAGTTTGGTGGCAGGAGAAAGGGCTGTGTCCAGCAGAGGGCCTGGTGGTGGAACTGGCTCCTCACCTGGCCAGGGTCAGGACATGGAGGAGGTTAGCCTTGAGCAGGCCTTGGAGTTGAAAAAAGGGACCCACCTTTATTTTTCCTTTAATATTTATTTATTTTACTTGAAAGGCAGAGTTAGAGAGGGAGAGATAGAGAGAGAGAGAGAGATCTTGCATCTGCTAGTTCACTCCCCAAATGGCTGCAGTGGCCAAGGCTGGGCTAGTCTGAAACCAGGAACCAGGAGCTTCCTCTGGGTCTCCCTGTGGATACAGGGACCCAAGTAGTTGGGCCATTTTCTGTTGGTTTTCCAGATGTACTAGCAGGAAGCTGAATCAGAGATAGAGTATCTACGACTCAAACTTGTGCCCGTATGGGATGCCGTCGGCATTGTAAGCAGCGACTTAACCTGTTATGCCACAGTGCCAGCCCCAGCGGCCCACCCTTAAAGAGAACATCACAGGGGCCGGCACTGTGGTGTAACGGGTAAAGCTGCTGCTGGCAGTACCAGCATCCCATATGGGTGCCAGTTCAAGTCCTGCTGCTCCACTTCCTTTTTTTTTTTTTTAAGATTTATTTAGTTATTTGAAAGTCAGAGTTACACAGAGAGAAGAGAGGCAGAGAGAGAGAGAGAGAGAGAGAGAGAGAGAGAGAGAGAGAGAGGTCTTCCATCTGCTGGTTCACTCCCCAGATGGCCAGAATGGCCGGAGCTGTGCCGATCAGGAGCCAGGAGCTTCTTCCAGGTCTCCCACGTGGGTGCAGGGGCCCAAGGACTTGGGCCATCTTATTCTGCTTTCCTGGGCCATAGCAGAGAGCTGGGCAGGAAGTGGGGCAGTCGGGTTTCGAACCGGCGCCCATATGGGATGCCGGCACTTTAGACCAGGGAATTAACCCACTGTGCCACAGAGCCGTCTCCACCCACTTCCAATCCAGCTCTCTGCTATGGCCTGGGAAAGCAGCAGAAGATGGCCCAAGTCCTTGGGCCCTGCACCCATGTGGGAGACCTGGAGGAAGCTCCTGGCTTCGGATAGGCGCAGCTCCAGCCGTTGCAGCCAATTGGGGAGTGAACCAGCGGACGGAAGACCTCTCTCTCTCTCTCTCTCTCTCTGTGCTTCTCCTCTTTCTGTGTAACTCTGACTTTCAAATAAAATAAACACATCTTTTTTTTTTAAAGAAAAAAAACCATCACACCCATAATCCTGTCTTGATGAGCTTGGATAGGCTACAGTTGCTGTTGGGCACTGTGGCGGGCAGTGTATGAGGAGAGTTGGGGCTTTGAAGCCAAAGCTTTCTGGGCTGTGTCCTGCCTCTGCTGCCTGTTTACTCTCGGGTCCTTGGGTACCTTCTCCTGGGAGGCCCGTCACAAAGTTTGAGAACCCCTGTTACTTGACCCAGAAGCCTGGCAGTATTCTTTTTCTCCATGTGACCCCATGGTCCTGTGAGGGTTTTTTTATTATTTTTATTTTTAAATAGATATAAATAGATATATTTGAGAGGTAGAGTTACAGACAGTGAGGGGGAGAGAGAGAGAGAGAGAAAGGTCTTCCATCTGCTGGTTCACTCCCCAAATGGCTGCAACGGCCAGAACTGCACTGATCTGAAGCCAGGAACCAGGAGCTTCCTCAGGGTCCCCCACATGGGTGCAGGGGTCCAAGCACTTGGGCCATCTTCTTCTGCTTTCCCAGGCCACAGCAGAGAGCTGGATCGGAAGTGAAGCAGCCGGGACTCAAACTGGTGCCCATATGGGATGATGGTGCCACAGGTGGAGAATTAACCTACTGCATCACAGTGTGGCCCCAGATATAACTTTTTAAAAGATTTAATTTATTTGAAAGGCAAAGTTACAGAGAAAGGGGACAGAAAGAAAGAGATCTTTATCTACTGGTTCACTCTCCAAAAGGCAGCAATGGCTGGCACTGGGCTAGGCTGAAACCGGGAGACTGGAACTCCATCTAGATCTTCCACATGGGTGGCAGGGTCCCAAGCACTTGGACCATCTTCTGTTTTCCCAGGCACATTAACTGGGAGCTAGATCAGAAGCAGAGCAGCCAGAACTTGAACCAGTACTCATATGGGATGCCAGCATCATAGGTGGTGGCTTAACCTACTATGCCACAGTGCCAGCTCCTTGTGGGTTTTTTCAAATGTAAAATATGTGTAACTTAGATTTTCTGTGACCATTTTTTAACACAAAATTTATTTAATTACTTGAAAGCTAGAGTGACGGGGATGAGGAATGAGAGATCTCCTGTCTGCTGGTTCACTCCCCCAAATGGTCACAACAGCTAGGTCTAGGACAGGTTGAAGCCAGGAAAGGAACTCCAGCCATGTGTCCCATATGAGTGGCAAGAGCCCAAGCACTTGGGTCATCATCTGTTGCCTTCCCAGGAGCATTAGCAAGGAGCTGGATTAGAAATGGAGCAGTCAAGACTCCAACCAGCACTCTCATATGGGATGCCGCTGACAGGGGGTGCCAGCATTGTAAGCAGTACCCTAACCCACTGTGCCATCATACCAGCCCTCTGTTGACCGTTTTTAAGTGCACAGTTCAGCAGAGCCTTTTCTCCACCGCTGAGAACCCTGACTCTTGGGTCCGGCGCTGTGGCGTAGCAGGTAAAGCCACCGCTGGCAGTGCCAGCATCCCGTATGGGCACCGGTTCAAGTCTTGACTGCTCAACTTCTGATCCGGTTCTCTGCTATGGCCTGGGAAAGCAGTGGAAGATGGTCCAAGTCCTTGGTCCCTGCACCCATGTGGGGGACCTGGAAGAGGCTCGTGTGACTCCAGATCGGCGCAGCTCCGGCCGTTGTGGCCAATTGGGGAATGAACCAGTGGATGGAAGACACTCACTCTCTCACTCTCTTTCTCTCTCTCTCTTTCTCTGCCTCTCCTTCTCTCTGTGTAACTCTGATTTTCAAATAAATAAATAAATCTTTAAAAAACATTAGCCAGTTATGGGGCCGGCGCTGTAGTGGAGAGGGTAAGGCCTCTGTCTGCAGTGCCGGCATCCCATATGGGTGCCCATTCACGCCCCAGCAACTCCGTTCCCAATCCAGCTCTCTGCTATGGCTTGGGAAAGCAGTGGAAGATGCTCCAAGTCCTTGGGCCCCTGCACCCACGTGGGAGACCTGGAAGAAGCTCCTGGCTCCTGGCTTTGGATTGGCTCAGCTCTGGCTGTTGGCAGCCAATAGGGGAGTGAATAAGTAGATGGTTGATCTTTCTCTCTCTCTCTCTCTCTCTCTGACTCTCCTTCTCTCTATATGTAACTGACTTTCAAATAAATAAATACAAAAAGAACTATGGCCCCCTTTAGGGCCCCACCAATCTTGCTCCCTCTCGCCTGTCCATCATGCTCTAGCCAGGTAACCCTCTGACCACTGCTTCCAGTGGCTTCAGACCACTTGGGACGTAGAGGGTTGACCTCCAGTCCTCTGCTTTGTCTTTACTGCCAACAGCTAGCCACTTGGTTTCCTAGGAGGGCCTCCAGCAGTACATGTTCTCCCTGCTTTGTTGCAGCGTTTCCCCGCTTCTACCAGGAACTCCCCCATGCCTTCTGGCCCAGCAATACCTCTTCCTCCTCCTTCCCAACGCCTCCTGCTGCGGTCTGCTGTGAGAGACTCATCATGCTGCTGGCTGGCCTGAGAGCTGGCCTCAGGTCTCGGGGCAGCCTGCACACTTGGCTGTGAGGTGTGCCCTGAGCAAATTAGTGCAGCATAGGGACCTGGGGCTCTTCCCCTTTATTCTAGAAGCTCTCAGTGCCAAGGACCTGGCACATGCCAAGGGCTGCTGAAACCTTTATGCTGACTGAAGGGGGTGTCCTGGGCAGATGGTGATTGGTAGGTGTGTTTCTGGGTTGAAGCTATCAGACTGCCAGATAGAAGCCCAGCCTTTTAGGTCTTACTAGCTGACAGTATGTGAAGACAACTGTGTAAGCTGTTCCTGCTCCCTGGGTGCACCTTGGGAATATAGCTTGGGTCGTGGGAAGTGAGTCTGGACAGCACCTCCTGTGGGTGGGGTTGAGCATGTTCAGTGGAGCGCATTGTTGTATCTGCTGCAGTCTGCTTAAATGTCAGCCAGGGTCAGGAGCAGATGTGGTTACTGGCCAGACCCAGGATGCTCCATGCTGGTACAAGGGTTCCCTCAGCTTTTTTTTGTTCATAATCTCTCTCTCTCTCTCTCTCAATCTGTCTCTCTCTGTCTCTCTCGCTCTCTGTCTGTCTCTGTCTCTCCTTACCCCCTCTGAGGGTGGGTCCTGTTACTACCTCCATTTTTGTCTTTCTATAGAGAAAACATTCTAATTTATGTGATCTTGAGAAGCAAATCAGAGTCAGTATAGACTGGTACAGTTCAGTGGAACTCTAGAATGCTGGAAATGTCCTCCAGCTGGGCCGTGGCTATTTGAGTACTTGACATGCGACTCATGTGACTGAGAAGCTGAGCTTGAGGTTTAGTTTGCATGACGATTTCAATAGGCACACATGTGTGGGGGCTACCAAGTTGGATAGCACAGATCCAGGCCAGTGGTCCTCAGCCGGGGCCATGTTTTGGACTCCCGGGGTATTTGTCAGTTTCTGGGACCTGCTTGGTGTCACAGTTGGTAGGATGCCACTTGCATCTGTTGGGCTGAGGCCAGAGAATGCTGCTAAACATACCTGGGAAGCCCAGGACAGCCCCCATCGCACAAGATAATATGACCCCAGATAGCTGTAACGTGGAGGTGGAGAACCCCTGGGCTAGAAATGAGGAAGGCAGGATCTGAGCTGGGTCAGAGGTCCTTGCTGCTGCCAGGAGGCCCTCAGGGAAGTCCCTAAGCATTTTGCTCCACCTGTCAAACAGGCACTTACTGAGCCGTGTGTAGAACTGGAGGCAGACCCGGACCTCTGTGAGGGGCTGCTGGCCTCCCCTCCCCTATCCAGGCCTTGTCAAGGGTGCTGGGTGCAGAGAGCACCAGAATTCCCAACAGGAAGTTATCAGTCTCTCTTTGTTTCTGGCTGCTTCCTGCATCTTCCTGGGTGACTCTTCACTCACAGCTTGTCACAGGCATCTGAGCTGGGGGAGACACCAGCCCTGCCTGTTCCAGGAACTGAGGCCTAAGGCTATGGAGCGAGAGACTCAGGCTGGGTGGGCTGGATTTGGAGAGAGGGTTCAGCCAGGGTGGCAACTGGGCACACTAACAGCAGTTGCAGCTCAGGGGAGATAAGCTCTTCTTCCTAAATGTCAGGCTGCAGAGTCCCCCTGGGGGTTCATTTTTTTTTTTTAATCAGCAGTGTAGGGGCCTGTGTTGTCTGCTGTAAGGCAACTGACTACCCCAGGCCCTGCGGGGGTGGTCAGTCCCCCTGGTTGCACTGTTCTCTGCAGATAGCTGGCACCCATGTGATGCCCCAGCTTAGACTTGGTGAGAGGAGCCAGAGTTGACGTGGAAGCTGACGCAGCACGTGCCTGCCGAGAGGGCAGGCGGGGAACACCCAGCCTGGACTGTGCCTGCTCATGTGTCTTGGCTGTGTGGCGTTTTCTTCCAACTTGCCTGGCGAGCCATACGGCCCATGGTGGCCCCAAGGGGCAGGCTCATAATTATGATAGTGGGCCTCGCAGTCAGGCCTGTGTTTGGATCCCAGCTGCCTGACCTCTGCTAAGTCACTTCTGCCCTCTGAGCCTTTTCTCTCATTCATAAGGCAAGAATGACAATATAGGCGATGTGTGTCTCGTTCCCAGAGCTCTGCCTGGCACAGGAAGTGTTTGTCCTTCTTGCTGGTAGTGATGGCAGCTTCTGGGTTCTCTTTCGTGTCAGAGGCTGCCAGGCACAGAGAGGGAGCTGGAGAGGTCTTTTCCTGGCCTTTAGGGAGGCAGGGCGGAGGGGAACCTTTAAGATGACCCTGTAGGGACCGGCGCCGTGGCGCAGTAGGTTAATCCTCCGCCTGTGGTGCCGGCATCCCATATGGGTGCCAGTTCAGGTCCTGGCTGCCCCCTTCCAGTCCAGCTCTCTGCTATGGCCTGGGAAAGCATTAGGGGATGGTCCAGGTACTTGCATCCCTGCACCTGCATGGGAGATCAGGAAGAAGCTCCTGGCTCCTGGCTCCTGGCTTCGGATCGGCGTAGTGCCGGCCATTGCGGCCATCTGGGGAGTGAACCAACGGAAGGAAGACCTCTCTCTGTCTCTCCCTCTCACTGTCTGTAACTCTACCTCTCAAATAAATAAATAAAATCTTAAAAAAAAAAAAAAAGATGGCCCTGTAGCCACAGCAGAGACTGGTTTTGGCTGCTCCAGAGAGAGACCTGACCAGAAATTGAAGGTGAACAGGCCTGTGGGTCTTTAGGGAGCTGCAGTGTGGGGTGCACAGGTCATGCACTGGAATCACCCAGGGTGGCCTGTGTGCTTTGTGGAAAGAGAGCACGTGGGCATTTGTAGAAGTGGAACAGCAGCCCACACCATGTTGACCTCTGGTAGCTAATGGCTGGTATTTCTTTTATCCAAGTGCACAGCTTGCCCTCACCCACTGGTCTGTCCTGGGCTCTGGATTTTTTTTAAGATTTATTTATTTATTTGAAAGGCAGTTATACAGAGAGAGAGAGAGAGAGAGACAGGTCTTCCACCTGCTGGTTCACTCCCCGGATGGCTGCAACGGATGGAGCTGCACTGATCCGAAGCCAGGAGCCAGGAGCTTCTTCCAGGTCTCCCATGTGGGTGCAGGGGCCCAAGGACTTGGCATGTTCTACTGCTTTCCCAGGCCACAGCAGAGAGCTGGATCGGAAGAGGAGCAGCTGGGACTAGAACCGGTGCCCATATGGGACTCTGGCGCTTCAGGCCAGGGCGTTAACCCACTGCACCACAGCCCATCCCCTCTGGATTATTTTGATGCAAATCCAAGATACCATGTTTATAGGCAAAGTGATATTTTGGTTTATCACTTTGAAAAGATAGGGACTTTCAAAAAATTTTTAAAGATTTATTTATTTATTTGAAATACAGAGTTACAGAGAGGGATAAACAAAGGTCTTCCATCTGCTGGTTCAATCCCCAAGTGGCTGCAATGACCAGGGCTGAGCCAGGGCAAAGCTAGGAGCCAGGGAAGTTCTTCCAGGTCTCCCCTGTGGGCACAGGGGCCCAAGCATTTTAGGCCACCCTCCACTATTTCCCAGGTACATTAGGAGTGAGCTGGATTGGAAGTAGAGCAGCTGGGACTCGAACTGGTGCCCACATGGGATGCTAGCATTGCAGGCAGAGGCTTAACCTGCTATGCCACAGTGCTGGCCCCAGATAGGGCCTTCTAAAAGAGTTGTGAGTATGCAACCTCATAACTACAAGAAGTTGCCAATAATTCCTTAACAACATAAAACCTCTAGCAACTGTTCACATGTCCTTCATTGCCTTACAGTTTGTTTAACTTGCTATCTAGGTAAGGTGGCTAAGGAGTTTTCAGATACTGCTGCTGGGCCCACCCAAAGACGCTGCGAGGCCTGTGGGCTTGCTGCCGCAGACAGCTGGCAGAGGGCATTTGGACCTCAATTCCATTGATCTTTATCCCTCCTTCCCTCCCTCTGTCTGTCCGCTGGATGCTACCCTTCTCTGACAGTCCAGAAATTAGCATGGCACTTCAGACCTAAGTACTAGGAAAAGCCCTTTTAAGAGTTCTATTAATTTCTAGATGCCTCTCCCCAAGCTCTAGTTACGTGCTGCACGCCCTTTGGGGGCTTGATTTTGCCAGCAGTTGGGCCGTGGAGGGGCTGTTAGGGATTCCCCACAGATAGCTCAGGAAGAACTGTCTGATGTGCATCCGAATAAGCACCTACCTCTTGGAAAAAATGCAGTGATTGCTTGGGCCCTGGTGTGATCTCCATCACGCTAGAGACAAATGGTGGGTGAGCTGAGCGAGGAAGTGTCCCTCTTCTCTCTTCCATGGCCTTTGAGTTGCTGCCATCCTAGGAGGGCCCCTTTCTCCTAAGCACTGGAGGCAGAGCTGGAAGAGAATGGGGACAGGGTGCCAGGTGCAGGTGCCAGGATTGTGCAGCCATCCCTATGGCCCCATGCCTCAGGTTGCTGGGGAGCTGAGCCTGCCACCTCCCTGCAGTCTAGGGCGTGTCAATGGAGGAGCACAGCAGAGCCCACACCTATTCTCTGCCCAAGTCCTCCCTCCTGTGGCTCTGAGCGCTGTGCCCCACCCCACCCCCCTGCCACAGGGGCTTAGCTGTGTGTGGTGTGATGGGCTTCCCAGCCAAGGTCCAGCCCCTCCTCCCCATTTTCTCCAGCTTCAGAGTGCCTAGAGGCTAAAAGAAACCTGGAGCCACTGTACTAAGCTGGGCTTGAGGCAGCTGTCCTGGTGACCTTCCTGGGATGTTTTCGTGGCTTTGCTAGTCTTCCCGGACCGGCCTGTTCTACGGGCTCCTGATTCTCGTGACCCCAGGCTCTTGTGGCTGTGAGTTTCCTGGTACAGCAGAGGCTCTGCTATTACTGTTCTGCTTCACTTGAAGCCTTTCCTGAGCATCACCTGGCTTTTGAGCCCTTGCCAGGGCGAGTGCCTCATCTTCCTCCTGTCTGCCAGGCACGTGCTCCCAGGATCCACTGGATACGTAGTGATGCTGGGTTGTGAGGGCCTGGGGAGTCAGCAGGTGGCGCTGTGGCACCAGCATCTACTTGCAAGGGCCAGAGTGGTGTGCCTGTGGGGTGTTGGCGACTGCAGAATGAGCCTGCTCTCCCGAAGCCTCCAGTGGCTGGCCAGGTGGGCATGGCCACCCCATAGGACCTGTTGGTCAAGACTTGCTCCTTTCCCACTTCCTGGCAAACCCGTGTCTTCCTGCCTGTCTCTGCTCACAGAGAGAAACAGGATTGGTGATCAGCACGGATGAGCCATGTCTCTCCCCACTTGATATGGTTGGCCCTGTTTCTCTAGTGTCTAGAGAGTCTGTGTCTCCTGCCTTCTCTTGTTTACTCAACCTTTTATAAAAGCATGATCATGCTGCTCAGCATCCAAGAATATCTTACCAAGAAAGCCAAGTGAAGTTCAGGTATTTGGGGCTAATATTTGTCTGCCAAGGACACATCTGGATTGAATTAAGTTTGGTTCACTGATTTTTTCCCTCTTTAGTTGGGTGCATTTAATCTGGATCCTGGGCCATTCTGGCCCTGACTACCCTATACCTGTAGGAAATTGCTTTGGCTCTAAACTGTCACCTGTGCTCCAGGAATGACTAGCTAAGACCAGTTATCCAGGATACTCAGGAGATAATGGCAGGAGAGAGAAAGGCAGTGGGCCAGCAGCTGCTGCTGGCTGTCAAAACCTGGAAGTCTGCAAAGTGGCCCCTGATTGCTGGGTCGCGCACTGTCCTGTGGGGCCTGGCACACACCAGAAGATCACTGCGGGGACTGTGAGAGGGTCCAGACAGGTGCCCCAGCATGTAAGGGAGCAGTAAGGTGTTCCAGAAGGTGGGCCCTCAGGCTGCCCAGTGGGTCCGGCGAGAAGGGTCTGTCTTTGGCTCGTGCTGGTGAATCGTTTATCCCATGTGCCTGCTCAGCTCCCACTGCAGCCACGAGCCCAGCTTACTCATCGCCTCGGGTCTGAGATGACGCCTTCCCACTGCTGTCTTCTGTTTCCTCTGTTGCTAGACTGACTGGCAAGCCCTGTGTCTGCCCGTGCCCCCTCAGTGCCAGGCCTCCAGGGTGAACACCAGTGTGGCGAGAAGGTGCAGGCTCAGGCCTGACATGCAGCCTCAGACACGTCGCCATGCCTGTCGGGAAATGTTTCCTCTACAGGAATGGGCTGAGCTCACCTGGAAGGTCCCTTTGCAGTGTGCCAGCTATGGGGATCTGAAAATGCGCAGTGCTCAGCCTGGATCCAGGCATTCACGTGGCAAACCGACCAATGATGATGGCGCAGAGAATGCCACAGCCGTGGGGGGGGTGCACCCAAGGAGGGCAGGGAGGAGAGGAAAGGCTTTCTTAGGGCCAGTGATGACAGAGCTGGGTAGAAAGGACTTTCCAGCCTGGGGGGAGGACATGCAGATGCAGGGCAAGATGGGCAAGTGGTGGGATGGTACTGGCCAGAGGGCCGTGAGGGTAGCTAGGAGAGGGGTGCCAGCAGCAAAGAGGTGTTGTGGGGTTTGATTGCCAGTAGATACGTGCAGTGCTCTGGTAAGGCCTGTTTTAGACAAGCTGTTGGGAGTGTCTCCGGGAGCGTGCATGAGCTGCGCTTAGTAGGTCAGCTTTGTGAGTCTAGGCTGCACTGGAAACCCTTTCAACAATGAGGCTGCCCAGGAGGAAGGCCCGGAGGGGGCAAAGGGGCCAGGTGGTGGCAGGAGCCCTTGTGAGCAGTGGCGACATCAGACAGCTTAGAGGCCCCTTGGTATTCCTGTCGGAGGCTGGGCCAGGGCAGGCCTGGACTGGAGTAAGTTGACGAATGGGCAAGAAGGAGAAGACGCGTATGAACGTGGTGCTCCAGGAAAGAGAGTGGGTGGGGTTGAGGTTCCTGGCTGGGGTGTGGATGTGGTTTCCAGAATTGTCCTTGGGTGCGTTGGCACAACTCCAGCATGGAGGATGTAGAGGAGAACTGTTAGGACTGGCGTGGGGATGCATTTCCTGGGGAGGTAACCAGGGTGCTCTGGGGGACCCTCACAACTGACAGCCACCAGCTGAAGACTGGGGCTGGGGCTGAGCAGGGGCCAGCAGTTTGAGCAAACATTGCACAGGTTTAGTGCCAGGTTCCATGCATGAGCACAGGACTCTCAGAAACCTTGGTTCTCAATAGCTGGGAGAAGCCTGGGCTGACTCTGAGGAGAGCTGGGCCCCTGCTGCGCTGCCGCTGGCACTGCTGGCACCACTGCCTTGTTTGTGTTAGCCATCTCCCTGGGCCGGCCTCCCTGGTAACCAGGCCGTGGCCGTGGCCGTGGCTGTTCACCACTGGCCCAGCCTGCTGGGGTAGGGATGTAACCCTGGGTCTTGCCCGCCCCATGGTTGCTCGTCCCTGCAGTGTCCACAGGCCCCATGTTTACCGCCAGGCGGCACACGTGCCCCCACCCCCATTTCCAGCCTCTTCCTCAGCATCCCACGAGCTCTGAGTGGGGGGTTGGGGCTTAGTCACACTTGCCTTTCTTTCTAAGCCTCTCCAGTGACTTCCGGCCATGCCGATGTGAGTCAGGCACACTGCTTCTCGCTGACTTCTGAGGTGCTTGGTAGCTCCCTCCACCTTCACAGCTCCAGCCCAGTGGGGGGCAGGCTGGTGGGCAGCCGGGGGCTGAGGCAGGGAAACCTGAGCCCTAGGCCACGAGGTCCTGGTCGCTAATTTTAGAGAGCACATGTCACTGGAAACTCTCCTCTCCTGCCAGGAATCAGCAGCCTGGTTCTCCCAGTGCCGCCAGGGGCCCCTGGGAGCCTTTCCCCACACCAGGAACCGCAGGGGCGGCTCCTGCCTTGCGGGCTGCCCTGGCCTGAGTGTGCATTCCTGAAAGGGCTCTGCCAGGGCCCTGCAGAAGCCTGGCGGGGGCCAGGAAGGTGGCTCACCTGCTCAGCTGCCCCGTGCTGCCCACTGGGAGCAGGCTGCAGGTGGAGGTGAGCAGAGCCTGCCAAGGCCTGGCGAGGGGCAGGAGAAAAAAGGTTGGGAGCAGCCGCCAAGGCTGCTGGTCTCTTGAGCCAGAACTCTGTGCTTGAAGCGCCCTGGAGAAAGCAGATTTTTCTTTTTTACTTTGGGCCGTTGCACATACTCTGCCTTCCCTCAGTGTTGTGGCGGGACTGGGCCCCTTCTCAAGGTATGTGGAGGGTAGGCAGCCACACTCCAACTCCTAGCCTCCATTTTCAGTGTTTGAGATCTTTCTTGAGGACTGCCGAGGCATGCGTCCCTCCTCTCTTCTGCCAGCTGACATCCCATCCCACAGGTGGACTTGAGGGAAGTGCTTGGGGACCAGCATCTGCCACCTGTTTGCCACTGGGCTGCCTCCAACAGACAGTGGGCGCCTGTGTCCTGATTCTTCTTCGCCTGCCCTGCTAGCCCAAGCAGACCTCAATTTGGGCGCTCTTATGTAACAGATGTGTCCTGGCAGCTGCCTGTGTGACGGGTTTGAGAAGGGGGTTGGGGAGAAGTGAAACCTTTCGGTCTTGTGTCGGGACCTGGGGGCTGTGACCTGCTAGTTTGTAAGAAAGCATGGTGGCTCGGAGCTCAGGCTTTGGATCTCAGAGACACAAGTTGGAAGTCCAGCTTTGTCCATGTCTGGCTTCTCACCCTGGACAAGTTGTTTCACATTGCTCAGCCTCAGTTTCCTCTTGTGTAAGATGGGGCCTCGATAGTAAGTGCCTTGTAAGATAGGATTTGGCTGGCATGTGGGGGTACCCAAATTTATTAGCTGCTCTCGGTGTTTTACAGAGGCTAGCCTGGCCTCACAGTGAGGAAAAGGGTGCCGAGGCTTCCGTGGTACTGAACTGGAAAGTGCTGGAGTCCTGGGATCTCCTGTTGTAGCTAGGCCCTGCCCTGGGTGTCCCTTGGCTCCTGCTTCCAACCCCCCCTCCCCTCCTCCACCCCTTAGCCGCCTCACAGAGCCAAGGGTGGCTGTTTTGGAGCGGTGGCAGCAGACAGCTCCCAGGCCCCACCCTTCCCCTCCATGTTGCCAGAGCCAGGTTGGCGGCTTCTCGCTCGGCTGCTGGCAATTCAAGAGGGCAGGTCCAGGCTGGAGGCAGGCTGGGGTAGGGAGCATCCAAGAGAAGTGCCTGCCAGCTATTTTGCTCTTTCTTTTTCTCACTTCTCCCCTTTTTTTTGTAAATAATTGCAGCCTGCTTAGACGCCTGGTGACTCTCATCTCCCAGCAGGCCACTCTGCTGGCCTCCAATGAAGCCTTTAAAAAGCAGGCAGAGAGCGCCAGTGAGGCGGCCAAGAAGTACATGGAAGAGAACGACCAGCTAAAGAAGGTGAGCCCTGCCTTCCTGCCCCGCTGTGGGGTGCCCGGGCAGCCATGTTATTTTGGGGCCGCAGTGGTCCTTGTCGGCCTGGGAAACCGGTGAGCAGCTGGAGAGGTGGGTGGAGGCGCAGAGTGGAGATTCTCGGTGGGGACAGTGTGCCCACTGGAGGTGCGCGTGAAGAAGGATCCGGGGTTACTCTGACACCCTCCTCTAGCTCACAAGGGCCTGCTGGAGAGGGGGCAGGAGCCACTCCCCTCAAGCCCTCATTCTTTGGAAGATTGCTGTCTACTGCAGCCCCTCAGGAGCTGCGCTCTCGGGCGTCCCTCAGTGCTGGGGAGGAGGCAGGGACAGGCTGCTGGCCTATCCTAGAACCAAACTTGGAAGGAGGGGGATGGGTTTGCTTTCATGGGGTGGGTGGAAGCAGATGAGCAAGGGTGAACGTGGGGCCCCTGGCTGCAGGGAGCTGCCCGGGCCTGGGAGAGGAAGGAAGGGAAGCAGTGAGTCGCCAGTGAATGACTTGTGGAGATCTCCCAGGACGGCACGTGGAGCATTGGTACAGCGGTGCACTCCACAGGGCTGCTGGCCCTGCTGATGAGGAAGAAGGCAGGCAAGCGGCCAGCTCAGGCAGGGCGTATGGCCTGTGAGCAGCAGCAGGTGGCCCCACTGGCTTTTCCTTTCCCTCGGCGGGCAACTACACCCTGGCCTTTGCCTGGTAGCTGAGAGCAAGCCATGGCCCAGGTCTGCGTTGACATTTCCGAAGGGACAAGTGCCCAGGGCAGCTGGAGGAACTGGGGCTCAGGGGGTGGGGCAGGCTAGAGCCTCTCCCTCCCCAGTAACTCAGCCCTTGGCGCTTTTCCCAGGGAGCTGCTGTTGACAGACGCAAGTTGGACGTTGGGGACACTGAGGTGAAGCTGGAGGAAGAGAACAGGAGCCTAAAGGCTAACCTGAAGAAGCTGAAGGACGACCTGGCCAGTGCCAAGCAGAGTGAGGCTTGTTCTCATGTGTCCGCCATCCCCAGAAGACTACAGCCTTCGTGCCTAGTGTCTTAACACCCGCACAAGCTGAGAGCTGGCTGCAAACACCCAGATGGCACCCCGCACCTCCAAGACCAGCACAGCCTAGCTCAGGCCCCGGCCAGGAGGGGCTGAGTGGTTTGAGCAGGGTCCAGGAGGAGACCTGACTTCTACCAGAGCAGTTGCCTGCTGGGGGCTGCTCTTGGGAGAGGCAGGCACACTGGGTACCCCAAGATGCCTGGGAGCTGAGGCCAGAGGAGTGTTAGCATTCAGGAACGGAATTTGGGATTTTTTTTTTTTTTAAGATTTTATTTTATTTGAAAGAATTACAGAAAGAGGTAGAGACAGAGAGAGAGGTCTTCCATCCGCTGGTTCACTGCCTAGATGGCCACAACGGCTGGAGCTGTGCTGATCCAAAGCCAGGAGCCAGGAGCTTCTTCTGGGTCTCCCATGTGGGTTGCAGGGGTCCAAGCACTTGGCCATCTTCCGCTGCCTTCCCGGGTGTATTAGCAAGGAGCTAGATCAGAAAATGAGGCCAGGACTCAGACTGGTGCCGTGATACAGAATGCAGGAGTCTCATGTGGTGGTCCCATGCTCCTTTCTTGGCTTCCAGAGGTGTTTTGATCAGCCCTCTGCCCTCTGCTCTGAGGCGCTGTGTAAGACAGAGGAGCTTTATTTAGAGAAGAGGTCTCACGTACAACCTCAGTTGAGACAGATTGGAGGTGGTTTCTGCTATCTCTAGTGAGTAGGTTTTTCCTCCCTAATCCTGGTCATCTTCTTTCTTTGTCCTTTGTATCATTTCCAGAACTAGAGAAAGCTGAAAATGAGGCCCTGGCCATGCGGAAGCAGTCAGAGGGCCTCACCAAGGAGTACGACCGCCTGTTGGATGAGCACGCCAAGCTGCAGGTCAGTGCTCCACCCACTCGGACGTGAGGCGGGTTGGGCTGAACAGGGTCTGCTCCACACAGCTCCCTGAGTGTGGAGGGGCCTGATGCCTCTGCTCCAGGCCCTTGGGCCACGTGGCAGCTGGCCGTTCTCTCCCACTGCCCCTTACCTCCTTTGTGGCTGCTGAGTCTTGAGTGTAGAGAAGAATTCCTCCTGCAGACAGCAGGCAATGATGGGCACTGGCTAAGGGAGTCTTTGCAGTGGATTGGCTCTCTACACTCTGAGCCTTCCCACCACAGGCTCAGCCTTAGTGCCCTTAAGAGGAGCTCCTTACCTGCCCTGACACCCCTAGTCTGTGCTGTGGGGCCCCTTCAAGAACAGATGTGCCAGTGAAATGCTGGGACCCACTGCTTGCCTTCCTTCCCAGAGGGCTAGGGGGGTGATGTGGGGCAGAGAGCCCTGCGTGTCGAGGGCCGCCTCCCCTGGTAGGTGCCCTCACTGCCATCACCTGCTGCTTCAGGCCTGCTCGGGACCTTCAGATGACACTGGGAATACCAGGCTGTAGCTGCTAGCTCCGGGGCATCATGGTGGGTGTGGAGGGGACCCGAGCTCTTAGCACTGGGCATGCTCAGTGGGCATTTCAGGGGCCCTGGGGAAGATGCACAGAGCTGGAAGGCCAGAAAGGGAACCTGAGGGCCCAGCCAGTCATGGTGGTAAGGGAGGTGGGGGAAGAGTGCCCAGGAGGAGGTGTTGGTTCTGGGTCTGGCTGCTTCAGAAGAGAGTGACAGTGGAGGCCTCCAGCTGTTCCCCCCTGGCTGCAGCCCAGCGTCCTGGTGAGGTCCTGGCTGCCCTCCCTTGGCTGATGTTAGCTTCGTGGCCTTTGCTAGAGTGGGAAGGGCTGGCTGGCGTTCATTCGTACCCTGGCAAGCCTGCGGGCACTGCTGAGGGTGGGGCCTCTTGCTTACCTGGAGACCTGTCATTTAGGGAAAAAGGGAACCGAGTTTGGCTCTGGGCTGTGGGGCTAGAGGTTGGAGGGTAGGAGTGTGCCCTGCCAACCTACTCTTTTGGGATTTCTGTCCCTTTCCAGGCCTCGGTGGATGGTACGACGGACAAGAAGGAGGAGTGAGCGCCTGCCTCCTCCCCTGCCTGTAGCCGCTTCCACCTGGCACGTGCCCGCTGCTTCCTGGGAGCCTGGCCTCTGCTCTGGTACTTCAGTTCACTCCTTTCTGTTTCCCCATTCCCTTTCACAGCTTGTTGCTCGTCATTGGCCCTTTCCCATGCTCTCCCAGCGCACCTCAGGGGACCTGATTGTCACCCTTTCAGAATGAGTTTGCTGTCACCCTGCCCACAGAGAATGTGGAGGGCAGGTGGGACTCAGCCTGCCCGTGGCAGACCTTGCTTCCTGCTGGTTTGAGCCCCCTTTGGTTTTGCCGGGTTGATGTTTTCTCTGGTGCTGCTGGAGGGCGGGTGAAGCCGGCTAGCTAGAGTTCCCCTCGGGGGCAATAAAGGTTCTGACGATGATGACATGGACGTGGTGCCTGTGTGTAACTGAGGCCGGAGAGGGGCTGCTGCTTCGTTCCCTGAAAGTGCAGCCAGAGGGCTGTTGGCGACAGCCATCTTTCCTTCTTCACGTTGCCGCGGCCCCTTAGGGCCAGCCTCCCACTGGCCCTCCACGGTGCTGCTGTCTCTGCCCCTCCTGCCGCTGCTCCTTTACGGGCTGCCTGGGGAGTGTCTGTCCTGTTGGTGGCCCTGGGGAGGTCAGGAGGCTCTGTAAACCAGCAGGGCTTCCGGGGTGGCACGCTCACCTGACTCCTCAGGGTTTCTGTTCATCCCATTTGGGACTGATAGAACATGGCAGAGCGCCACCTGTCACTCCCTGCCCCTCCCCGTCCTGTTTGCAGGATGACCTCTGACTAATGCTGTCTGGGAAAGGAGAATTCGTCCTTGGCAGTGACCTACAGCTGCCTCGGGGCAGAGCTGGGAGCTGGAGAAGAGCTGTGGATGGGTGGTGACCCCTTTGCTGCCTGCAACCCTTGGATGCCTGGGGGTGCAGGCTTGCTGACCTTTCTCCCTAGGCAGCTTCCTTGTTTAGGCCTCACCCAGGGGAAGCCTGCAGGCCAGGCCCAGAGCCGCCTCTGCCAAGGCCATGATGGGCCATGCCTGGAGCAGGGGTACCCCCCTGGCGGTGAGGGCGCAGGCACCTGCAGGATGCTTTTCTGTACAGGGTATGACAAAGGTAGCTCCTGGCCCTGACTCTGTGCCAGCTCTTCCCCAACCCCGGCCTCTGGCCCCTGCAAGGTCTGTGTCCTACCCGAGGGCTGTGGGGAGGACTTGGCAAAGATGTTGGGGGAGCAGGTTAGAGATATGCCTCTTGGAATTGGGACAGACCCCTGAACGATGTTGATTCTGGCAAGGTGGCTGATGGCCAACCTGCCTACCCTGTCTGGGTCCAGGCCAGCCACTTCCTTCCTGGCTGCCTCATGAGGAAGTCTCCCCTCCCTAGGCCATCTGAGATGGCAGGGCGTACACAGGGGATACCCGCTGGTTGCTATGCAAGGCTGAGGGCTAGTCCCACTTTTCCACTAAGAGTTCCCTAACTACTTTGTGCCTCCCTGAGCTCACCCTTCTCAAGCTTCTGACGGCTCAAGTCCAAACAGTCAGGGTGCAGATTTTGCCTCCTGTCATTCTGCCCAGCTGCTCGCTTAGCGCCCATCCGGGCCAGCTGGAGGACAGAAAGCTGCAGCAGCGGCTTCTGGAGCACCCCATCCAGCTGGGGGCACGTGCTAGCTTAGACCGGAGGAGACGAGCCTGTCTCGGAACACGCTCTCCCATTTCCCCTGCTGGACTGGGTGTCCTGACCTCTGACACGGGTGTTAAGGCCTAAGGAAACGGTGCTTAACGCTGGAGCCCAGGTCACGTGGTCCGCCCACCTCGGTGAAGTGGCCTTTCTGTGATGCCAGCATTTTCTGTGTCTCGTGGCGTTGTGCTAGGTGGCTCGGAGGGCGTTTGGCCTGAGGGCAAGCCGAACGGTTAGCGGACCATGGTAAGAGAGTTGGCGGAGAGCCAAGCAGGGGCTGAGGGACGCGAGGCTGCAGGCGCTTCAGAGGAACTGGGGAGAGGCCTCCTGGATGCTTGCACAGAGCCTCTGCCGCTAAGGACGGCCAGCCTGGAGAGCTTGGAGCCGCCAGCGTGCAGGGGTTTTGAAGTTGCAGGTCTGACTAGAGCAGAGGGTAGAAGGGGAAAGGGCAAAAAACAAACCAGATGAGGGTGTGGATGAGAGGCGGCGCACGCAGAGGGGGAGGGGGAGGAGCAGGACGAGACCTCACGTGTATGTTCTCGCAGCGCCATGCTGCACCAGCACGGCTGTGGAACGCTAGGGCTGCGCTAGGGGCCGGCTGTACCCCTGCCAGCCTTTCTTCGGGCCCCTCCAGTGGGAGCCCACTTGTTAGAACCCAGGTGCTTCTTGCTGACAGCATTCCAAGCCACACCTCTTGCCTGCTCGTTCTCCACAAGGGAGATGCAGCCTGCTAAAGAGCGAGGGCTCTGGGTGCTCCTAGATAGCAGTCCGGGAAAGGACTGGGAGTGAGTAGCTACCACTGTGACTTGGCTCTGAGGGACCACTGCTTCCCTCTGCCCAAGCTGGCCTCTAGACTGGGCCCCAGACTCCCAGCCACTGCCCATGCCTGCCTCCGCTGAGGACTGTGCCTCTTGCTCCATGGGCGGAGCTGGGGCTGTCTGGCTACCTCCTGCCTGTGGTGCCCCCTCCTTTTTTCTGGATGAGATGAGAGCACCCTGCACCATGCTCTCATCTGAGGCCATTCTCCATTCGTGCCCTGAGTCTTGTCCTGTCTGGACTCCTCTATCTCCAGTTCCTGTCCACCCCCCCATCTCCTGTAACTGTGATTAAAAAATACACATAGCATAAAATCTGCTGCCATAACCATGTGTATAGCCCAGTGTCACTGAGCACAATGCATTGGTGTGCATCCATCCCCTCTGTCCTTCCCCAGCTGAGACAGCTCCCCAACTCTTCCCCCAGCCCCTGGCACCCCCTTTCCCCTCTGTTTCTGTGTATCTGAGGGTTCATGGAGGAAGGAACCTCATGTCAGTATCTGTCTTTTTGTGACTGGCTTATCTCACTGAGCATGACGTCCCTCAACAGTCATCCATTTTAGGTAGCATGTTTCAGAGTATTTCCTTTCTTTACGAAATGTGAACGTATTTGAGAAGGAGAGAGAGAGAGAAACAGATTTCCCATCTAGTGACTCACTTCCCAAATGTCCACAGTAGCTGGGACTGGGCTGGGCTGAAGCCAGGAGCCAGGAGCCAGGAACTCCATCCAGGTCTCCCACGTGGGTGGCAGGGACCCAAGCCCTTGAGCCATCGCCTGCTGCTTTGTAGGATGTGCATTAGTAGGAAGCTGGGATTGGGAAGGGAGCTGGAAGTGAAACCCAGACACACCAATATGGGTATGGGCATCTTAACCACTAGGCCAAATATTTGCCCCAAGAATCTCTTTCCCTTTGAAGGATGAATAGTGTTCTACTGTGTGGATAGAGCACATTTTGTTACCTATTTGTTCAGTGATGGACACTTGGCTTGCTTCCATTCCTCTTTTCTTAATCTCACTCCAGTCAGTCATTCAGGGTCTCCATGACCTCGTGGCCAGACTCAGGGAGCTGCATTGTGGCGACAGCATCTTCCTCCGCTGGCAGAGCCCGTCACCCCTCCTCTTGGACCCGTGAGGATCGCAGGATGCCAGGAGGTGCTGTTGGGTTCCCTCCCACCTGTCCCGGCTGCCCCTGCTTCCCTCTGCCCACGGAGCGTCCCACGGGCCCAGGGCTTTCTGAGTCAGAAAGTTCCAAAGTTTCTGTGTAAGAAGTTCCAAAGTTCTGTCTCCAGTTGAGACTTCCTGGAACCCCAGACTCGTATCCACCTGCCAACTACACTGTTGCTCAGATGACCCCTTCCTGCCTCGCAACTGTCCGTTCATCTCCCTGTTCATCACAGGACGGGGCAACTCTGTCCTTCCTGGGGCTCAGGCCCTTGCCTCTGCCACTCCTGTCTTGCATCCTGGGCAGCCACACCCCTGCAGGCTCCACCTTCCAAACAGATCCCTAATCTCTAGGCCACCACCCTGGTCCCAGTTACATCCATTTGGCACTGGCTTGTTGCTGTAGCTGGTTCTCCAGGAACTGCCTGGCCCTGGCCTGCTCCTTCCCTGCCTTCAGCTCTTGGAAGGTGAGCCGTTTAGGGAGGCTTTCTTGGGATAGCCTTTTCAAAGTTTCAGCACCCACAACTTCATCCCCACCCTTCCCGCTCCGTCTGCTCCTCTAATACACTTTGCTCCCCAAGTATGTCAGCTCCAGGGGGAACGGGGCTTTCTGTCTGCTTCCTGTCCAAGCTCGTTGAAGCATACCGGGCACACAGGCCCTCAGACGACAGACTGCAGCAGTGGGGGCTGGGGAAGGGTCTCCCCAAACCTCCCACACCCCAGCCCCCTCCCAGGGAGGCAGAGGTAGAAGCAGGAGGCAGCTTTGGAAAATGACGTTTTTATTGCTAGGTTTGCAGTGGCTTTTCAGCACAGTAAGAACGCCCCCACTGGCCCACCGCCCTCAGCAGCCCCACCCTCCAGCCGGGGTCTCCATCCATCCCTGCATGTTGGGGGGGAGCCTTTCTGGGGGCTGCCCAGCTTCTCAGGGCGGGACAGGACACAGGCGAGGGTTTAAGCTGCTCCGCGGGAAGACTTGCGATGAGGAAAGTGCCTATGCCTTAAGCTTGTCGGTGGGAGCCCTGCCCGGGACCCCTCCCCTGGGTGGTGCCCATCTAGGGTCCTGTGGACAGTCACACCCAGCCCAGGGAGCTGGGTGGGGCAGGCCTGAGCGAGCCAGATGAGCAGCCCAGGTCCCTGCAACAGAACGCTATAGCCCCCAGCCCCAGGGGCTCGGAAACACACTGGAGCCCCCCACCATGCACTTTTCCACCGCTCTCTGGGGTTGGGGGACCACACACGCACATGCACACAGACTCATACGCTCACAGCTTGAAGCTTTTGTTTTGCCTATGAAAATTAGGTCTATAAATTCACACTCCTTGGCTAGGGGCAGGCGGTGAGGAGCTGAAAGGGACAGGGGGTGGTAGGAAAGGGACAGTTTGGGCTCTTGTTAGAAATATACAAGCAGAAATCTCACTCTTTTCTCAAGTTTGTATAAAATGTGCAAAATACAAGCCTCCTTTGCTGAGGCACCGTTTACGTCTGGTGTTCACCATTGCTAGGAGCCAGAGCTCGCTCTCTACCCTGCATAGTCACGCACCCGCGCACTCAGACCCCAGCGCACACAATTGCTATTGGTGGCCCCCGAAGGTTCCCTTGCTGGCTGGCTCTCTAAGCTTCTAGAGTAGGGGCGGGAAGAGGGGTCTAGTGCAGCTGAAATATTCGCCTTGGTTCCACTGCCTCTCCTTTGCCTCACTCCCTCCCATCCCCAAGCTACCACTGCTGCTTCAGGGGTGAGGGGCCACCCAGAGGTGTTCTAGGGCACAGCCTGGAGAGGCGGATGAGGGTGGCACGGCAGGGGAGGAGGAGGTGGGCCCTGTGGAAGTGGGGGAAGGAGCAGGCAGTGGGCCTGAGAGCAATGCATGGGCCCCGGAGGGGAGAGGCATCTATTTTTGGTGGGTTGTGATATTTTTGGCGTTTTATTAAAAATGGAAAAAGTTACTTTAGCACTCATGGTGCTTCCTCCCTTCCCCCACCCCAGGCAGACCCCAAAACTATGAGGGAAAGGCAAGCCCCTTGGAGGGGTGGGGTGGGGGCTAAAGCAGGGGCTGCTATGGCTACCAGAGGGTGAGCTGGTGATGTGAGCTGGAGTGCCTGTCACATGACACTCTCCACCACGACGACCTTGCTGCTCTCGGACACTGGGGTCAGGGTGGTCAGGCCCCTGACATCCGCATCCTGAGCTCTGTATTCCAAGTGGTGGAGGCCCCAGACAGGCTGAGTCAGGTGCTGCCAGCGCTGCAAGAGGAGGCGTCCCCTCAGGGGCACTTCTCATCCCCGTGGCAACTGCCCCTGCTGCTCCCCAGCTCCCACCACTCCCACCAGGCCGCTGAGGTGGGGCCTTGCCTCCCCGCCCCCCACCCCGCCTCACCAGGTTCCACTCTGGGTGCGTGTAGGTAGGCAGCACAGCAGAGGGAAGGTGGGCCTCGGCCCTGCCACCGGCTGTAGCCAGCTTGCTTTCCGCCCACTCCCAGTGTGAACTGGCCAGACGCATCCGGCCTGTGGAAGGGGATGAGGGGGCCTCACCTCAGCCATGGTTCCCTTGGCCCTGAGGAGGCAGCCCAGGAGGTGGAGCGGCACACACAGCATGGAGGAGAGTGCAAAGGCCCAGCCCATGGCCTCGCCCCACCACGGGTACACGTAGGTTTTGTTGTAGACCAGCGGCTTGTAGTACACGATGTTGAAGATGAAGATGCCCTGCAGGCAGGAGCCTGGCAGTCAGCTGGGGCCCCTCTGGGAGCCGCCTCGTCCAGCCCACACTGTCCCGGCCTTACCATGCAGACCAGTGGGGTGAAGAAGGACCAGCACCATTTCATCCAGGGGCAAGGTCGGTATCCGATCATACACGCAATGTCGTCCATGAAGCGGTCGGCTCCTGCAGCGAGGCAGGAGGGCGGCAGCTGGAGGCCTCCCTGTCCCTGTCCCCACCCCACCGTCCAGCCCACTGTCCACACCTACCATACACCCAGGCCACTGCTACACACTCCCAAAAGGCCTGCCAGAGCAAGGTGGTGCCGCTGGCCGAGTAGTAGTCAAACAGCTGGAAGACATACATCCCGCCCTGTGGGGGTGGGGGTGGGGTCCGGTCAGGGAAGGTGGCAGGTGCTGGCCAGAGGCAGCCACAGTGCCCTCCCCCTCCCTGCTGCGATCCCCACTCACATCTGTCACCATGGAGAGGTCAATGACAAAGCACAGGGCACAGCAGAGGGCCACAGAGATCTCCCTTTGGAAACGGAAGTAGTAGGAGGCCGGGAGGAGGTCGAGGAGGCCGGTGATGAAGCCTTCCACACCTACAAACTGTGGCCACGGCAGCTCAGGCGCAGCCCCGCTCCACTGTCGCCCGTCTCCTGGCCACCCGCCCCGTCCTGTTGCCCCTCCCTGGCCCGGGGCCACTGCAAACCTGGCTGTCCAGGCCGAGCAGCAGCAGCATGAAGAAGAACAGGGCTGCCCAGAGTGGAGCCACAGGCATCAGCGTGACAGCCCGAGGATAGGCGATGAAGGCCAGGCCGGGCCCTGTAGGGGGGAGGTGCAGGCTGGAGACCCCAGCGGGCCATGTATTCACTGCCCCCACGGAGGGGTCAGACCAACAGGCAAGAAGACACCCTGAGGCCTCTGGGGATGGAGGGAAGGACGGGAGCCTGCTGCCTCTGGCCCCGAGCCATCTGACAAGTTGCCCCACACACGCGTGCATGCATGCGCACGCGCATGTGTGTGTTTTCTCGGGGCGGGTTGGGGCTGGGGGGCTTTACCTGATTCTGCCACCTTGGAGATGTGCACCCCCTGCTCTGTGGCCATGAAGCCCAGGATGGAGAAGACCACGAAGCCAGCAAAGAAGCTGGTCCCGCTGTTGATGAGCGCGAGGATGATGGCGTCCCTGGGGGTGGAGGGACAGAGTGCCCTGGGTAGGCTGCCTGCCAGGCATGGGCAGGGAGGGGGGCGGGGCTGTGGGGCCTACTTGTAGCAGTTGTTGTTGAAGCGGTTGTAGCTGCCCAGGGCTGTGAGGGCCCCCAGGCCGATGGCGTAGGAGAAGAAGATCTGGGTGCCGGCATCGATCCACACCTGGAGGGGTGGACCAGGAGAAAGCAGGTGTGAGGGGCCCTGGCAGACTGCTCCGTCTCCCAGCCCCGCTGCATCATGGGCTGCTCTGCCTCACCTGAGGGGACCCCAGCTTTGACCAGTCAGGCTTGAGATAGTAGATGATGCCGTCCAAGGCTCCAGGCAGCAGCACCCCGCGTACCAGCAGCACAACCAGGACCACGTAGGGGAATGTAGCAGTGAAGTACACGATCTAGGGGGCCAGGCTGCTCAGAGGGGCTCACAGCCCCCGCCTCCCCCCAGAGGCCCCCAGCACCAGAGAGCGCTTGCCAGGCAGGCCCCCGTTGTCCCCCTCAGAGCCATGGCTGGAGCCCCGGCAGCCCTCTGGCAAGCACAGGTCAGCTGCAGAGGGAGGGGAGAGGCAGGGCCGGCCCTGGCACGTGCAAGGTTTTGCAGGGCAGCATGGCCACAGGGAGAGGCAAGCCCATGGGAGCTCTCTTCTGAGGGCGGCATCCACGCGGCCTCTGGAGTGTGTCAGGGAGTGCAAGAGATTGAGGTCGGGTGACAAGCACATTGACCCTCACACAGCCCCGTGGCGCCTAGGCAGGGAGTGGGACATTAGCTGGGGCACGTGCCATGCCTCCTGTGCCCTGACCTCTAGGCCGCCATCTGTAGAGAGCAGGGCTCTTGGTCCTTACTTGGAGAGTGTGACTGGGCCACACAGAGAGAGGCGAAGAGAGATGGCAAAGGCCTCCGCCTCCTCACCCACTGTCCAGGCAGACAGACTCAGTGAGTGAGGGACGGAGAGAAACTGAGGAGGGGAGGGAGAAAGTGGCCTGCATTTCAGTTCCTCTTCCCTGCTCGGCCCTAGCCCCAGCTCCGGTCCCCTCCTGCTGCAGCAGTGCCCCTGGCTAGCAGACACACACCTCCGGCCAAGACCCGCCCCCTCCCCTGCTGAGCCCAGCGGTACCTTTCCCGTCGATTTCACCCCTTTCCAGACACAGAAGTAGACCAGCACCCAGCAGGCCAGCAGACACAGGGTCACCTCCCAATTGAGGGCCCCCGGCACCTCCAGCCCCCCTGAGAGCCGCAACACTTTGTTCCTAGGAGAGGGAGAGCACAGGTGGGCTGACTGGGGTCTGCCCCAAGGGGTCACAGCTCTTCCCCCCTGCAGCCCAGGCCCCAGGACACACTCCTGAAACAGACACCCCCCCCCCACACACACACACATGCAGCCTTAGTTCCCTCACCAAGCAGGGGTGACAGAATGACAGAAACATTGCTGAAGGTGCAAGGTCCACCCTAGCCCCCGGCCCTGGTGTGGGCGCTCCCTGAGGACAGGCAGCACTTTCCCAATGACTGTTCCTCATTCCTGGCCTCATGTCCCCAGGGCTGGGCTGTGGCAGGGAATGGAGGGACAGGAAGGGACCAGCTTGGCCCAGAGGTGCCTGACTCACTCCCAGAACTCGATGACTGGGGACCGGCGTTCAGCAAGCTGGTCACATGTGAGGTTGGCCAGGCTGCCATTGGCACAGTCTTCATGGCGGAAGATCTCCACACAGTCGGGAGTGTTCCAGGTGTGGCCACATGTGGCCCAGGGCAGCGTGGTCGTGAAGGACTTTACCAGGTAATAGAAGCCCCAGGCCAGCACCATGATGTAGTACGTGTTGCAGTAGAAGACGATCACCATGGAGGCGTAGCCCAGGCCTGGGGACGAGTGGGTTCTTTTCCAGCCACCTCCCTGACACCCCATCATCTCCTCCATTTGGGGTGGCAGTGCTCCCTGTGGGCCCCTTCCAACTTGCTCCCTGCACCAGCATCCCCCGCTGCATCCATCCTACCAGGCCCCCTGGACTCAACCCTGGGTGGGTGTCCCAACGCTGGCCAGCCTAACTGCTCAGTCTGCGTGCAGCCATCGTGTCCCCATCTGCTCCTCAAGTCCTGAGGATCCCCTCCCCTCCCACACCTGGCACCACAGCAGCTGGGGGAGCTTTCTAGTAACCTGTGGTGGTATGGGGGACAGCCAGTGGTGGCACCTGTGTGCCCCAGGTGGGGACAGTAATAGGGAGTCAAGAATGTTGCGTGGGTCCTGTTCCCGGCCTGGCTATGCCCTTGAAGTCACGGCCGATGTTCCCCAAGTTGTGGCCTGCATGTCTGCCCCCAGACCAGGGCTCAGGGCAGGCAGACTGGGAGCCAGCTGCAGGGAGCTCCCTGCATGTGGGAAAGGAGGGTCCCTGAAGGGCTGCTCACCTTTGAATAGGGGGCAGATGTTCCAGACGTTGATGCTGCCAGCCTTCATGAATTGGCCTAGGGAAATCTCCAAGAAGAAAATGGGGATTCCTCCCACCAGGGCGATCAGGACGTACGGGATAAGGAACACACCTGGGGAGGAGACGTGGGGCAGCTTCACCTCGCGCAGTGCCCCTGAAGAGCACTTGGCCAGGTGGCCCCTTCACCAGGACAGGACCAGAAGCATCTCATGTCCCCAGCCAGGCTGCCCAGGCTCCGGAAGCCCTGAGAGGCCCAGGCTGAGCCCCAGCACTGGGTGAATCAGTGCAGGGGGTGGTTGCTGACTCAGAGGAGCAAGGTGGGTTCTGGGCCTCTGGACAGGAGGGGCCATTAGAGCCATGTTCCCTGGGTTGTGTGTGTGTGTGTGGGGGGGGGTCCTAGGCCCTCGGGGCTCCCACCACCACCATCACCTGGGATGACCCCAAGAGCACGGAGGACACATGCAGTGATGCACGCGTCTGTGTGCCAGCGAGGAATGGCCAGGGCTGCGCACAGTGTGTGTGCCCGCGCACCAAGGCTGAGTGCTCTAGGGTGGGGGCCTGCTCTGAAGGCAGGGAGTCTGACTTGTGAGGGTATAAGGAAGAGGGGGGCAGCTGGCAGTCCTCTGCACATGGGGGTGTCACTGCAAGGACACAGGGAGACAGGTGGGAGGAAGGGACCAGGCCAGGCATAGCAAGCTCCAGTGGACCAGGCTGGAGACAGGCTTTGGCCAGTAGGCTGGATCTGGGGTGCGGGGGTGGGGGAAGGGAGGGAGAGTCAGGCACCAGCAGCCCCTGTCTACTGTGCTCTCCGCCTGTACCCTTGCCCCTGGCCCAGCTCTCTATTGCTTGCCCAGCTTCTGGGCCCAGCATCCTTCTTGTGTGTGACCTTGGGCCAAGGCTTTCCAGTGGCTCCTCAGTTTCCCACCCATCGCCTGGTCACTTGGGCTTCCCAGCAGCAGCAGTGCCGCTTTGCAGTCACGGGACACACGCGTGCCCACCACTGTTGCTAAGCTGGGCTTTGGCGGGCATGGGGCGTGCATGCAGTGTGTCCAGTGGCGGCGCCAGGCGGGCCAGGCTGCAGGCTTCCCAAGCCTGGCGCAGGCACCCAGTGTTCCAGGCCCAGGCCAGAGGGGAGGGGAGGGAAAGTAGGGAAGGGAGGGGAGAGGAGGGAGGGAAGGGGAGGGGAGGGAGGGCAGGGCGTGGGGGAGGGACAGTGGCCCATTGTGTGTGTGTGCGTGCGCCTATGTGCCACTTGTGTGCCTGGTGCGGGGGTGCCAGCCAGGGCTCCTCACCTCTTGGAGCCCCCTCCCCAGAAGGCCGCTCTGGCCTTCTTTTCCCATCTCGGTGGCCACTCACTCCAGGCTTGGGCCAGGAGTCTCGGGGCAGCCCCTCGGTTCTGCAGGAGGTTCATCTTCGCCCCGCCCCCCCCCCCCACTGCCAGGCACATGACTGGTGAGGGGGGTGGAGGCCGCGGGACTGGGCCACCAAGTGGCCCAGGCCGGCGAGGGGCGGGCCCGGGCCTCAGTCCCCACGCACCCTGCGGGACCTCCCCAGCTTTTGGACTTCGCCCCTCTGCTCTGGTGGGCCAGAGGTAGGCAGGCAGGCAGGCAGGCAGGGGGAGGGAACCCCTGGCGAAGATCGGGGCCGCGACAGGGGCAGGGGCGCTCACCTCCGCCGTTCTTGTAGCACAGGTAGGGGAAGCGCCACACGTTGCCCAAGCCCACGGCGAAGCCCACGCACGACATGATGAAGTCCATCTGGCGCGTCCAGGTCTCGCGCGGCGGCACGGCCAGGCAGCCGCCGGGCGCCCCCAGGCCTGCGGGGCCATCGCCCTTGGCCGGGGCCCCGTCGGGCCCGGGCGCGATGAGGGGGCCCTTCTTCTCGTCGCCGGACACGCTGTAGATGCCGTTCTCGGCGCTCTTCTTCGCCATGGCCCCGGCGGGCCGCACGGCCGGGCCGGGGGTCGCGGCGCCTCGCGGGGTAGGGCGGGCAGGGGGCGCCGGCGGCACCCGGGGGTGGGGGGGAGGGCCCCGAAGGCGCGGGCCCGCCCGGGGGCCTCGGGGGGCGGCCGGGCCGGGGGGACGGGGTGGCGAGCGGGCGGGCGGGCGGGCGGGGTGCGGGACGGCGGGGGCTGCGCAGTCAGAAGCAGTCCACGAAGCACTTGAAAGTGAGCCTGAAGAATCTCATGTGTGTCGGGGGCCCGGGGGCGCGCGGGCGGCGGCGGGGCCCGGCCGAACGGCGGCGGCTCCCGAGGCTCTTGCCCGCGGCTCGGGCGGTGGCGGCGGCGGCGGCGGCGGCGGCGGCTCTCCCGGCCCGAGGCTCAGCCTAGCGGAGCGCGGGCGGCATCAGGCGCCCACTGTCTGCAAGTGGCTACCGGAGCAGGGTCCTGCAGCCCGCGCCCCCCGCCTCGGCCCGAGTCCTCGGTGGCTCCCCTGTTCGCCCGCGGCTTCGGCGGCGGCGGCGGCGGCCCGGGCGCGCCTCGCCCCCTCCTTCCCCGCGGCGGCGGCTCCAGCCGCTCTCGGGGCCGCGGCGGGCTCAGCGACTCGCCACCGCACTCCGACTGTCCCTCTCTTCCCCGGCCGGATCGGCCGCTGCTTAAGAACCGACTCCGGGGTGATGTCACTGTCGCCCCACCCCCACGACCGGGCTGCTCCCCCTCCCCCTCTCCCATCCCTCCCTCCCGCCCTCCCCGTCACTCCGCCCACCTCCTCCCGCCCTCCTCCCGAGGAGGAGACGCCGCTCCAGCGGGGAGCAGGATGGCTGCTACCTGGGGCGCCGGCCAGCACTTCCTCCCCAAGGGGCCAGGACCTCACCCTGGCTTCACCTGGCCTCGCTGACTCCAGATCTGCCTTCCCTCAACCTGCCCTTCCCAGCTTAAAGAAAGCGTCTTCCCTGGCCTCCTTCCAGCCATCCTGTGCCCTCCCTCTTCTCTTCCCTCTCCCTCCAGGCTGGAGCCACCCAGATCTGTCCAACCCGTCCCATCTCCAGGCTGGGCGGGTGTTGGGTACCAAAGGCAGCAGGCTTCCCGGCCTCCTGCAGGGCTGGGTCTGTTTCTAGCCAGGGGAGCAAAGGTTGCGGGGTATCTACTTCCAGCTGTGCTGTGGGGCTTTGCACAGGCGCAACCCTGCCGCCCCCCTGGCACCCCGCCCTTCCCAAGAGGTACAGCCTTGAAACGCAGGAGGTCACGGTCAAGGGGATCCTGCCTTGCTGAGCAGGAAGGCTAGACAGGTACAGAAGGGGAGCCTCTTTAGCTCCCTCTGCTTAGTATGGGGTCCAGCAGGGGCGACTGACTTGCTGGGATAGGGTAAGGCTGCCCCCTGGTGCCTGGCAGGTGCACAGACCCTCCTCGGAAGGTCTGCAAGCCAGCTCCCCTCTCCTGGCGCTCCTCTCCCCGGAGACGGCCCTCCAAGTGTCCCTTGTCAGAGCCAGGTGGCTGGAAGGGGTCATGGTCATGGTCCTGGCTGGAGGGGGGCGGGTAAAGTGTGCCCCCCTCAGTCCCACACTCCCTGATCTAATTACAGACACGGCACTCCCCAGATGGTTCATCCCGTTAAGCTAAGCCCGCAGCCATCCGGCCAGCTTTAGGAAGAAAAGCAGTTCCGGCGCGAGCCAGATTGAACCTGCTAGGTGAGGGAGGGGCAGCATCTCCACCCAAGCTTCCAGGAGGAGCCCCAAGGGGTGTGTGTTTCAGGGGAAGAGAGATAGGGGTGTCACCTGTGTTCACAGTGGGTGGGGCTGGGGGGGACCCTGGCAGTAGCTGGGCTGCACTGTTTATGAAAGCCCCCTAACTGGGATCTTCCCTGGCCCAGCCTGGGGCTGAAGGGGTTCTGGAAGCAGAGGCTCTAGACCTGGAGGAGCTGGGACCACCCAGGGAGAGAGGACAGAATTACTGTCCCCCACCCCCCACCCCACTATGGCGGTTCAGAAAAAAGACCAGAGGCTCAGGTAAAGTAGGCGCTGGACCTCCTCCCAGCGGCGGTGTGGGGGTGGGTGATGTCTGCAAAGGAAGGGCAGTAACTGACAATGACCCGAGTGCGTGCAGACGGCGCCCGGAGGATCCACGGGAAGTGGGGACGTGACTGGGTGCAGCTGCCACAAGAATTTAAGATCCTGCTTTGGGGAGCAGGGTGGGAGGGAGATAAGGCTGTGGCTTGAGGAGCACGTGGGAGACAATGACACCTTGGGGAAATGGCTGTGCTGTGGGGAGTGCCGACGGTGAAGCGAGCAGGGCTGGGAGCCAAGGGCGGGGGCCCTCCTCCACCCTGTGTCGGCTACTGGGTGGGGAGGCGGGTTTCAAGGCCAGAGGCAGGAACTGGAGGGAGCTAGCTGCCAGTCGGGGCTGTTGGGGCCTCTGTGCCATCAGAGGCGGCTGAGGAGGAAGTCGCTGTGGCCGACAGAAGGGCAGGGCGAGGTGGCTGCCTGCCGAGAGGGGGACCGCCGCTGGCGTCTCCGGCGTCGCGGGTTGCTGGCAGGCCCTTGGAGCCCACCAGCTGGAGGCACCCAGGTCTAGGAGGCCCCCAGCGCTCCCTTACGTGCCAGTCACACCCTCGGTGCATGCCCTGAGCTTTGCTCCGCGCTGGGCTCCCCGTGTGGAGGGAGGCGCAGGAGCCCTCCCGCCTTGTCTGGGGGAGGATCCTGGTGTCCAGGCAGGGCAGCTTCTGTGCACTGTGACCCGCTGGCCTGTGGGGAGTGTCTGGGACGGTTACAATGTCTCCCAGCGCTTTGCCACCGGGAAGGCAGGCGGCCCCGCCAAGTTCTGGCCGCACTGCAGGGGGCCCGTACCCTAGGGGTTGTCCAGCTGGTGCGGGAGCGGGTGTGGGCCCCCTGCCGTCTGGAGGCAGCCCGGAACTTCCCCTGGGAACTGCCTTTTGGACCCCAGTGCCAGCTGGTAGGGGCGAGGAGAGGGAGCGCCGAGTGGGCGCACCTATTTACGGGAAGAAGGAGGGGGAAGCCTGGAGATGCAGGCTGGGGCTTGGACTGTGTGCACCCCCAGGCCGGGAAGGGGGCCCCCAGCAGGAGCCAGGCAGCCGGAGGTAGGCCTTGCAATTAGAATGAGCCGGGGACAAAGGGGCTGCAGGTCAGGGGTTATCTGAGCTGGGGAGATGGGAGTGTCACCAAGGCGGGGCCGGGAGGGGTGGGGGGGGACACATTCCAGGATTCCTAGGGCCTGCCCTCCTTGACCTTGGGTCCCACAGAGCCTCTGAAAGGACTACTTTTGTACATTTTCTGCAAACTGATACTCTACGTGCAGAAGCCCTGCCGAGAGGCCGTAGCAAGAGTGGCCTCCCAGCTCTGCTGACAGTGGTGTCGTGGCTGCTCTGGCCTGTGGCGGCCTCTCCCGTTCTCCTCCGCGTGGATGCCCTGACAGCTTGGAGGCCTGCTTGCTTGCTGCGGCCTGCTGCCTCCCTCGTGATCACGATGGCCTCATGGGTTACGGAGAGGACAAGCCTGGAGGGACAGCACCGCCGTCATCACGCCCTATCAGCAGTCCACGCGCGCCACATGACTTATCGCTGTTGCCGCTGACCTTGGCCACCTGGCCCAGACAGGCTTTGGCGGGTTTCTCCGCTGCAAAGTGGCGCTCTCCCTCCCGGTGGCAGGAAGTTTGCTCCGTGCTGCCCGCAGTTCAGGGTGCGGCCGTGTACCCCACCTCCCGGAGAACAATGAGTTAATACTTGCAGTTCCAACCCAGCACCGCTCTAGCCTCTTGCTTGGGAGTTCTGTCTTTGACGCTGTGTGTGTGTCTGGGGGGAGAACACTTGCTCCCTGCCTGCCCCCATCCTGCAATGGGCAGGGGACCGTTTGTAGGAGAATGGCCTTAGAACTGAGGATGGGCTACCAGAATGCTGTGGCTTCTGCACCCCTCAGCTGACAGTGTAGGGATTCATACGCAGGAACCTGTGGCGCACATGTGTGTGTGCGCGCAGGCATATACATATACGCTAGCGTCATTTCGTACGTTCAGCTCGACCTGAGCCCATACCGCTGCAGCCTTCTCTCCTTCACTCCCTAGATGGCCACAACAGCCAGGGCTGGGCCAGGTTGATGGAACAAAGACAGAAGTCTCAGCCATTCTCCTCCTTGCCCAAAACATAGATAAACACTGGAATGTATCCTTTGCCCTTGACTCTCAATTGGGTCCCACACCCTATTGCCTTCATACCCCACCCCCATGGCCACCTGAAAGACCAGTTGCTTGGAACACTTGACAGACCAGTTCCAGGAATTCCCCTCCACCTGCTGCCCCCTACCCCACCCCCAGCCCCAGCCCTCCTAAAATCTAAAAAGGCCCGTCCCCTGGGGGTCGGGGCCTTCCGCCACGTGTTCCACGTGTTCGATCCATGTGCTTGCTGGCAGCTGGTCTCGCACCTCTACGAATTTATTTTCTCTGAGAAAATTCGGTCTGGTTATACATTTGTACACTGCTCCCTCTATTCTGCGCCTCTTTTCCTAAAATTGATGGTGCCCCATGGTTGGAGGCACCAATCTGCGACTCTTTTCCTAACACAGGCTGAAGCCAGGAGCTTCAGTTGGATCTCTCATGTGAGTGCAGAGGCCCAAGGATATGGGCCATCTTCCGCTGCTTTCCCAGGCCATTAACAGCGAGCTGGATCAGCACACGAACCAGCGCCCATATGGGATGCAGGCATCTCAGGAGGTGGCTTTCCCTGCTATGCCACAGCACCAGCCCGTGCGATTCCTAATCCACCACACTTTACCAACTGGAGTACGGCGCCTTCGTGTGTCAGTCTCACAGACACCTCTGGTTTCCAAGGCGCCTTCCATCAGCCGTCTCCCTGTCTCCCTGCTCCACTCCAGTGAAATGGTTTCATGCATTTGGAATACAAGTGGGTTCTCTCTGTGCCCAGGCACGTCGCTGTGTGAGTCCATTCGTTTGCATGCGTCACAGCTCGAACGGGACAGCGTGCTACAGGCGGACAGCACCTCTCCATGCACATCTTTCTTGTTGCCACTTCTTGCTGATTATGGAGAAAATGGCTGCAAATAATTGGGATGGCGGCACTGCAGGTGGTGGCTTTACCTGCTACGCCACAGCGCCTCCCACCGAAAGGATTTTGAAAAGTACACCCACTTTCCGGTCGATCATAAGTACTGATTAAAAACACAAACAGTGGCATCTTTTATGACTCACAGCACCATGCTTCTGTGAAACAGAAATGGACGTATAAGGGAGAGAGTGCTTCTTTGCCTGTGACCGTGGACTGGAGCCATGTTCAGGCTGGCTGGGAGCAGCGCGGTGTGGTCGACCACCTCTGCTCCTGAGATCACACAAATGAGCAGCTGGGATGGGGGCACAAACTGAGGGCTGGGGACCTGAGAGCCTTAACTGAGAATGGTGATAAGGAAAGACTGGGAGTGACATGGAGTGCTGTGGAGGCTTCAGAGGCCAGAGGTGACACAATCTCAAAGGAGTGCTCTGGGGCTGGCACTGTGGTGTAGTGGGTAAAGAAGCTACCTGCAGTGCCGGCATCCCATATGGGCGCCAGTTCGAGTCCCGGCTGCTCCACTTCCGATGCAGCTCTCTGCTGTGGTCTGGGATAGCAGTGGAGGATGGCCCAAGTCCTTGGGCCGCTGCGCCCGCATGGGAGACCCAGAAGAAGCTCCTGGCTCCTGGCTTCGGATCGGCCCAGCTCCGGCCGTTGTGGCCAATTGTGGAATGAACCAGCAGATGAAATTTCTCTCTGTGTCTCTCCTCTCTGTGTGTTAACTCTGACTTTCAAATAAATAAATAAATAAATCTTAAAGAAAAAAAAAAAAGGAGGTGCTCTGGTGGCTCGGAGAACATTAAAACAGAGAGGGAGAGGCAGAGACCATGCCAACATGTGTGTGAAGACTTGCTGACGGCAGACGCTGCTGGTGCAAACGGTCCTGGACTGGCCCAGCCGGGCCTCTAAGGGAGCTGAAGCTTCTGGGGACCCGGCTTGAATGCCCGAGGGAGGGAGGCTGTGACAGCAGGGCCGGCGGATTGCCTTACAAGGCGCCCTGCAGCGCCACGGCCGCGGCTCTGCTCCTGAGCGCTCGGCCGCCCGCGGCCGGCGGGAGCGCGCGCGGAGGAGGCGGGGCCGGCAGGGCGCGGGCTGGGGGCTCGGCGGCGCCGCGGCCACTGCGCGAGGCGACGCTGCGGCAGCGACTCCAGGTCCGCACCTGCCGCCCTGGGACGCGGGCGCGCGCGCTCGGGGAGGGGCAGGGTGCACGGGGTCCAGCCCGCTGCCGCCACAGCCCCCAGGCACACCTGTCAGGCCCGGAGCGCCCCTCTCCCACACGCGCGCGGCCCATGTAGCTCCGGACACCAGCCGCCCAGGCTGCTGAGTTCCCCTACTCTGAGCCGCTGAAGGCCTGGGTGGCAGCGTGGGTGGCCGTGGTCGTGGCAGGTGCCTGTGCGCGCGGTGTATCTCCGGCGGGTTGGTGGCCTGGATGACGCTTGCCTGTGGGGGCTGTGGACGAGGGTGGGGGTGCATGGAGCTTTCTCGGATGTGTGGGGGCAGCGGAGGAGGGGGTGTCGGGGCGCTGGTCGCCGTCGTCGGAGGGCCCGAGTGGGGGGGACGCTGGAGGGCAGCTGTGTCCCTGGGGCGGTGGGGGAGGGGTGAGATGCACCTGCGCCGGGAAGGGCTGAAGGGGGCTGTGGGGCGCCGGGGGGGCGGGCTGATGTGGGCCCTGGCCCAGGGCCGCCTCCAGCTCTCCGCGTTGCAGACATGCTACTGCTCAAGAAGCAGACGGCGGACATCAGCAGTGTCTACGAGCTCCGGGAGAAGCTCGGCTCGTGAGTGTGCCCACACGCGTGTGAGTGTGAGGTGCCAGTGGCGTGCGTGTGCCCGAGTGCTGGGGTGGGTGGCCTGGGGCACAGAGGCGAGCCCTTTCCATTCCCCACCTGCCGCTCTCCCAGTCCCCCCTCCCCCCCCCCCCCCCCCCCCCCGTCTGCACTTGCACCTCCCTGCTCCCTGAGCCCACCATCTGGCTGTGCCGCAGGGGTGCCTTCTCTGAGGTGGTGCTGGCCCAGGAGCGGGGCTCTGCACACCTCGTGGCCCTCAAGTGCATCCCCAAGAATGCCCTCCGGGGCAAGGAAGCCCTGGTGGAGAATGAGATCGCCGTGCTCCGCAGGTGCGTGCCTGGGCCGCGACGGCAGGGACCCCATGGGGATGGCAGGAGCACTTGGCTTGGCGGCTGTTCCTTCCGCGCTAGTCCAGGCCGGGTCAGCAGCCTCCCAGGGGCGGGCGCTCTCTGGGCCAGCGTCTATTGAAGGGCCTGGGACTGTGCGTGCGGCGGGGAACGCGGAGCCGAGGCCCCGGGGGGACTGGCCACAAGGAGCCCTTCCTTGCTTTGGCAGGGTCAACCACCCCAACATCGTGGCCCTGGAGGACGTCCACGAGAGCCCCTCCCACCTCTACCTGGCCATGGAGCTGTGAGGAGGGCTGCTGGGGGCTGCGGGGGGCTGCAGTAGAAGCCTGGGCCCAGAGTCCTGCGCCAGCTGAAGCCCCGACTGCCTCCAGGGTGACCGGGGGCGAGCTGTTTGACCGCATCATGGAGCGCGGCTCCTACACGGAGAAGGACGCCAGCCACCTGGTGGCTCAGGTCCTCGGCGCCGTCTCCTACCTGCACAGCCTGGGCATCGTGCACCGCGACCTCAAGGTGCCTGGCTTGCTGCCCACACCCCGCCCTGTCACCTGCGCCCCTGGCTGACAGACGTGCGTCTGTCTCCCTGGCACTGATTGGCCCGTCCCCTGGCACCTGCGTATTGCAGCCTGAAAACCTGCTCTATGCCACACCCTTTGAGGATTCCAAGATCATGGTCTCCGACTTTGGGCTCTCCAAAATCCAGGCTGGCAACATGCTGGGCACCGCCTGCGGGACCCCAGGCTATGTGGGTGAGTGGAGGAGGGGCGGGGCTGGGGGCGGACCAGGCTGATTGGCGGCGACAGTGAAGCACGCATGCGCACGTGCGTGTGTCCGTCTCTGGCCCCCAGCCCCGGAGCTCTTGGAGCAGAAACCCTACGGGAAGGCAGTAGACGTGTGGGCCCTGGGTGTCATCTCCTACATCCTGTGAGTGGCCTGCCAGCCTGTCTCTGCTGGGTTGGGGAGGGTTGGCCAGTGGGGTGACAGCTGTGTGGCTGCCAGGCTGTGTGGCTACCCCCCCTTCTACGACGAGAGCGATCCCGAGCTCTTCAGCCAGATCCTGCGGGCCAGCTACGAGTTTGACTCGCCCTTTTGGGATGACATCTCTGAATCCGGTGAGCTGGAGGCTGGTCACATGCTGGGGGGACAGGGGGCCGTGCTCTGGGGCAGGCTGACCCCGCTCCCTCTGCCTCAGCCAAAGACTTCATCCGGCACCTTCTGGAGCGTGACCCCCAGAAGCGGTTCACCTGCCAACAGGCCTTGCAGCATCTTTGGTGAGCGCCACTCCCGCCCAGCTGGCCCAGGGCCGCCGGGACCACAGCCCCAGGGACCGCATCCCCTGCTGACACTCGCCTTCCCCCAGGATCTCTGGGGACGCAGCTTTCGACAGGGACATCCTGGGCTCTGTGAGTGAGCAGATCCAGAAGAATTTTGCCCGAACCCACTGGAAGGTCAGCGTGAGGAGAGGCCGGGGCAGGGGGCTGCCTAGTGGCCGCTGCGGTCCCTGCAGTCTTGGGGCTGGGGTCAGCCGGAGCCTGACGCCTCTTTTCCCGCAGCGGGCCTTCAACGCCACCTCGTTCCTGCGCCACATCCGGAAGCTGGGCCAGAGCCCGGAGGGCGAGCAGGCCTCCCGGCAGACTCTGGCGTGCCACAGCCACCCCGGTCTCCTGACTGGCCAGCCCCCCAAGTGGTGATGGCCAGGTGTGCGGGGGTGGGCCCTGCACCCCTGAGAGCCTCTGGGAAAGTCAAGGCTTGAGCAAGGGCGGGACACAGGGCAGGCTGGGCGCGCTCCTGACCGGCCGCTGTCCCCTGCCTCTCTCCCGCTTCCTCCCCAGGCAGACGCTGAGGCCAACCCCCAGGTTCTCTTCCCTTGGGTCCTTTCAGTCCCCTCCTCTGTCCCTGTCCCCCACCCCTGGGGCCGGCTTCTGCGAAAGAGGTTGAGACTTGAGGTGGGGGGTGTTCTTCGGAGAGGGAGGCAGGTGGGCTCCAGGGGCCGCCGTTCCCGCACGCACCACGCACCGTGCACGGCTTTTCTGTGCTTCGCTAACTGTGGGTGGTCCTGCTTGTTTCCTGGTCCTCTGGCCCCATCCAATGTTCCCCACGCCAATAAAGACAGACAGAGCAACGGGCCAATGGTGAGCTGGGGGTGGGGCCAGTATGGAGGAGAGGCGGTCACCTGGCACCCTGCCTTGCCCACTGCACCTCCCGTTCCTACCCTCGAAGCCCGGAGTAGGAGGCAGCCCGGCCCCTGCTCTGCCATCCTAGGGGTGTGAGTGCATGCGAGCCTGCGAGAGAATGCAGGCGTGCTGGACTGCGGCAGCGGGGGCGGCGGGCTCCAGGCCCTGAGGGGCGGCCTCCAGGGCTGCTGGCTCGGGTGGGAAGGGCAAGCCTAGCTGGGGTTGCCTCCTCCGCACCTTCCGTTACTCCATGGCCACACGGCATTTAGAGGGGCACTTGTCATGGAGAAAAGCCAGGAGCCCCACTGCCAGAGTGGCCCTGACTCCCAGGCCCATCGGGGGAGCACACCTTAGCTTTCACCTGACCTGCCTCCTCCCGTGCCCTGCAAGAGCTGTGCTGGCTCTGCTTCCCACCGTCTCGGCCATTCACATGCGATCCCCGTGGCACCTGCTTGTTCTGGTTTTGCTTGTTCAATATTACTGGACCTCTTCCTCTGCGCCAGGAACTGGGACTGCTCTGGGTTTATCCAGGGGGCGCCCTCTAGTGGAGGAGTGGTTTTACCCAGATAATAAGACTCGGTGGTGTGGGGACCGGAGCAGGAGCGCCAGAGCCAGCCTTCTAGAAAAAATCAGCACTCAGAGACGACCACTCTCCCAGCCTAAACCAGTGGGCGGATCAGTTCAGCAGAGTCGGGGTCTTCTTCCTTAGGGTCCCTGCTCAGGGGGCCCCGACGCAGAGTGCAATTCGTCATTTCGCCAAGAGGGGGAGCCATAGTCACATTTTTCGATGTGCTTGCGCGGTGGCTGGTTGCTTCAGCACGCGGGACAACCTTCCAAATCCGTGCCTCCCCTCCATTGCCCCCAAATATGTGCCCTTCAGAAGAGTGCACTCGGCAAGAGGGGGGACCCCGGGGTCTGATGGAGGCTGTACCCTTTATTTGGCAGTCCTGGGCCCTCCCATGGGACTGGGACAGGCTGTGGGCAGAAAGCTCCGGATCCCCTCCGATCGGGCTGCACAACAGACACGTGGTGCGCAGTGCCAAGGCACGGAGGGAGCTGATGGCTGGAGGGAAGGGGCCCGACCCAGTGGGGAGCCGCTAAAAGGGTTGTGGCCAGAGAGCGACTGTAGCATCTCTGGTTAGGTGACCCTCAGGTGCTGTGGGCTGGGAGCAGAGTCCAGCCCCTGAGAGTGGCCCGTGCTGGGGACCAGAGCAGACTCAAGAGGGGCGTGCTTCACAGTGGACATATCTAGCAGGCTTGTTCTTCCTAGTGCACAGGGTGTTGCCAGTGCTTGCTTCGGGCCTTGGGGCTGTGTTCTTTCCACTGTCCCTACGGTGAACGCAAACTGCTGGGCTGAGTGTGCCCTGGGTTTGAGTTTGGGCCTTGTGGGTGAGTTGTGTGGCCTTTGATGTCTTCTATGTGGCTTCATTTCATGTCCTGTTCCGTAGGTAGGCGGCAGGCTTTCCACGGGGAGGTGGGGTGAGGGGCAGCCTGCAAGTGCCCAGAAACCAGCACTGTGCCAGCCTGTGCCAGGGCAGCTCTGCTGGGACTGGGGCTTGGGTACAGGGGCTCAGTGGGGTGCTGCCGGGGGACGGAGAAGAGAAGCACGAGGAGAGGGGGCCACGGCGGTCTGCACGCCACACGGTGGAAGCCACGTCCTCCACCCGACCACAGCTTCATCCACACAGCCCTGCCTTGGCCGGCTGAGGGCAGCTCAGAGAGATCAGCTTGGACGTGAGCTTTCTCCCAATGGCACGGAAGCGCTTCTGTGCAGGACACAATCTGATTTTCGCTGTATCTGTCGCCTCTTTTTTTTTTTTTAAGATTTATTTATTTATTTGAAAGTCAGAGTTACACAGAGAGAGGAGAGGCAGAGAGAGAAGAGAGAGCGAGCGAGCTCTTCCATCCGCTGGTTCACTGCCCAACTGGCCACAATGGTTGGAGCTGCGCCGATCCAAAGCCAGGATCCAGGAGCTTCTTCCGGGTCTCCCATGTGGGTGCAGGGGCCCAAGGACTTGGGCCATCTTCTACTGCTTTCCCAGGCCATACCAGAGAGCTGGATCGGAAGTGGAGCAGCCGGGACTCAAACCAACGCCCATATGGGATGCCGGAGCTTCAGGCCAGAGTGTTAACCAGCTGTGCCACAGCGCCGACCCCTTGTCACCTCTTGATAAATATACAAACCACCTGCCCGTGGGCTCCCTGCCTCATGCGATGCCCTCTGAAGAGTCCCAACTGTGTTTGGCCAAGGAACTACACATTTATCCTTGTAGTTTTTTTTTTTTTAATATTTATTTATTTGAAAGAGTTACAGAGAGGCAGAGGCAGAGAGAGAGAGGTCTTCCTTCTGTTGGTTCACTCCCCAATTGGCTGCACTGGCCAGAGCTGCGCCGATCCGAAGCCAGGAGCCAGGAGCTTCCTCCAGGTCTCCCACGTGGATGCAGGGCCCCAACCACTTGGGCCATCTTCTACTGCCTTCCCAGGCCGCAGCAGAGAGCTGGATCGGAAATTGAGCAGCCAGGACTAGAACTGGCGCCCATATGGGATGGCGGCACTGCAGGCGGCAGCTTTACCTGGTACGCCGCAGCACCGGCCTCCTGATATCTTTTTTTTAAACATTCATTTTATTTATTTGAAAGGCAGAGTTACAGGGAGAGATGAGAGATGAGAGAGAGAGAGAGAGAGATATCTTCCATCTCCTAGTTCACTCTCCAAGTGGTGGCAATGCCCAGGGCAGGGCCAGGCCAAAGCCAGGAGCCAGCAGCTTCTTCTGGGTCTCCCATGTGGGTGCAGGGGCCCAGGGACTGGGGTCATCTTCCACTGCTTTCCCAAGTGCACTAGGCGGGAACTGGATCAGAAGTGCAGCAGCTGGGACACCAACCAGCACCATACAGGATGCCGGCGTTGCAGGCACTGGCTTAACCTGGTGCGCCACAGTGCCGGCCCCATGCTTTGTCTGATATTAACAGCAAATATAATCCCCTTTTGATTTTTATTTATTTATTTTTATTTATTTGAAAGTTATATAGACAGGCAGAGAGAGAGAGCGCGCTTCTGTCTGCTAGTGCACCGTCCCCAGGCCCCAATATCCTGGGCTGGGCCGGGGTACAGCCAGGACCCTGGAACTCAATCCAAGTCCCCCACATTGGTGGCAGGAACCCAATTAGTTGAGTTATCACCACAGCCTCCCAGGCTGTGCATCCGCAGAAAACTGGATTCCGGAGTGCAGTGTGGACTTCATTCAACCCAGGCACTTCAGCGTGGGGTATGGGTGTCCCGAATGGACTCAGCTGCTGTGCCAAACACTCGCTCCTAAAGTTTGAAAATTTTTCCCTCTGTGAATGTCCAGGAGCTGAGAACCCAATCCAGGTCTTCCACCTGGGGAACAGAGCCCCAAGTTTCTGAGCCATCTCCTGCTGCCTCCCAGGGAGTGCGTCAGCAGGGAGTGGTTAACATGTGGGTCCATATTCTGTGTTTGAGTGCCTGGGTTCAAACACCAGCTCAGGCTCCTGACCCGGGCTTCCTGCTAAAATGCGCTGAGAGGCAGCAGCGATGCCAATGCTGGGTCCATGCCACTCATGTTGGGGGCCAGGGTCGAATTTCCAGTTCCTGGCTTTGCTTCTGCTTTCTCTCTCTTGTCCTGCCTAGGGCCATTCTCTCTGTTTAGCTGTCTCCCCAAGAAAAAAATAATAATTTTTTTTTCTTTTGACAGGCAGAGTGGACAGTGAGAGAGAGAGAGAGAGAGAGAGAGAAAGGTCTTCCTTTTGCCGTTGGTTCACCCTCCAATGGCCGCTGCGGCCGGCGCACTGCGCTGATCCAAAGCCAGGAGCCAGGTGCTTCTCCTGGTCTCTCATGCGGGTGCAGGGCCCAAGGACTTGGGCCATCCTCCACTGCCTTCCCGGGCCACAGCAGAGAGCTGGCCTGGAACAGGGGCAACCAGGACAGAATCTGGTGCCCCGACCAGAACTAGAACCCGGTGTGCTGGCGCTGCAAGGTGGAGGATTAGCCTATTAAGCCACAGCACCGGCCAAAAAATAATAAAAATTTTAATATGCCACTTGTATATCTAATAAGATGATCAGCTCCCTGCTGATGGCCTGGGAAGGCAGTGGAAGATGACCCAGGAACTTGGGCCCCTGCCCCCATGTGGGAGACCTGGAAGAAGCTTCTGGCTCCTGGTTCAGCCCTGGCCATTTTGGCCATCTGAGGAGTGAACCAGTAGATGGACAATATCTCCCCACCGGCCTCCATCCCCCCCCATAACTCTATCTTTCAAATAAATAAATACATATATCTTTAAAAAACAATGGGAAGTGCTACTACACCTCTATTTTATGAAAACGTTGCTGAGGGGTTAATATTGTTTCTTTGGTTATCTAGGCTTGGATTTTCTTGGTGGGAAGACTTCTAATAACTAATTAAATTGATTTGCTTGTTACAAATTTATTTAGATTTTCTATTTTTATATTACATTTTTATTGTGCAAGGGAATAAATTATTAAATTTTCTATTTTTAAAGATTGGTTTTGCTCATGTGTGTTTCTAGAAACTTGTCCATTTCCTCTGAATTGCCCAAATGTTGGCGTCAAGTTTCTTTGTACTGTATGTTATTTAGTAGTGTGTTGTTTAATTTCAGGGTTTTTTGGATTTCCTAACTTTTTGGATTTCTAGCTTAATTCTGTTGTGATCGGAGAATGTATTTTGGATCATTTAAGTCCTGTTAAATGTTTTATGACGGGGCTGGCGCTGTAAGCTAAGCCTCCACCTGCAGCGCGGGCATCCCATGTGGGTGCTGATTCTAGTCCCGGCTGCTCCACTTATGATCCAGCTCTCTGCTGTGGCCTGGGAAAGCAGTGGAAGATGGCCCAAGTCCTTGGGCCCCTGCACCCGTGTGGGAGACCTGGAAGAAGCTCCTGGCTCCTGGCTTCGGATCAGTGCAGCTCCAGCCATTGAGGCCATCTGGGGAGTGAACCAGCGGATGGAAGATCTTTCTCTCTGTTTCTCTCTCTGTAATTCTACCTCTTAAATAAATAAATAAAATCTTTTAAAATGTTTTATGAACTAGGTTATGGTCTATCCTGGAGAATGTTCTATATGCATTTGAAAATAATGTGTATTCTGCCTTTGTGGAGTGGTGTGATCTATCAGTATCAAATTCATTCACGATGTTCAGATTTTCTATATCCTTGCTGATGTTCTGTCTAGATCTACCAGTTATGGAAAGTGGGGGTGGGGCCAGCGCTGTGGCGTAGTGGGTAAGGCTGCCGCCTGCAGTGTCAGCATCCCGTATGGGCGTCGGTTCGAGCCCCGGCTGCTCCACTTCTGATCTAGCTCTCTGTAGTGGCCTGGGAAAGCAGTGGAAGATGGCCAAGTACTTGGAGCCCTGTACCTGAATGGGAGACCAGGAAGAAGCTCCTGGCTCCTGGCTTCGGATGGGCGCAGCTCTGGCTGTTGTGGCCATCTGGGGAGTGAACCAGCGGATGCAAGACCTCTCTCTCTGGCTCTACCTCTGTCTGTAACTCTGCCTTTCAAATAAAAAAAAAAACTTAAAAAAATGAAAGATGCCCAACTGTTGTAGTTGAGTTTTCTCTTTATCCGCTCAGTGCTGTCAGTTTTGGCTTCATATGTTTTGGGGCTGTGCCGTTAGATGTATGTATGTTGATAATTGGCGTGTCTTCCTGATGAGTTGAGCCTTTTATCGTTAGAAAATGTTCCCTTTTTCTCATAGAGTCTATTGTATTCGATATCATTATAGGCCCTCCAGCCCACTGTTACTTCCTGTTTGCGCAGTATAGCTTTCCCTCTCAAGATTTTTTACAATTTATTTGAAAGGCAGAGTTACAGATAGACAGAGAAAGGGGTCTTCCATCCACTGGTTCACTCCGCAAATGGCTGCAATGGCCAGGGCTGGGCCAGGTGGAAGCCAGGAGCCAGGAGCTTCTTCCAGGTCTCCCACGCAGGTTCAGGGGCGCAAGCACTTGGGCCATCCTCTACTGCCTTCCCAGGCCATTATCAGGGAGCTGGATCGGAAGTGGAGCAGCCCGGGACATGAAACCAGCACCCATATGCATGGCATGCTGGCACCGCAGACAGCAGTTTAACCACTATGCCGAGCTCTGGTCTCGCTTTCTCTGTCTTTACTTTCGACCTATTTGTGTCTATAATTTGTCTCTAGTAAAGAATGTATGGTTAGTCGAATGTCTCTTGTAAAGAATGTATGGCTACTTAAATGCCGCTTTTGTTAATCTCTGGTTTTTGATTGGAGTTTTAAACCATTCACATTTTTAAAAAGGCAGAGTTACACAGTAAGAGAGAGCTCTTTCATTGGCTGGTTCACTCCCCAGATGGTTGCAATGGCCCCAGCTGGGCTGGGCTGAACTGAAGCCAGAAGCCTGGAACTCCATCCAGGTCTCCCATGTGGGTTGCAGGGGCCCAAGCACTTGGGCCATCTTCCGCTGCTTTCCCAGGCCACAGCAGAGAGCTGGATTGGAAGTGGAGCAGCCGGGAGTTGCATCAGCGCCCATATGGGATGCAGGTGCTGCAGAGAGCAGGTTAACCCACCGTACAGCAACGCCGGCCCGGACCATTCACATTTTTTTTTTTTTTTTACAGGCAGAGTGGACAGTGAGAGAGAGAGAGAGAGAGAGAGACAGAGAGAAAGGTCTTCCTTTGCCATTGGTTCACCCTCCAATGGCCGCCGCGGTTGGCGTGCTGCGGCCATCGCACCGCGCTGATCCGATGGCAGGAGCCAGGTACTAATCCTGGTCTCCCATGGGGTACAGGGCCCAAACACTTGGGCCATCCTCCACTGCACTCCCTGGCCACAGCAGAGAGCTGGCTTGGAAGAGGGGCAACCAGGACAGAATCCGGTGCCCCAACCGGGACTAGAACCCGGTGTGCCGGCACTGCAAGGCGGAGGATTAGCCTAGTGAGCCGCGGCGCTGGCTGGACCATTCACATTTAAAGTCATGATGTGTACGACTGGATTTACATTTGCCATTTTGCTAGTTGTTTTCAGTATGTCTCCTGTCTTTAATTCTTATTTTAAAAAATTGATTGATTGATTTTCATTGTATTTGAAAGGCAGAGAGACAGAGATAGATTTTTCCACCCACTGATTCACTCCCCAAATGCCCACAACAATCAGTGCTTGGCCAGGCCAAAGCCAGGAGCCAGGAACTCCTTCTGGGGCTCACGCGTGGGTGGCAGGGACCCAAGTGCTGCAGCCATCGCCTGCTGCCTGCCAGGGTGCGAATTAGCAGGAAGCTGGATTGGAAGTGGAGTAGCCAGGACTGTAAGGAGGCACTCTGATAAGGAAGCCCTGGACCCAATGCCTCGCACCTCTTCCCTTCTTTGTTGGCTTCTTTCTTTTTTGTTAGTGTGTTGTTCTATTTCCCCTGTGGCTTTTTGCCTGTGTATTTTGGAGTTATTTTCTGAGAGGTTTCTTTAGCGATCACAACATGAATCTTAACTCGTCACAGCCCACTCAGATTCACGTTTACTTAATTTTGGTAAAATAGACTCTGCTACAATTTGTCACCATTCTCTCTCTCACTTGCTCGCTTGCTCAACAATTTATTTTATTTATTTGAAAATCAGAGTTGCAGAGAGAGAGAGATCTCCCATCTACTGGTTTACTCTCCAAATGACCACAATGGCCAGGGCTGGGCCAGGTTGAGCCCAGGAGCCAGGAGCTACTTCTGGATCTCCCATGCGGGTGCAGGGACCCAAGGACTTGGGCCATCTTCTACTGCTCTCCCAGGCCATAGCAGAGAGCTGGATCACAAGTGGAGCAGCCAGGACTCGAACCGGCGCCCATATGGGATGCTGGCACTGCAGGCAGCAGCTTTACCCGCCACGCCACAGCACCGGCCCCAAGAATTTCTTCTGACATCCTGGACTTGCTCCTGAACATTTCAATTACTGTGCTGATTTCGATTGGGCTGTTTTTTCCTAATCTTTGGAGTCTACGTGTCGATTTCTTCTGCTCTTACTTCCCCTGTAGCTCTTCTTTCAGCGTGGGCTTTTGCACTCCGCATCTGGGAACACTGAACACAATCCCCAGCCACTGTTTTCCTGAGTGTCCATCGCCTGGCGCTGTTTCTCTGCACGTCTCGTGATCTGGGATTGTTGTTGGAAACTGGCTATTTTAGAAGCTGTCTCCGGCACTCTTGCGTTCTGCCACTTGCCTCCCTTTTGGAACTTGTTGCTACCGCTGTTGGTGTGCGTGGTGTGATTTTATTTCCCGCGTGGCACCTGTTCCCCAGCAGTTGCTGTTTCAAATGCTGAGCCTGGTTTCTTTGGAGCGGCCTCTGTGTCTTCTGCTTATGGCTCCGTGTGTGGTGGGGGCACTCTCGCTCTTGCCTGGGTCACGTCCAGGGCGGTCGACCCTCGGTGCCCTGCTGCCTCGCTGCCGCCGCCACGCGTCTGGGGACGGGTACTGCCCATCGCTGCAGAGAGTGAGCGGGCTGCTTCAAGCCAAGGCTGATTTTCACATCAACAAAGATGGTTTGGGTCAGTTTGGTGCAGCTGAACTGCTGCCTTCTTAGGGGGAGAACGTTTGCCAAGGTCCTCATTTGCCCACAACTGGAAGCCGTGCCGTTTGGCGCTTGTTTTGTTCTACCTTTGGAATGGAGCGCTTAGAGATAGATCGCCCATCTTGTCTTTAAATGAAAGTAATTTTTAACAACATATTTATTTTATTTATTTGAAAGGCAGAGTTGCACACACACACACACGTGCGCGCAGATCTTACATTCGCTGGTTCACTCCCCAAATGCCCCCACAACAGCCTGAAGCCAGGAACCAGGAGCCAGGAGCCAGGAGCTTCATCCGGGTCCCAGCCCCTCCCCCCCGCCCTGCCCCACACAGGAAAGGGAGACGCCTTGCTCTGCCCCTCCTGCCCCACTTGGGGAAAAGCGCTAGTCTGAGCCTGGCCGCGCCCCCTCCCCCACCCTCACCGAAGGCCTGAGCGCACTGGCTCCTTTTGCCTAGGACATGGTGCCTGGACTGGGGGGAGAGAGAGGCGGCAGCGAGAGCAGGGTCACTCAGGAAGCAAAGTGGTGCAAGTGGGCTCACAGTGCTGGTGCAAAGGTCAGGGCCACATGTGCACTTGGCTTTCTTGCTGGCAGGGTGCAGAGGTAGCCCAGGACATCACATGGCAAGGGACGTGTGTGTATCCTGGTCTCTGTGCCTCTTGTGAAGCCAGTCTGAGTCCCCACCTCAAAACACCACGGAGTAGCTTTCTACCCTCTTAATAGCTCACATGGGGGTGAAAGTCCAGAGCAAACCACATTCAACCCCCAGCAAGACTCCAGTTCTCTCATTGTCTTTTATGCATAAGGTGGTGCCCCTTCCATAGTTTTTCTTCTAAAAATCCAAGTAAATATTTATATGATCTCTCTCTCTCTCTCTCTCTCTCTCTCTCTCTCTCTCCCTCTCTCTCTCTCTCCCCTGCTTTCTGGGTAAGTTCTCTAACATTACCTTCATGTTCACTATTTCTCTCTTTAGCTGTGTTTAATATCCTGTTTAAGCCACATCTTGAAATTATCATTTTTTTTCCTGCCACCCACGAGGCGGAAGCCCCATGGTCCGGGGCCCTGGAGGACTATCTGCTGGGTGCTCATGGCACACACGGCGGGCGGCGACCTGGGGGACCGACGGACAGGACGCGGCGCACTAGGTTCCCGCGGCAGCTATCAGAGCGAAATTATCCTTTTAATTGATGTATTTTTATTTTCTAAAACTCATATGTGGTCCATGATCAAGAATGCCTAGTTGTTTGATAGCCTCTTTTTCTCTTCTAACACTTTAATACATCTTTTAGTTTTCCTTAACTGGATTATTCATACTTATTTTATATATTTACGATGTAAATTTTTAAAAAAAGATTTATTTCAAAGGCATAGTTATATATATATATATATATATATAGAGAGAGAGAGAGAGAGAGAGAGAGAGAAAGCGAGAGAGAGGGAGAGAGAAGGAGAGACAAAGAGAGAGGTCTTCCATCTGTAGGTTCACTCCCCCAGATGGCTGCAATGGCCAGGACTGGGCCTGACTGAAGCCAGGAGCCAGGAAGCAGGAGTTTCCTCCGGGTGTCTGGAACCTAAACACTTGGGCCATCTTCTGCTGCTTTTCCAGGCCAGCTGGATCGGAAGTGGAGCAGCTGGGACTCAAACCAGCGCCCATATAGGATTCTGGTATCACAGGCAGTGGCTTTACCCACTAGGCTACAGCACTGGCCCCATATCATGTGTTCACAATGTGCTATCTTTGCAGGTTGATTTTGAAATTTATGTTTGTACGTTTCTCTCACTCACGGTGGCTTGTTTGCTTGTACATTTCATGATTTTCTTCATTATCTCTTTTGGAATTCTCTGTAGGAATTCTTTGAGGCTTGTGTTTAAAGGATGTCTCTCTACAGAGGATTTGGGCTTCTGCCAGGCAGTCTGGGGCAAAACCAGGTCCTTTAGGACTTCTATCGACTTTATTATGTGAGCGCTTTAAGCTTTGCTATTTTTATTGGGCGGTCACAATCTAAGTAAAATCTGGGTGTCCCTCCTAGAGAGAAATTCTGAACTGTACGCTCTTGATGGCCCTCCACCCAATCCGAGGTCACACATTGTCCCAGCTTCCGTTAGTGGGGTTCAGGTGACCCCCGCCTCATACCGGGGGCAGCTCCGAGGCCAGCCGACCCAACAGCGCCGCCCCGTCCTTGACCTCTGAGCCTCTCTTTAACTTTCCTGCCAGCTCAGCCATTCAGTGGCTCACGCTTAGCTGTGTCCTGCATTTAGGCCTTGCACGCATGCCCACATTGGCTGTGAGGCCCCCACGCCCACCCCTCCTACCCTCTGCCCTGCTGTGTCCTGATGCAGCCCCCGGCTTCTGGCCTGGGCTGTCAAAGGCAGGATGCAGCTCTGATCCCACACAGTGTCTTAGGGATCAGGTACCAAACTGCAACTGCTACTCCCTCCCTGGCACTGTCACCTAGCCTGTGACTTCTGCATTGGCCATGCTGCTCTCTGTGCCCTTCTGTGTCCTCATCCCAGCAGCGTGTGGCGCAGAGTAGGTGCGCTAACAAGCCCTGGCCCGAGGACTGTGTCGGGCTGGGCCAGCAGAGCACTGACACAGGTGGGAGTGGGTAGTGCCAGAGTTCCCCTCGCCAGCCCAGCACCCTCCTGTGCCCAGGGTGGGGAGGGGGGCTCAGCAAGTAGCTTCCTTCTGCTCAGTATCTTAAATAAACCATTTATTCAGGAAGAACAATTAAAGAAAGCAACTGTGACGTGGATTACAAAACGCAGCAAGCATAGCCTGGCCTCCAGGTTCAAGGGCGAGATGGCAGTGCGTGTGTAAGCGGGCTAGTGTGCGGGTGTGAGTGGAGACACGCACACGCACACACGGGCGCGCGCGCATGCCTGCCGCCCACAAGGGGTGTGGACTGCAATGAATGAGTGTGTGTGTCTGCAGCTCGGCCCCTCCCCTGCCCCCCAACCCGACAGCGGCAAAACTGAGGCCTTCTTCTTCCTTTCCCTCCCCCCAGCTCTTGCCGGAGACCCCATCTCCTGCAGTGGCATTTGACCACCCTCAGTCACAAAGAGCCCCAGTGATGCTGTCAAGACATGTGGGGGAAGAGAAAAAAACCAGTCAGGGTGCCAGATGTGCGGCCAGGAACCCGCCCAGTGGCTCCCGGTCCCGCGCCCCCCCCTCCCCCCCGCGCGGCGCTGTCCCAGCCCCATGTCCTCGCAGAACAGGGAGGTGATTACAGAGTGAACAGCTCCCGCCCACACGCGTGTGCGCACACACACACACGCACACACACACACGGCCGTCTGGGGACAGGGACGGGCCTGGGAGCAGGTCCCTTGGCAAACAAGGTGGCACCCACTCTTCCTGAATGGGGGAAGTGGCGGGGAGGCCCAGGGCCCAGTTCAGCTGATTGAGCACCTAGGGACTGGGCCCAGGGAACAGGCAGCAGTGTGTGCAATAATCTCTCCGATAGGGAACCCCACCCCCACCCCCCAGAGAAGAAAGTAACAGTCGCGGGAGAGGCAGGCTGCGGTGCGTGGTCCCACTGAGAGCGGCGCGGGGTGGGCCGGTGGCTCTGTGGCTCCGGGGCCGGCCCATAGGCACATTTCACAGGGTCCCCATGGTCGCTGCAAGCGGGCAGGGCAGCGCTCCGCTGCGCTCCCGCCTCTCTTCACTCCCCCCCCACCCGCGTGAGGTATAGCGCTTCCCTCCCCTAACCCTCCCCAGTCCCCCCCCCTGCTGAGTCCCCTCTCGCCCTCCCCCCCAGCACACGAGTGGTCAGGGCACCCGTTGGGGGCCAGGGTGGGGACCAGCCCGGCAGCACCGCAGGGCCTTATGTGGGGTCCAGCTCAAAGACCCCGTCGCTGGTAGGCGTGGTGAAGAAGGAGGGCGGGTCGGAGGCAGCGGACTCGTGCCCCCCGCTGCCCGCCTGCTGGGCGCGCCTCTCCTCCAGCCGCAGGCTGCGCTCGAAGTCTAGCAGCTGGCCCATGAAGTTGAAGTTGGGTGAGATGTTGGACTTCTTCCTCTTGACCAGGTCGTAGGCGTCGTTGAGCGAGAGGTGCAGCTTCTGCATGAGGTATGCTACGGTGACAGTGACGGAGCGGCTGACCCCCGCCAGGCAGTGAACCAGCACGCCGCAGTTCTGGGACAAGGCCTCATCTAGGTGCGGCAGGGGTGGGGACACAACGAGGACAGGTGAGTGGGGCACGGGCTTCGTGGTGCTGGGGGTGGGGGGAAGCCCCAAAGTCACTCCCTCTGTCCTCAGAGCCAGGGAGGCCTACCAGGCCTCAAGGGTCCCGGAGGGTTCGCCGGCAGCCTCTGGAGCTGCTCTGAGCTCTGCCCACCCCCTGGAAGGAGTTCACGTGCCGGAGGCGGGGAAGAAGTGGGCCAGGCCGGGAGCAGGCCTGCGGGGCACGAAGCTCGAATCGGGAGAGCAGGGCCCACTCACCAATGAACGCAATGGCCTCCGGGAAGAACTGGGACAAGTTCTGGCTCCAGTGGTCAGAGATGGGGATCTGCTTGTAGTGAAAGTCCCCATTCTGCTCGAACAGGTTCGGGAGGTTGGGGGTGACATTGAGGATGTAGCGGATGCCCAGCTTGGCCAGGCTCTCCAAGTTGGCCGAATCGCGGGCGGTGCCCAGGTAGAGGTTGGGCAAGATCTGCACGGGAACGGATGGCAGCAACCCCATGGGAGGGGGCGTGGCGCCCTCCGAATCCAGGCCACAGGTCATGGCATCTCGGTCAGCCTCGGATTCTCCATCGGAGCAGTCGGAAGTCAGGCACAGGCTGCCCAGCCCCACCACGGGCACTGGGCCGGGCACGGAGGCTGCGCTTGAGCCCGCGTGGCCATTGAGGCTGCTCTCACACAGGTGAGGACACTCAGCCTGAAATCTGCTGAAGCCGCCTGTGGGGGAGAGAAGGGGAGCGCCTCAGAAGTTGTCCCTTTGCAGGTGTCCCCAAGGGGAATGCAAAGGTCAGCAGCTTGGGGTGGGGTGCGTAAGATGCCTGCGTCCCATCTTGGACACAGTGCCTGGGTGCCAGTCCTTGTGTGGGCAGCATCCTGCAAAGCGCACACTCTGGAGGCAGCAGCGGGTGACAGCTCAAGTGCTTGGGTCCCTGCCACCCCCATGGGAGTCCCGGATGGACTTCCAAGCAGCGAGCAGCAAAGAGGAAAGGTTTCAGTGTAAGTTCTCTGCCTGAGATATGAAGGGGGCTGGGGGGGGGGGCGCTCGGGAGAGAATCTAGCGTTCCACCGTCCCAAGGAGCCAGCACCCGCTGCATCTACAGATAACGCTGTTCCCTCCCTGGCCCTGGCTGGGGTGGGGGGTGGGGGGCGGCGCTGGAAACCTGACACTTCTTCTATTTACACGTCCCTCACACAGCCCAGCCACCTTCCCTGACCACCCACTGGCGCAGCAGCAGCTCGGGCACCCTGCTCCTGCTGCCTTTACTGCTTCTCTCCCCCCTTTCCCAGCCCGGGGCTGCCCCTGCGCTGTTCCTGCCCCAGGAACTTTGTTCTTAAGCATCAATTGCGCAGACTCAGAAAACCGGGGCTTCCAAGGGTGAAGGGACTTGCCCAAAGTCAGGCTCGCGCTCCCCTCCCCCAAAAGCAGCCTGGCAGGTTGTCAGGTGAGGCTTGGCCAAGGTCAAATTAATTATGAATCCCCCGGGAAGGCAGGGTCTTCCCCAGGCCCAGTCCCCACCCCCACCCCCGTCCCCCTTCCCCCTTCCCCCAGGCCCGTGCCTGGCGCCTCTTGTCCGGCACCTACCCTGTAGGTAGTAGGCCAGGTAGCCTTCCTCCCGCAGCTTCTGCAGCAGGGTGCCCAGCACCGAGTCGGCTTCCCACTCCTCTGCGTCGCCGTCGGCCTCCCCGCGCCGGCGCCGGCCCCCGCTCTGGTCGTACAGCAGCACCGGGGCTGGCGGAGGCGGCTGCAGCGGCGGCCCGGGCAGCAGCGCGCGCACCGACAGGCTCCCCCTCCGCAGGCGGCGCAGCAGCAGCGCGGGCAGGGCCACGCTCAGCGCCCCGCCGATGCGAGCCGACTCGTAGAGCTCGCGGCTGCGGCAGTCCAGGAGCAGCAGGCGCGGGCGCGGGGGCGCCAGCTCCTGGCGCAGCCAAAGGCACGAGCGGCCTAAGCCCTCCATGGCCCTGAGGCTTCTTGCACGTCGGTCCGGGGCCGCTGCATACAGAGGGAAGACGCGTGGCATGAGTGCCAGTCTGCGCTCCTGGCCGCTCCCGGTGCGCGGGCTGGGGGCGTCGAGATGGGAAGGCAAGCCCGGCGCGCGAAGGCGGGCGCCCACCGTCCCTCAGGGTCACCCCTTAGTTGCTCACCGCTCCCACAGGGTGAGGGGTGCCACACATCCCCCCCCCCCCGCGCGCGCACCCAGGAGATGGCTGGGCGTCTAACGGTGCCCTCGGGGCACTCGCTGGGAGGCCACAGGCACCTCCCTTCACACCTACTTTCCGCGTCTCTCGCTCAGCCTGCCCGGGAGCGGGGCCGGGGCTTGGGGGTGGTCACTCCTCCAGTTCCAGCTTCCGACTTTAGGGCTGTGTGCCTACGAAGGGGTGCGGGTCAAGGTCCCCCCACCCCACTACCAGGGAACAGAAGTGCCACCGGGTGAGGGGCCTCCGCGAGCCCCCTCAGGGTTGACCTGGCCCGGGCCCCCCACACCCTCAGAAGAGAACAAAAGGAGAGAGACCTGGAGAGCGATCCCGCGGCAGGCGGCCGCGCACGGACGTCCCAGCCAGAGCACTGCCACCGCGGGGCGCGGGGTGCCGTCCCTGGCCCAGGAGTCGCCAGGCCCGGCGCCGGCAGGAGGCGGGGCGGTGGAGCGGGCTCGCACGTGGAAGTTCAGCCTCGCGCTGCTCGCGCGCCGGCCGCTTCCTGGCAGCAAGACTGAGCTTCCACCTTAGAAGCCGCTGCCTTCGGACGTGGAGTAGCCGCTCAGAGGGGCGGGCTGGGGCGGGGCGGGGCGGCGGGGGCGGGCTTAGGGGGGCCAGCAAGCCAATCGAAGTAAGCGAAATCAGTCGGGTGGGACCCGCGAGTGGCAGGCTGAGCTGAGCCTTCCACTCAGGCGGGATAGGGTCGGGGCAGAGGCCAAGGGCAGGTCAGGGGCCCAGTAGGGGAGTAGTTGTAGTTCCCCTGGCCGGCGCCAGCTTGGTCCCTGGAGGCAGGGGGAGGGGGTGAGGACAAAAGCCCAGCGCCCCTGCCCAGAGGCTGCCTCCAACCCAGCTCAGTGGTGACTCCGGACCATCATAGCTCCTGCATGGACGTCAGTGGCCCGATCTGTATAATGGGCTCATTAGAGCCACCACCTTGGAGCAGCACGGGATGGCACTGGGAGCTTCATTCACACACATCTGGCTGAAAGCACCCAGGAGCAGCTCCAGGTTGTCAGCACTCTGGGGTACTCTGCTCCTCCACAAACTGACCCAGCTCCTCCCTCTGCTTAAAACGTAAAACTCCCCCCCCTTCCCCACCCCCACCCCCAGACTGATCCATCTGGAAAGAGGCAGTTTCTATTCAAATCTCTCTCACATCCATGATTTCCTGTGTCCTGCACTGGCATGCACTCCCATTCACCAACTTTTGGCCAGGCCACTGTCACAGCTTCCAAAAGTCTCCCTGCCTCCGGGCCCCTGGTCACGAACCTGCTCTCTGCCCCACCGTGTGCCAGAACACCATTTAGCCCTGGCTGGGGGCCTCCATCCTTCCCCGGGGCACAGGGCAGATCCAGCATAAGCAGGAACATCTCAGATGGGATACGTGCCGAGACAAGGGAAGGGGGCTGGGGAGGGGGAGGAAAAGCCCCTCTGCCTGCATGTCCTTTCTCTGCCCGAAGCCCAACAAAAACAAATACCAGTGGTGAAGGAAGACGCACAACAGATAAGATAAAACCGACCAAAAGGTTAAGTCCCTGAGAGACACGTGGTGGAAAGGCTCCACGCTGCATTAAGGTGGAATGCCACGGGGCAAAAAACATCCTGGGGAGGGGGCTCACCCTCGGGCATGGAAGAAAGAGCAACTCAAAAGGACAAGGCACAAGGTTGCTGGGAAATCACCATGCTGCGCCCTCTCGCTGGCCACTTTTCCAGCAGAGTGCTCCGTTTGGAAGTTCAGCTGGCAACATGCAGGAAGAGCTACTTGTGAGGGTTCCGCCCTAAGGAACTAAGCAAAGGAAAGCTGAGCTACGCACACGAAGACGGCGCCACAAGACATTTCCCTAAGAAGGGAGCAACGCGAAGCACACATTTCCAATGAGGCGCAGTCCACCTGTATGTTGCAAACACTTGGCTCGTGAACCATGCGAGGGAGATGAGAAAATGCATGAGGTAATGCTGAGGGGAAGAAAGTAGGTTCCACAAAGCAGGTCACCTCTAAGGGGCCTCCGGTTTGCCCCTCTCCCTCACTCTCTACTAGGGGCCCTGGGCTCATCGCTGGCCGCATTCCATCATGCCCCTGCCCCTAGGATGCCCCTATACCTCCTCCGTGCTCCACTGCCCACCCCCGCCCCTTCTCAGTGTGCTCCCAGGGCAGGGACAATCTTTTACCTCAGTCCCTCACACCCTAGCTGCCACCTGGCCACAGGCACCCAGCCTGGGGCTGTCTCCAGACCCACTACAGCACTACTGGGTGGCAGGGAGGCCAGCAGGGAGCTGGAGAGACACGCACCGCCCACCCCACACACGCCAGTGTGGCTGGAGGGAGGATCACCCAGCGCAGACACGGGAGATTCCCACTTGCCCAAGCGGGCTCTCGGGAGAGGGCTCCCTGGAGGAGGCGAGGGGAGTTGAAGCGGGCGAGAGGGAGACAACCTCCCCGTTTCCTCACACCTCGAGTGACCCCCAGCGCCTCGCTCACACCCTTGCCGCCCAGCTCTCCAGCCCGGGGAAACCCTTCTCCAGTGAGGGCAGCGCGGCGGAGGCAAGCTCCAAAGTCAATGCAGCGCCCGCAGCGCCAGCAACAGGACAAATGGGAACCTGTTGCCACCTCCGCACTGCAGGGCTGAGCGCAGCCAAGCCCCCCGCCCCCCTCCCCGTCCCTCGCCGGGCCCGCCCCCCTCAGGTCCCCTGCAGCGCCTGCTCAGGGCGCCGGCCCCGCCCCGCGGCCGCTCCCGGGCGGGCGGTGCTGCGGGAGACAGCGCCGCGCGCCCGGGCCTTGCCTGGCCCCCTCTGGCGGGCGGAGCCAGGCCGCGCGCTCGCGTTCGCTGCAGGGTGGGCGCTGCGCCCGCCGCAACCCCTCCGGGCGCCCCTGGCCTCCGCCCGACAGGGCCGGCGCCCCCTGCAGGCTGCGGGGATGCCGCCGCTCGCAGGCCCCGTGCGCGCCGCGTGCGCTCTCTTGGCCCCGGGCGCCCCAGGAGAGCGTCGTCCCGCCTCCCCCTTCCCAGCCTCCCCCCTACCCCACCCCCAGCAGTGCACGGTTCCCGCCGGGCCGAGTGGTAGGGTTTCGGCTGTCGCGGCCCGGTCACATGGCCAGGAACACAACTCCCAGCGACAGCCTTCCTGCCGAATCCGGTGTCTTCTTCCACCGAATCCACTTTCCGCCGGAGAGATGGCTCTCTGCTTTTCCTGTTCGGTCTCCTCGTGGGACTGGGAGTTCCTCCAAGGCAGGAGCGGGTGTGTGCCCGGCCCCCAGCCGGCCCCAGCCCCCCAGTGCAGGGCCTGGCACGCGCCAAAGACTCACGAAGAAATGCTCGTTAACAAAGAAGGCATGAATGAATGAAACCAATTGTTGCCTGAAGGAGCCCAGGAGGGTGCTGCTGGGGCTTTTCCTCCTGCCGATCACACACTCCTCCCCAGACACGCACAGGCACACGTGCAGACAGCCTGGCCCCCGCCTCCACGCAGACGGGCATGCAAGCAGTGCACGCGGACTCCAGCCCGCACGGAACCAACCTACTGCGTGCTGTCCAGGCACTTTGTGCCCCTTTGGTCGCAGCCAGACCGCCTGCCTCTCAGTCTCTGACCCCCCTCGCAGCCCGTCGCCTCCACATCTAAGTACTGTACCTGGGCCCCAAGTGTTGCCTTTATCTCCTGGGGAAGAGGTCAAGCCGGTCGCTGGGGAGTGTCGGGGTCTGCTTAGGGAGGCACCGGGGAACCTCAGGCTGCTGAGCTGCTGCCGGAGAGAGCCAGAGGTGCGTGGCAGGGATGCCACCAAATACTGCAGCCTCTAGAGCCCGCTTGCCAGGTGTGGGGGGAGAGTGGTGGGAGGGACTCGAGATGTGCTGGGGGGTGGCGAGGGCTATTGGCCATAGGGGCGGGGCAATCAAGCAGGTGTGCCCGCGTGTTGGGGTGTGTGAGAGGGCGTGTTGGGGATGCTGAAGGTGTGTGCCTGGGGAGTGCGGAGTGTCGGCCGCTGGGCTGTGGGTTTGTGTTGGAACTTGGCTCCTGGGTGGGTGGGCTGCCGCGTCTGCGGGCTGGGGACGTGGGAGGGGTGTCTGTAGTGGGCATGTGTGGAGTTTGGGATGGTGGGCACGGCTCGGGGAGCTATGGCAGTGCAGACGTCGCAGGGATGCGTTGGAAGCGTGTGTGCGCCTGGGTGTGAATGGGGCGTGGCAGCGTCTGGGATCGGTGTTGGCACGAGTTGGGGACAGCGGAGAGCAGTGAGTCCGGGATGCTCGTGTGTGCACTACAGGGACCCAGGTCCGCGGTGCGCTGGGTGTGCACGCGATTGTGCAGCCGGTGTGAGCGTAAAGCAACACGGGGAGCTGCTCGGGCAGGGAGTGGGGGTGTGCGGCGAATGGGTCTCTCGGGGACGCGTGCGTCGGCCCTGGGGGGTGTGCGCTGGTTGGACTTTAGGGGCACAAGGTAGAGGAGCGCACGTCGGGGGACAGCCAGGCCGAGTGGGGTGGGGGTGGGGTAGGGGCCCCCAGGCGCCCTGGGCTCTGCTCACCTCCGATGGGTTGGGCTTCGCGCGTCGTGGCCAGGAAGTTTCCGAAGCCCGGGCGGCGGGAAGCGCCACCGCCACTGCCGAACGCCACCGGAGCCCCGGGCGGCGGCCTCGCCTGGAGCGGAGGGGCCGCCGCTGCGGAGGGAAACTCCAAATCCCGCCTCCGCCGCCGCCTCCGCCGCCGCCTCCTCCCCTCCCGTCGCCGTCTTCTCCGCCCCCTGCCCAGGAGGGGCAATGTCGCCGGCAGCGCGCGGGGAGGGAGCGGGGAGGGGCGGCGGTCGGCCTGGCGGCTCCGTCCGCCTCCAACGCCCCCGCCCGCCTTCCTCCCACCTGCCAGCCTCTGCCCGCTCTGCCAGTGCTGCCCAGTGCGCGCCGCGGCCCCCAGCGCCCGTCAGCGTCTCCGCCGCTGGGGACCTGGAGCTTAGGGCACGGGAATGGGGTAGAGAGCCCTGACCTAGGCTGGGCCTTGACTGGTGATGGTGGTGGCGAGCCTGGCACCGCGGAGTCTACACTGGCACCCGTGCTTCTAGCTGGGAGAAGCCAAGGGGCACGTGGAGGAGCAGGCCCACAGTGCCCTCCCCTCTCCCTTCTCCCCAAGTCCTTCTGCACTGTTTTCTGTCATTGTCATATGTGAGTTCTGGCTAATAGTAATAGCATTTGAGCTTTAGTGCCTGGAAAGGGTGGAGCCAGGGCGTTGGGGGAGGGGTGGAGAGCCAGCCGGCTGGGGGTGCTGTCACCAGGTCCCTTTTGCTTTCCTCTGCACCAAAGGTCACAAGCATTCCCATTAAGGACCTTAATTTATATCTATGTAGGTTCTGGACGTCTTGAGGAACAGCTAGGGAAACTGAGGCAGGGGTCTCCCCGTGGTTGTGCAGTAATGTAGCGTTCCGGGGGACTGGGTTCAAGCTGACTGAGTTCTGAAGCTTAGAGCGTCAGCCGCGTGGGGGCACGGAAGACCCATGGGGTTCCAGGCCTCAGCTCCCCGCTGTTGGGGAGGGGAAGGCCCCAGCACCTCCCGGCCAATAGCCGGTGAGAGAGAAGCAGCTGGAGGCTGCGGGCGGGCGTTAAGAGCTGGCTTCTCAGCGCGGGGCACAGCAGCAGAGGGTGAGTCCAGGCAGGGCTGGGATGCCAGCAGCTCCATGGATGAGGGGCAGCCAAGGGAGGCCTGGCCACTGGGCTCCTGTCTGCTGCGGCGTTGAATTCCCTGAGTCATTACCCCTGGAGAAGAGAGGACGGCGGCAGCTCTGTCTCTGGCGCCTGCGTCTCTGTCCCACCTCCTGGCCTCTGCCTCCTGGTCTGCACATCTGGGGCGGGAGGCGGGACCACGTGACCGCCAAGAGCTCCCCTAACTTTGCTGCGCCTATCACTCCAGGGCGGGGTGCTGTGGCCCACAGCCCGGCATGCCTGCTCTGGCCTTTGGTTGCCACTGCCCTTCACCTGTGGGCCTCTGCTCTGGCGCCCGGCCTTGGAGGGGCGCACTGCAGACTCTGGCCAGCGCAGCAGGGAGCTCCACCTGAGCTTGTGCCCCCCGTCACAGCTGCCGGCTGGCACTGCCGGTTGTTCTGAAGCTCTGGGACCTCTCCTGAGAACTCGGCCCAGGACGGAAGCACAGCTCCCTACCCCAGTGGGAAAATACATGGGGACAAAAGAGAGGGCTGGCTTTCACCCCTGGCTGGTCCTGCCGTTTGGAGAGAGGACGTAGGCAGCTGTGTTCATGGCTTGGACACTCACTTGCCCCCCCCCCCCACTGACTCAGAGGAGTTTCTAGAAAGGTTGGAGTCCCCCCCCAGCCCCCCAATCCTGCGCTTTCGTGACTCAGGGCTAAAAGACTGGGGGAGGAGCATTTGGATGGGATCCTGCTGCCTCCAGGCTTCCCACAGTGCCTCTGCTCTCCAGGCAACCAGGCGCACCCATGGCTCCAAGAGGACAATGTAAAAGATGCCTGGGAGCTCTCAAGTCACTGGCCTGGTTCCCCTCCCCCTTCCTCCAGCCTGTGCCCTGCTTGGGAGCTAGAGACTAAAAACGTAGAACTTTCTCGAAGGAGACTTGAGTGAGAACATCTCCAAAAGCTGCCCAGGTCCTGTCTGGTTGCCCCTGATGGAAATTTCCGGGTGGGGTGACTGGTGGGCTCCAGGCCTCGCCCTGTGTCCATGCCACTGCCCCGGCACCTGTCCCCAGACCCCCAGGCACTCAGCCTTTGCCAAGGCCACCAGGAGATGCTCCTTCCCTGCCCCTGGCCCTTGGGATAGTCCTTGGGAAGTGACCATCTCGTTTCCTGCCCGGGGCCTCAGGCCTTCCTGAGCCCCTAAGGTGCCTGCTCTGAGACTCTGCGATGAGCCTCAGGCATCAGCAGCCCCGGGCACAGTGGCGAGGCCAGCGAGGTGGTCGGGTGTGGGGTGGAGAGCTCTGGGCCACTGGCCAGGCGAGTGAGGCTCTGGGGAGAGGCATGGGACAGGGGACGGCCATCTGTCCTGGGGCTCCGCCTTTGCTGCTTCCTCCCCGGACTAGTTTGCCCTCCTGCGGCCTCACAGCAGCTCCCCTTGTGCCTGCTCATACTCAGCTGGGAGCACTGAGTCCCGCTTGTCTACGTCACATCCGGGGCGTGGCCACCACTGGGTTCTGCAGCTAAAGCCGTCTGCTGACATGATAAGAGGCCTCCGGCCAGTCCTGCTGCACACGCTGCCCGGCTTGGCAGGGCTCCGGCGGGCGTTTTCTCCAGGCGCTGCATCTTGCTACTGGTCGTCCTGCCTTCAGAAACATATTTTCGGCCTGGTGCAGAAGCGCCTTATGTGCCCACAGCCACTTCTGCCAGGACCATGCCTCTACATTTTACTTTTATGTTTTCAAAAGCAATTTATTTATTTATTTATCTGAAAGTCAGAGTTACACAGAGCAAGGGAGAGAGAGAGAGAGAGAGAGGGAGAGAGAGCTCTTCCATCCGCTGGTTCACTCCCCGATGGCTCCTTACGTTAGTAGGGAGCTGGATTGGCAGCAGAACAGCTGGGACTCGAACCGGAGCTCTGATATGGGGTGCTGGTGTGGCCAGTAGCTGCTTAACACTCTGCACCGCAATGGCAGCCCCGGGCCTAGACATTTGAAACAAAATGGCCCTCTCGTGGCCCTGGTGTCTACCCTGTGCTCTCACTGATGGCTGGGGGCCAGGTTCTCGGGAGCTGTTAGCAAACCCATTCCGGGAGGCCCTGGATCAGGGTCAACCATCTGGTTACAAAGCCTCTGCAGCCCGCTGCGTGGCCTCTGTCTGCTCCTCTCGACCTCTCCGAGCCGCAGCGTGGCAGCTGCGTAAGGCAGTCAGGCACCCTGGGTGCTCTCGTCACCCATCCCCTCTGCTGTGGGCCCCTCCTTTGCTCCACCTGGTGCAGAACGAAGGCTGCCTTGAATGACCGCTGGTATTGTGGCTATATTTCTGGGTCCCCATCACGAGGAACGTGCCTTGGCACGGGGCCGGCTGATGAGCGGCAACAGGGTAAGGTTGGAGGCAGGCAGCCCTGGTCCAGCTGGCCCGGGCAGGGGCTGGCAGCAGGCTTGGGTGTGTTGGGGGGTGGGGGGCTCCTGGAGAGGCCATGGGTTTTCCTCACCTCACTCTTCGGAGCCCCCTACTCTCTCGGTCACTTGTACTTAGTACTCCAACCTTCCTGCTACTGGCTCTTCCCTGCCTGTAGACCAAGGCTCACCCCTCTGGCACCCAGCACTGTCCCAAGCCCCTGCAGGCAGCTGTGGCAATGCGGGGGCATCAGGAGCTACCTTCAGGCAGGATTTCGGAGCTGACCGAGCTAGGTGGCCTCCAGGAGGATGCCTCGGGCCAGGGTGTCCTTGCCACACACCCAGTCCATCCGCCCTTGGAAACACTGCTGGTTGTAGCTGGCAAACTTGAGGATGTGCCCGCCCTCCTTACATGTGTGGAGGACTCCTGGGCAGGCCCCTTGGTCAATGAGAACAGTGGCTGGCTGGGAGGAGTGGACAAGGAACTCCTCCCTCTCAGTACCAGGCGGAAACTGAGGCACAGATGGACAGGTGACCCAGGCAGCATCCGGCAACTAGCAAGGGAGGAGCCAAGGCCAGGTGACACGCTCCCCCACCCCACCAGAGCTTTCAGAGGGGCTCTGGGAAGCTGTGAGTGCATTCACAGGGACAAAACCCCCAGGGCAGAGAGGGCCTGGGCCACCCTTGAGTGTCCCCATCCCCCACCCCGTCAGGAGGACCTTGCCACCAGGGAGGGTCGCGCTATCTGCCAGCTCTATGGCGGACTTTTCCTATCTAAATTTAGAGAGTAGCTATCACTCCTCCCTACCTGCTTCCCACGTGGCGACTCTTTTGCATCCTGAGAGCCCCTTCTGAGGGGCGTGTAGATTGTCTGTCGCAGAGCCAGAGCCATGTGGCCTGCCCACCAGTGCGGCCATGAAGCCTGAGGATCCCGTTGCAAACACAAAGGTGCCGGCCGTGCCCTCCGCTGGGGTGGTGCACACAGGCATCTGGGCTGGGCTGGGTCACTGTGCCTTCAGAGCTGTAGCCCTTTTGTGAGCGCCCACGGGGTGCCTGGAGCCATTTCGTCGTTAGGGTCAGTGGGGTCTGAGCACTCTCTGTCAGCCCTCTGCCTGGCACCGCACACTGCTGGGGCTTACATGGTTGTACGATGCAGTCCATCAACCAGCCATGCTTGCCTCCTGGGAATACAGCCTGGGTGCTGGCCAGAGCTGTGGGGACCATGGCCTCCTTGTAGCACTGGTTTTCAGGTGGGTGGGGCTGGGCCCCTCTGCTCCCTATAAGTTAAACCATGCAGCGGTGGATCTTTCTCCAGGATCTTGGCCCTTCTGTCCCTCTCCCCGCCCCCAAACCATGCAGAGGCCACCACCTGGAGGTCCAAAATGGAGCCGCTGAGCTCCCAGCCTGGCAGGGCTGGTGGCAGGCCAGCATCTGTGTGCACACTCTGCGTCCCTCCGTCTGGCCTAGTCCTGGCTGGAACATCAAGGAACCCAGTGAAGCCACAGCAAAGGCTTGGAGACTCCCTGCTCGGCCTCTGAATGTTCTTTTGTGTCCTCGTTGCTGGGGTCTGTGCTGCCTGTCCCTTGTCATTCCTCTGTTCTAGTACTCAGAGGAACACGAGCCCGCTGACATCCTACGTGGCTGTTTATTCTTTCATTGTTTTTGTTTTTTCAAAAAGATTGATGCACTTTACTTGTTTGAAAGGCTGAGCAACACACAGAGAGGGAGGGAGGGAGGGAGAGGGAGAGGGAGAGGGGGAGAGAGAGAGAGGTCTTCTATCCCCTGCACTGGCTCCCAGAATCCTTCCTTCCTCATGCTAGGTGCATCCAACACAGGATGGCTGCATCCTGCTAACCGAGACTACCGCCGTCCCGGGCACGCAGGCGCGTCCATGAGGACAGAGACTTCCAGGCAGGAGAGGCACCACAGCAGTGCTCTGCATCTGCCTGCCTGTGGGATGGGGTTCTCACGATGTGTGCACACCCCAGGAATCGATGAGTTCCAGAGCCAGGATCTTGACCCTGGAGGTCCCCAGGGAGGCCTGTGCGGCTCTGTCTGTTGGTGGGACAGGATGGCGAGTGGCAGTTCCCAGCAGCTCAGGGTTCCCGGGCCCCTGACCCTGACCACAGATAAGGGGACCCTGGTCCCACCTCCCCTGGCCCTGGGGACTGCGAGCTCCTCCCTGTGCCTGGTGCAGAAGAGGAGAGGGCTGTGCAAGCGCGGGCTGAGGGCGTGCAGCTGGGGCTTCACTCTGGGAAAGCTCAGTCCTGGGGAGTGAGGCAAGAGTGCCCCCCCTTGCCATTCATCCATAGGGGCCAAGAATAAGAGTGGGCTACTCTGGGGGTCCCCATCCAGGGTCCTGGCCCTGGCAGTTCCCCAGAGAGGCCCCTGGCGGCGAGTGGGGGGTTCCCAGCAGCTCAGGGCTCCCGGGCCCCTGCCCCTCCCTGAACGAGGAAGCAGCGGTAAGGCAGAGCCATGGGAGGTGGGACCAGGGTCCCCTTGTCTGTGGTCAGGGTCAGGGTTGCAGAAATTGGGGTCTGTGGGCAGAAATCCCTTTGTGTCCTGGTCCCCGGCCACCCCTCCCCAGCGATCCCTGCAGCATCCTTGGGCCAGGGCCTGCGGGAAGCCCCCTGGGGCAGCTGTCCCAGAGCGCGCAGGGGCAGGAGGGGCTGTGCGTCATGCTCCCTCCAGGCAGCCCGGGGCTTGCACTGAGTGTGCTCTGTAGTCTCCCTCACCGAGCTGCTTCTCAGCTTGGTGTCCTAGTGCACAGGGCATCCCTTGCCTGCGGTGCCCTGCCCTGACCTGCGGGCCTGTCGCTGAAGCCCCACCCGTTCCCCTTCCGTGTGCTGCCGGGGCTTTCCTGTGGGCCTCCTGCACCTGGCCAGGAGCCTCGGCTTCCCCATGATGATCACGGCCAGTGGAGCCTGGAATCCCTTGGCCCGTGCTCTGTGGCCTGAATAGCAAGCTGAACGCCTGGCTTCTCTGCTCACTGGGCCAGCACCCTGCACCGCTCCTCCCCTTGCCTTCACCCCCCTTTTCCACGCTGGACACCCTGCCAGGTCCCTGTCACCACATTCGCCTTCCCCCAACCTCAGTGCCCCTTCCTCCTGCCCCCTCCGCTGAGTGCCCGGGTTCCTCTCCTGGCTTTCAGGCTGGCCATGGACCTGCACCTGCCTGCCTCAGCTGGGCTTTTTGGGCATGGGCTGAGGGAGGAAAGGTGGGTGGCCCTGGGAGGAGGATGAGCGGCCACGTGTCACACTGCCGGTCCCCAGGCCACCTGTGCTGCCCGTCCCCTGACCAGTCAGCTGCAGGCCTTGGTTACTGAGGAAACCGAAGTCTCGCGCGAGTGCCTGTCATCAGAAGCCCACTGCAAAGGGACAAGGCAGACACAGAGAGCCTGGCACACTCCCAGGATGCAGAGGCCCTGGGGAAACGCCCTATCCGGGGGCCCAGGCTGGGCACTGCAGCCCAGGAGACGAGGCTGGCAGGTACACCTGGAGCCAGAGGCCCACAGCGTCCACATGTGGGCACACACACACCTTTATGGGGACAGCGCTGCACCTGCAAGGAGCTGCCAAGAGTGAGCTATATATAGCCCCGATGGCTGCAGCCAATAAAAAGGCCAATCAAAACAAAGAGCAAAGTGCTCTCTCAGAGGGCGTGTTGCAGCCCTAATTCCCAGTCCCTGAGAATGTGGTTTGTTTTGGAAATAGGCCCTTTGCAGATAGAAATCGGTGACAATGACGTCGTCGTGCTGGAGTGGGGTGGGCTTCGGACACAGAAGCCAGGGGCGGGGGAAGCCTGGAACCTTCGGAGGCAGCACAGTCCTGTTTATCCTTTGAGCTTGCACTTCCAGCCCCCGGAGCTGGAAGAGAAGAAAAATGTGCTGTCTGGACACACCCTAGCCCACTCATACACTTACCATTTGCAAGCTGCTCGCTCCTGGGTCACCCAATCATCAGCTATCCCTGTGAGGGAGACGCTCCTGCACAGGTAACAAAGCCAAGGTCAGGACATCTGAGTGACTGGCTTAGAGTGTTTCGGCCAGTCTGTGGCAGACCCAGAACTCAATTCAACTTTCTGGTTTTTTAAAAAAAGATTTACACACAGAGAGAAAGAGAGGCAGAGAGAGAGAGAGAGAGAGAGAGAGAGAGAGAGAGAGAGAGAGGTCTTCCATCTGCTGGTTCACTCCCCAATTGGCTGCAACAGCCAGGGCTGGGCCAGGAGCCAGGAGCCAGGAGCCAGGAGCCAGGAGCCAGCAGCTTCTTCCAGGTTTCCCACAAGGGTGCAGGGGCCCAAGCAATTGGGCCATCCTCCACTGCTTTCCCAGGCCATAGCAGAGAGCTGGATCAGAAGTGGAGCAGGCCGGCGCCACGGCTCAATAGACTAATCCTCCACCTGTGGCGCCGGCGCTCTGGTTCTAGTCCTGGTCGGGGCGCTGGATTCTGTCCCAGTTGCTCCTCTTCCAGTCCAGCTCTTGCTGTGGCCTGGGAAGGCAGTGGAGGATAGCCCGGGTGCTTGGGCCCAGCACCCGCATGGGAGACCAGGAGAAGCACCTGGCTCCTGGCTTTGGATATGCGCAGCATGCCAGCCGCAGCGGCCATAGGAGGGTGAACCAACGGAAAAGGAAGACCTTTCTCTCTCTCTCTCTCTCTCTCTCTCACTGTCCACTCTGCCTGTCAAAAAAAAAAAAAGTGGAGCAGCCAGGACTCAAACTGGCACTCATATGGGATGCCAGTGCTGCAGCCGGTGGCTTAACCCACTACTCCATGGCACTGCCCCCCAATTTTCTTATTTTAAATCTAGAAATAATGAAATGTAAGAGCCCTGGAGTCTCTCTTGAGCTTTGGGCCTGACTGATATTAGTGATTTTGCTGTCCATAGTTTTATTTTTTTATTTTTATTTTTTAAAAGACATCCTTGATACAACTGGGAAAATGGAATGTGGACTGCATATTTTTTTTCACAGGCAGAGATAGACAGTGAGAGAGAGACAGAGAGAAAGGTCTTCCTTCCGTTGGTTCACCCCCCCCCCCCACATCGCCACTATGGCTGGGGCTGCGCCGATCCGAAGCCAGGAGCCAGGTGCTTCTTCATGGTCTCCCACACGGGTGCAGGTGCCCAAGGACCTGGGCCATCCTCCACTGCCCTCCCAGGCCACAGCAGAGAACTGGACTGGAAGAGGAGCAGCCAGGACTAGAACCCAGTGCCCCTATGGGATGCTAGCACCGCTGGTGGAGGATTAGCCAAGTGAGCCATGGCGCCGGTCCCTCATATTTTTATTTTTTAATGAAAAAAGACATTGATTTCTTTTCATTTTATTTCAGAGAGAGAGAGAAAGAGAAGAGATTTTTCCATGCACTGGTTCATTTCCCAAATGCCTGCAGCTGCAGCCAGGACTGGGTCAGGCTGAAGCCAGGAGCCCAGAACCTTATCTTGGTCTCTCATGTGAGTGGCAGGGACTCAAGTACTTGAGCCATCATTGGCTTCCTTCTGTGGTGTGCATCAGCAACAAGCATTCCATTATGGGAGGTGGGCATCCCAAGGGGCTTGTTAACCTCTACGTCAAATGCTTGTCTCAGTATTTGTAGTTTTACCTTCACTTGTTTCAACATATTTAAAATTTTTTTCCTCCAGACTTCCTCCTTGACTCATGGATTATTTAGAAGTGTGTTGTTTGGCTTTCTGAGGTCTGGAGGTTTTCTGTTACTTTTCTTTTAATAAATGGGCATTCTGTTGTTGAGTAGAGTGTCCCAGAGTGCCTGTTTAATCTGGTTTGTTGATGGTGCTGTTGAGTTCTTTTGTATCCTTGCTGATTTGTTATCTAATTGTTGTGTCAGTTGTTGAGGGAAGCACAGTGAAGTCTCCAACCCTAACTGTGAATTTGTCTATTTGCACTTTCATTAGCTCAGTTTTGCTTTATGTGTTTTGTTCTCTGTTATTTGGTGCATACACATTTAGGACTGAATGTAATGATCCTTTATCATGATAACTTTCTGCTGTTATTGAAATGAGTTTTAAAGATTTTCATGCAGATTGTTTCTTTCATCAACTGTAGTTTTCATCGTGTTTGGGCCCCCATAACAGAAGAGAGGATGGGGACCTGTACCCTTTCTGCCGCTTCCAACAGAAAATGTTGGAGCTGGCGCCATGGCTCAATAGGCTAATCCTCCGCCTTGCAGTGCCGGCACACCGGGTTCTAGTCCCTGTTGGGGTGCTGGGTTCTGGTTGCCCCTCTTCCAGGCCAGCTCTCTATGGCCCTGGAGTGCAGTGGAGGATGGCCCAAGTCCTTGGGCCCTGCACCCCATGGGAGGAGAAGCACCTGGCTCCTGCCTTTGGATCAGCGCGGTGCGCTGGCCGCAGCGCGCCGGCCGCGAGGGCCATTGGAGGGTGAACCAATGGCAAAGGAAGACCTTTCTCTCTGTCTCTGTCTCTTACAGTCCACTCTGCCTGTCAAAAAAAAAAAAAAGAAAAGAAAAGAAAAAGAAAATGTTGGCACCCGCACAACGGAAGCAGTGAGAGCACTGGGGGTTGGTGTGAGAAACTTGCAGCCCTGTGAAGAGCTATCTGGGGAGTTGCTGGTTCCACTTCTGAGATAGACCCAGATTGCAGCAGCAGCTGCTGCCACCATAAATAGTTGGCATTGACATAGGGTCCTTAGTTTATTCTTAATGTCATTTCTTTGAACTTTGCTTGAAAGCACAGCTTTTCCTAAACATCTATCCCAATGTAGTAACTGATGGTTCGGTATGTTCATGAAGAGCTTACCCTTGGGGAGGAAGGTAGAGTAGGCACTCCAGCACATATCTGTGGCATGAATGAAGGACCCCTTCCATTGGTTTCTGGGGATGATCCAGGTCTGGGTATAGTTACTAGGATGATAGCTGAGGACACAAGAGGAAGCGAACCACCTTTCCTAAGTAGCTCACAAAGACGCAAAGCTAGGGCAGGACCAGGGGCTCTGGGCTGCCTCTTCAAGTAGGGGTTTACCAGGTGGCTCAGGGCAGGGGGCAGCATAGGCAACAGCCAGAGGCATGGGAATGTGTGGCTCAAGTGTACTGTGCCCTAGACATGTGTGCAGTGGCCGAACGTGGGCAGACCCATGCACACACATGCAGCATGCGTGGGGATATTCGGAGTACAAAGGAAGCTGGGGATGCAGAAGGGCCTGGACGTGCCTGGCCACATGGCTGCTGCCACAGGGGCGGGGCCTGAAGATGGAGTGCCCTTGCTGAGATACACACACACAAACGCACACACACTGTGCACCCAGGCACAGCCAGGAAGCTCATCTCTGGAACCAGCCACCTCCTGGAGGAGCCCATAGAGAGGTGACCGTGTGGCTCACTGCTGCTTAACAACCCAGAGCTAGCTGTCTCAAGACATCGATGGAGCTGAAAGGATTTTCCCTTGCATGTGAAAGGCAGGCGGTGGTGTGTGTGTGTGTGTGTGGATGTGTATGGTGTGGTATGTGTGTGTGCATGTGAGCATGCGTGTGTGTACGTGTGTGTATAGTGTGGTGCGTTGGCATGTGAACATGCACATGTGTATGTATGTGTATGCAAGGGGCCCAGCCTGGGCTTGCTGCCCGCGAGGATCTGTCCCCAACTCTCAGAGAAGGTCCCAGGGCCCAGCAGGCAGGTGGTGGAGAAAGGTGGCCAGAGATGGCCACGCCTGATGGCTGTGGTGCCCACGGTGGCTCGTGGACCCCCACTCTCTCAGGCCTGGCGTGTGTCTGAAATGCTTCCTAATAGAGTGGAGAATTCTGGAAGGGGGGTTTCTCTATCCTAGAGCCAGTGGTTTGGCCCCGTCTCCCGGGCCCCGAGCTAGGTTGGCCAGGGATCTTCAGAGCTCCACAGAGAAGCCCCCACGGGCAGGAGGCTGGGCCCTGGCAGCCAGAGATGGTGGGTGCGGGAAGCACTCCCGGCCCGGCCTGAGGCCCCTCCCCCAGCTCCCATGGAGGGTGACTGCTCCGCTCTCGGGGTGCTGCCGTGCTAGGGCTGCCCTCGCCACCAGCCCACAAGAGCAAGGTGCAGGTGCAGCGTCCCAGCCCCCTCCCCTGAGGGTGCAGGTCCTGGGGCAGCCCCCGCAGATGAGCACAAACCCAGTGGCTCTCAACAACAGGAGTGCGGGTGTCCAGAGCCCAAAGTCGGGGTGCCAGCTCCTCCTGGTAGCTCTGGGTGTCCCCGTGCCTGCGTCACCCCTGCCTCTGGCTCCATCTGCCCGGGGCCCTGTCTCCTGCCTGTCTCCTGGGAGGGCACCTGCCATGGATGCCCACCCGGGTAATATAGTATGGTCTGCTCACCACATCCTTCATTGAAGAGCCCTTTCGCCTACAAAGCGCAGACCCAAATCAGCGCCCAGGTTTAGTGTATACCTTGGTGGGGGCACCGTCCACCCCACCACACCTCACTCAGCCCAGGCCTATCCAGCCCGCACTCCAAGGAGGGAACAAACGTGGACCTCGGGAGGGCCACTGCTGTGGCGTAGCGGGCAAAGCCACTGCCTGCCATGCCTGCATCCTACATGGGTGCCAGTTCGAGTCCCAGCTACTCCACTGCCAATCCAGCTCTCTGCTATGGCCTGGGAAAGCAGCAGAAGGTGGCTCAAGTCCTTGGGCCCCTGCACCCACATAGGAGACCTGGAGGAAGATCCTGGCTCCTGGCTTCTGTCTGGCTCAGCCTTGGCTGGTGCGGTCATCTGGCGAGTGAACCAGCAGATGGAAGACCTCTCTCTCTCTCTGTCTCTCTCCTCGGTCTGTAAGTCTAACTTTCAAATAAATAAATAAATCTTAAAAAGCAAAAAGAAACCTTGGGCCTCAGGACACAGAACTGGGGGCCCTGGGGTCCGCCTTGGGCCCCGTGACCATGCTCTGCAGTCACAGAGGCGGGGGCAGCTCTGCCCCGCAGGGGGCTCCCTCACTTCCTGCAGAGCACAGGTCCTCACTCTGGCTCCTCGTCCTGCTGCTCCCTGCTGAGGCCCTGAGCCGCCGCTGCAGCACCTGGTCTAGGACAGCAATCGTTGCCCTGGGAGTGGATGAGGAGAGAACAGAGCTGGAGATAGGCAGCCAGGGGGCACTGGGCAGGGGAGGGGAGGGAGGCCCCCACATCGCCCCAGCTCCCCCCGCCCCCGGCAGCCCAGCCACTTGGTGTGCAGCTTCTGTGCCCCGAGGGCTGGCTGCAGAAGCCTGAGCATGAGTAAGAGACTGGCACCCAGTGCCAGGGAGGAGCCGGAGCTGAACCTCGGTAACGTGTCCCCAGGGGCCCTCCTTGAGCAGGAAGTGCCTTGTTGCCAAGGGCACTGCCGGCCATGGCCCTGGTCCTCAGGCCACGCCTCAAAGAGCTACATGCCTTGGTGACAGCTACTCACTGCAGAGACTGCTGCCTTCTCATTCATTCATTCAGCAAACACTACAGCACCTTACCCTGTGCTCGGTGCTGGGGATGAAGCGACTACAACCAAGCGTCTGTCGTCATTCCGTTAACCCAGGGTGCACCTCTGGCTGCTCCGCCTCCTGCCCTCTGATGTCCAGTTGGCCCAGGGTCACAAGAACCGTGCTGCTGTGGGGAACATTCAGAGTTGCAAGCCCTCGTGGTGCGTGGGGGTGCCCCTAGGCCTGCTTGACCCCACGATCAGTGCTGGAGCTCAGGCTAGCGCATGGGAACCCCTGCCCTCTGTCCGCTGGTCCCACCCCATAGACCTCCCTGGCCTTTGTTCCTCACAGGCACCTAAAGCACAGTGGGCCTCTCTTGGTGGCATCCTCGCTCCCTGTCCCTGCACCAAGCACGCTGCAGAGTCACACAGAGAAAGAAGGGAAGGGAAGGGAGCCAAGGTTTCCGGGGTTGGGGTGGACCCAGGTCAGGGTCGGTGCTCTGGAGGGGCCCCGAGGCGCTGGAGCTTTCCCCTGCTGCATTGCCAAGCCTCCTGGCCCTGTAGGCAATGGGGTCCGGCCTGAGCAGAGGGTCGGGCACCAGCACGTCCTGCTGAACAAAGCCAAGAGCAATTCTGCATGGCTCAGATTTTTTTCTTTCATTGATTTATTTATTTGAAAGGCAGAATTACAGAGAGAGGGAGAGAGAGGGAGAGGGAGAGAGGGAGAGAGAGGGAGAGAGGGAGAGGGAGAGAGAGGGAGTGAGAGGGAGAGAGAGAGAGGGAGAGAGAGAGAGGGAGAGGGAGAGAGAGGGAGAGAGAGAGAGGGAGAGAGATGGAGAGAGGGAAAGAGATGGAGAGAGGGAGAGGGAGAGAGGGAGAGAGAGAGAGAGGGAGAGAGAGGGAGAGAGAGGGAGAGAGAGGGAGGGAGAGAGAGGGAGAGGGAGAGAGGGAGAGAGGGAGAGAGATGGAGGGAGAGAGAGAGAGAGAGAGAGAGAGAGAGAGAGAGAGAGAGGGAGAAAGAGGGAGAGAGGGAGAAACGCTTCCATTCACGGACCACAAAGGCTGGGGCTGGGCCAAGCGGAATCTAGGGGAATACAACTCCATCCGGGTCTCCCACGTGAATGGCAAGCACTTGGGCCATCTTCTGCTTTCCCAGTTGTATTAGCAGGAAGCTGGATTGGAAGTGGAGCAGCTGGGACTTGGACCAGCGCCCATGTGGGATGCCGGCACCGCAGACAGCGGCTTTACCCACTATGCCCCAGCGCCGACCCTTGCATGGTTCAGTTTTCTGTGGGCCTGGGCTGCCTGGCCACGGACCCCTGGGCAGAGTGCTCTGAAGTTGATGGCCCCTAGTCCGTGGAACTTACCATCACTGTGCTTGAAAGGGTTCTTTCTCACTGCCCCACTGGGCCAGTCCTGGGGCTGCCCTAAGGAATGACCACACACCCCAGAGCTTAAAACAGCAGCAAGGGAGAGGGGCACTGTGGCACAGCAGCTTCAACAGCTGGTTGTAATGTCTGCAACCCATGTCAGAGTGCTGGTTCGAGTCTTGGCTGTGTTGCTTCCCAGCTAGCTCCCTGCTAATGCACAGGGCAAGGCAGCAGGTGATGGCCCAAGTGCTGCTCACATGGGAGACCAGGATGGAGTTCCTGGCTTTGGTCTGGGCCAGAACTGACCGTGGTGGGCATTTGAGGAGTGAATCAGCATATGGATCTCTCTCTCTCTCCCCCTCCCTCCCTTTCTCCCTCCCTCAAAAACCTAGCAGAAATGGATTCTTTCTCGATCTGGAGGCTCTAAGGGAAACCCTTGGCCACCTCTTTCAGCTCCTGGTGGCTCCAGGTCTTTTGTGTCTAGTGACAGTGTCACTCCCACTCTAGTCTCTGTCTCTACATGGCCTTCTTTTTCCTCTAAGGCTATCTGCCATTGGTTTTAGAACCCACCCAGGCAATTCAGGATGAAGTCATGGGACTATCTCAAACTTCATCACCCCTGCAAAGACCTTGGATATTTACAAAATTTGTTTGAAAGGTGAAGTGACAGGGAGGGACAGAGAGACAAACAGAAATCTTCCATTTGTTGGTTCACTCGCTGAGTGCCCACAACAGCCATGGATGGGCCAGGCCAAAGCTAGCAGCCTGGAACACTAACCAGGTCTCCCACTTGGGGGGCAAAGATCCAAGTACTTGGACCATCAATTACTGCCCTCAGGGTGTGCATGAGCAGGAAGCTGGACTCAGAAGTGGAGCTGGGACTTGAACCAGGCACTCCAGTGTGGGGCACAGTTATTCCAAGTAGTGTCTTTTTAAAAAAATTAATTTATTTATATGAAAGGGGGGGGAGAGAGAGAGAGAGATCTTCCATGTGCCTATTCACTCTCCAAATGTCCACAATGGCTGGAGTAGGCCAGGCTGAATCCAGGAGCCCAGAACTCCACCTACGTGTCCCACATGGGTGGCAGGGACCCAGGTACTTGGGCCATCTTCTAGTGCACAGGCCTGGATCAAAAGCAGAGCAGTCAAATACATGCCCCACTGCCAAGACCCCTTTCCCTAATAAGGCCACCTGCAAAGGCTCCGGGGCGTGGAGCGCATTCAACCTCACCCAGTGCGCATCACCCCGCAGGGTGATGGGCTGGGCTATGGGGAGCTGCATGTCCTCTTTCTCTTGGCCACTGAGCCTGTGTCCAGCTCGCAGGTGGACAGGGGTCCCCCTCCGAGAGGCCAGGCTGCATTGGAGGCTGGCCACGTGGGAAGGCTGGCTTGCGAGGCGTATAGAGGGGTGGGCGCAGCACAGGGACCTCTGGGACAGCCGCGCAGGAGCCCGGCAGCCTGCCTGGCGGCCTCACCTGGGAGGCGGGCCCTTGCAGCCCGCGCCAGAGCCTTCCTTTGTATGAAAGGGGTCCCGCTCTCCTCCCCCTGCCTGAACTGCATCCTTGACGACTGTGCAGCCACGTACATGCCATTCACGGGGAGCCATGCAGAGCACCGGGCCCTTTCTTCCTGCCCAGCCTTTTGTTTTCCCAGGAGTTAATCATTGTCCCTTGGGCTGCTGTTTGCTTAGCTTCCCACGCACTTATCACTAATTCCAGCCTGGACTCTCCTAGGGGTGGCAGCGTGCAAATGTTCTCTCAAGGCGCGTTCAAACACACCAGACATTCCAATGAGTTTGCCTTGAAGGAAATCTCTGCGGATAGAGCCTCTGACCTGCCCGGGGCACTCTGGCTGTCCCCAGCCCCTCCCCCACCCCCAGCCCATGGACTCTGCAGGCAGAGCCTGGGGAAGCCCGCCCCCTCCGGCCGGAGCCCTCCGCTTTCAGGCAGTCCGCCTTGCCTTTCTGCTCCACTTGTGGGAAGGTTAAAACAGGTATTCAAGGCGAGCTAAGCTGGCGGTCGGGAGCGTTAGCCACTCTGCGTGTCCTTCAGCTGTCCCTCCCCTCTTGATCTCGCTTCCATTATCTATGGCAGGACAGGTTTGGATTGCGGTTACTGATTAATCCCTCACTTATTCATTCAACAGACATTTGTTTAGCAGTGACTCTTAAGAAAACAGTTTATCATGGAAAAGTTCAAACGTAAACAGCAGTTGAGCGAAGAGTTAATGAGGCTCCATGAATCGATCAGCCAGGGTCAACAATTCTCACTGCTTGCCCATATGGTTCTACCCCCAGCACCCCCACCCCCCCGCCCCGAGATGCACAGGCAGATGCCAAGCCGCATCCAGCAGGCGGTGGGCCCTGCCAGAGTTCCCAGCGCCTGCTCCTTGCACAACTGCTGTGCAACCTCCAAAGCCAGTGTGACATGGTCGTCACTGCCACCTGACTGCCAGAAATCGGCTTTGACCACAGAGTGCCCCGCTGTTTCCCAGAGTGTCCACCCGACTTGCCATGCTCGCCGAGGGTGCCCACATCCCTGTGAGAGATGCACCTGCTCTTCCCTGGACACTAGGGGCCATCTGCCCAGCACGTGCCCTTTCCACAGGGGTTCTTCCCGCCTTTTGCTGGAATGTTTTAAAAATGAACTTTTTTTTTTTTTCTGATCGAGGCAAAAAAAAAAAAAAAGAGAGAGAGAGAGAGAGAGAGAGAGAAAATGAACTTTTGATTTTGGAATCCTGTTTGTTTTCCAGAAGTCGCAAAGCTAGTACAGAGAGTTCCCAGGATCCCTCCACACTTGGGTCTGGAGTGTTTGCAAGGAAATTCTAGATGGCATTGCCCAGAGGAGACTGAACGATGGGTTGCTAACAGCATTGGATGAAAACGACTTCCCTCACATCGGCTGCTACGCGGGTTCCCTGATGGTCACCAGCGTGTCGTGTTGAAGTGGGTTTATTCACACTCAGGTGCCTTAATCAGCGTGCTTTCTCACTAGACACAGAGTTCCACGAGGCCAGGGCTCACTTCAGTGTCACCCGCAGCCGTAGCCCCAGCACCAGGTACTCTACAGGTGCTGGCTAAAGGAAGACTGGAATTAGCCGGAGGCTGAGTGGTGTCTGCCGCATGGCTTGTGGGCAATGTGTGTGGGTCCTGAAGCGAGCCCCAACAGCTTCTCTCTCTTGTCCTCTATACAGATGTATGCACCGGCGCTCGCATGCTGGACCCGGGGCTGCTAAGGCGTGGGGCATTTCCCCGCTATCTGGCCTTCCGTCTGACTCTCAGCTTCCTGACCAGTGACACGGGTAGCCACAGGTCAGCTGCCATTCAAGAATGCATGCCCCATTTAAGAGGCAGAGAGAGAGAGAGAGAGGCCATCGGCTGGCTCTCTCTCTCTCTCTGAATGCTCACAGCAGCTAGGGCTGTGCCAGGCCAAAGCCAGGAGCCTGGAAGTCAGTCCAGGTGACCCCCATGGGAGTCAGCACCCCTAGCACTTGAGCTGTCACCTGCTGCCTCCCGAGTGTGCATTAGCAGGAAGCTGGAGTTAGTAGCACGTGTCTGACAGCGTGCTCCACCATCCCTTGCATTCCCCATAAGAAGCTGGATGGCAGTTTCTTGGCCAGAAGATGCCCGGATGGGGCTGAGCATGTGCCCGCCCACCAGATGGTAGCAAGAGTCCCCAGCAGGTACTCCTCCAGGCCTCCTCAGGTGCCGCCTTTGTAGGATTCCCCAGTGACTTTTCACCCGGCAGTGTTAGTTCATTGCTTAGGGTGACAAGGTGGTGATCTGCCAATTCCATAGCTCTGTGAGGCAATGCGATGGTGAACTTTTTATGAGCTTTCCCTCATCAAGTATTTGCTCACCACGGAAGACGGGTGACCCGGGGAAAAGCTGGGTAGCTCTGTGCACCTTGCATCCTTCTTTCTTTCTTTCTCTTCATCACCCTGCTGGGTCCTGGCTTCCGGAGGGCACCAGTCTGGAAGAGCGTGCCCACCTGGTCATATTTCACAGGCCAAGAACCGGAAACTCCAAGCAAGTTTCCCAGGTGGGTGGCAGGGACACAGTCTGCCTTAGTGGGAAGCTGGAGACCGGAGCTGGAACTGTTGTCTCAACACATGCAGAGTGCGGCCGCGTGCCAGGGGCTGGCCAGGCTCTCTGGATGCAGCGATTATGCCGGAGACTGCTGGTCAGTGGGTGTAGCCACGAACGTCCTTGCACACGTGCTGGGGTTCCCCCGCCCCCCTTGTTCGGCCCCTCCTCCATCCTTTTCCTCAGCTCCATTCCGTTGCAATGGCTGGAGCTCTGGCTATGGTTTTGGATCCTGGCCATGAATGCCACAGCCCAGGGATTAGGCAGCAGTGAGCCGTACTAGCCCTGCATAGTTTCACCTCTGGATTTATGAATGAATGAGACAGATAAATGTTGATCTTGGGTAGGCCAGCATTCTTATGAACTTTTTGTCATCTGTATAGCAAGTGAATGTCTAATTATTGCTGCAAAAATATCAATGAAAGAAAAAACAGGGCTACCCCCTCAACAAAAAACTGAGACACACACACACACACACACACAGAGAGAGAGAGAGAGAGAGAGGAAGAGGGAGAGAGAGAGGGAGAGAGAATGCGTTCATTCATCTTTGGTGAACATATCCAGATTCTTTCAATCAGAAAACCAAGAAAGAGGCTGTTTTTATGTTAGTGTGTGTGTGTGTGTGTTGTGGCATCTCAGAAGGAAAAAGTGGATCTTTGTTTCCATCAGTATCATCAACCACATGCTCCCAGTGACCTTTGGGATGAGAAAAACAACACAAACAGCTGCATGAAATGTTGTCACATCATCTTTCTAAAGGCACCAACGAGATGGTGAAAAACAAGGAAGGAAAGCAGGCATGCAGACAGGTAAGCAGAACCCTGAGGCCCCTGGCGACCTTGAGCTGCAGCTTTCATGGGCTTCTGGATGTGGACACAGACGGCAAAGGCCCGGCCTTGCAAAACAGGAAACGGCCTCTCCCACCCTCTGTGCGAGACTGGACCTGTCAGAGAGGACAGCGCTGTTGTCAGGATGACTTGGGAATGCGGATGGCTGCTTCCCACCCCCGATCCCAGCGAGAGTCGCTGCTTTCCAAGCCTGGGAAGGGCACACGTCTGCCTGAGTGGCTGCCCACACAGCTGGGATGTACCACACTCTAGGAATGAAAACGCCCGTGTCCCACATCAGACCCCGCCTCTGCCCCTCATTCCAGCTCCCTGCTAATGGGTACCCTGGGAGGCAGCAGGTGGTGGCTCAAGTACCTGGGTTCCTGGTTGCCATGTAGGGGCCAGTCAGGAGCTCCTGGCTCCTGGCTTCCACCCCGACCCAGTCCTGGCCATTGCAGGCTTATGGGAAGTATGCCAGTGATGGGAGTTCTGGGTGTCTGGGTGCAAGTGCCGACAGACACCTGGCACAAGGCAGAGCCAGGGCTCACGCAGTCCCATCAGGAAGTGTTGAGAAGGAAAAATACCCAGCCCCAAATTCCAGACCCACAAGCCAAAAAGGGAACAGCACCCTGTAGGTGCAGGTCAGCTGAGTAAACCCCTCAGGCTGCAGTGATGGACGGCCCAGGCCCAGCGTGCGGAATCAGTTTCGAGAAAGGAAAAAGAGGGCATGGAGCGTATCAGACAGGGCAGGGTCTGCCGGAAGCAGCCACGCGTGTGTAGTTCTAAAAGTGGACAACAAGGGGATGGGATTTAAAAACGAAACAAAGGACTCCTGCTTTGGGGGAATGAGAAAGCCGGCCCCTCATGCCTGCTTCCTAATGAGTACAGGCTGGGAGAAAGAAGCCGTCTGCTTCAGGGCAGGGGAGGGCAGTGACCAAGGAGGATCGCCAGGCTCCGACCCAGAGACTGACAAGGACGGGGCGCTGTGTGTGTGGCAGGGAAGGCGAGGCCAGTGCTCCGAGCTGCAGCGTAGCCTCTGGGATTGTTTGAAGATTCTCGGAGGAGCGGGTCTCACGCAGTACAGGGCTTTTGACAGCTACCTGGGGTGGACAGACGCCCGAACTGAGGACCTGCCAAGAGACCACCCTGCTGACTCTGCCTCACCTTGGTTGGGACCCACAGGAGGCCCTAGGCCCGCAGCGAGCACTCCATCCTCCCAGGTCTGAAGCTGGATTCCGGTGACAGGTTGCTAGTGTCCGCAGAAGCTGCCAGAGTCAAGTGGGCTCTTCCTGGAGGAAGAGAGCATCATCTGTGTCTGTAACTGGAAACCGAGGGAAAGAGGCAAGAAAGAACGGGGCGCAAACTGGGAGCGAATGTTGAATCGCAGCTTAGAGAAGGCTGAGAAACGCCCGCCCGCGGTGCAGCAGAGGTGAAGGGGAAATGCGCATTTACGTACACCAAGGTAAAATGGCTGAAGTGGAATTGTTTAACCATGAAAGGCTGAAAGCTCCCCTTTTGAGATCTGGTACAAGATAAGGTTACTGGCTAACACCAACTCTGTTTGACATTGTACTTGAGTTCCTGGCCAGTGCAGTAAAGCAAGGAAAAAATTTAAAAAAGATTCAGAAGTTATTAGCAGACAGTGTAATTATTCAAAATAATATGGAAATTTAGCAAGGTTTCTGGATACAGAATCAACATATAAAAACCAACAGAAATAGAAGGTTTAAATTAAAGGAAGATAGCATTTACAATAGTAGAAAATATGACTATCTAGGAATAAGTCTAATAAATGTATGAAGATCATTAGGTAGAAATCAGTAATACGTTGAAAGACATTGAAAGAAAGATTAAAAACAATTCAAATACCAGAGCAGGCGCTGTGGCTCAGCAGATTAAAGCCCCAGCCTGCAGCTGGCATCCCATATGGGCATTGGTTAGAGTCCCGGCTGCTCCACTTCTGATCCAGCTCCCTGCTAATGTGCCTGGGAAAGCAGCAGAGGATGGTCCAAGTGCTTGGGCCTCGGCACCCACATGGAAGACCTGGAAGAAGCTTCTGGTTCAGTCCTGGCTGTTGTGGCCATTTGGGTAGTGAACCAGTGGATGGAAGATTTTTCTTTGTTCTCTCTCTCTGTAATCTGCCTTTTAAATGAATAAATTTAAAAGTCTAAAAAAAAAAACAGTACAAATACCATAAACATGGTCTATAGATAAGGACACATTACCTTTTCCTTTTACCTTTTGAAAAAATACAATTTCAGATTTACAGAAGGGTCCCAAGAACAGTAGAAACAGATGAAATGGGACAGGTTCAATTTGATAAAGGACCTCTATGAAAAAGCCAACACTGTACTTAATGCTGGAAGACTGAAAGCTCTCCCCGTCAGATGAGGAACAAGACGAAGATGTCTGCTCTCAGTGCTTCTGACCAATACGCGACTGGAGGTTTCAGCCAGAGCAATTAGGCAAGAAAAAGGAATAAAAGGGAAGGGAGAGGTAAACCTATCTCTGTTCACAGATGCCATGATCTTATGTGCAGGAAATCCTAAGGAGTCCACACAAAATGGTTAGAAAAAATAAACAAGTTCAACAACGCTGCAGGGGACAAGGTCAGCAGACAAAAACCAATCATATTTCCACAAACGAGCAATGAACAATCCAAAATAAAATTAAGAAAATTGTTCTATTGACAATAGCATAAAAAAGGAATACAATTTTAAAAAGGGTAAGACTTGTACAATAATATATTGTTGGAAAGTATTAAAGAAGATATAAGAAGACATTAAAGAAGATATCCTATGTCCATAGATCAAAAGACTGAATACTATTAAGATGGCAATACCTTCCTAATTAATTTACAGATTCAGTTGAATCCCTATCAAAATTCTATCTGGCTTTCTTTTTTTTTTTCAGAAACTGAAAAGCTGATCTCAAAATTCATATGGAAATACAAGGGAAATACAAGAGTAGGTAAAACAATCTTGGAAAAGAAGAACAAAGTTGGAGGACTCACACTTCCTAGTTTCAAAACTGACTACAGTAATTGAGACTGTGCAGTTATGGGTATGAGGATAAACTTGCAGATCCCATTCATGTATGGTCATGATTTTTGACATGAATTCCAAGACCATTCAATGCAGAAAAAATAGTCACTTTAAGCAAACAGTACTGGGACAACAGGTTATCTACTTACAAAAGAATAAACTAGACCCTAGCTCATACCATATAAAAAAATGAACTCAAAATGGACCGTAGACCTAAATGTAAGCATTAAAATTACAGAAGTCTAGAATACAGTTGCAAATCTTCATGATCTGGGAGGAGGCAACAGTTACTTAGATATGATGCCAAAAGTATAAGTGACAAAGATGAAATTGATAAATTGAGCTTCATCTAAGTTAAACATTCTGTGTTCCAATGGACACTATCAAGAAAGCGAAGAGACAACCAACAGAGAGAAATGACTGTGACTGACAAATCATATATAAGATAAGGGATTTGTGTCTAGAATATACAAAAACCTTCACAATCTCTCAATAAAAAGACAAATTACCCATTTTTTTAAATAAGCGAAGAATTTGAACAAATTATTCTCCAAATACGACGTACAAGTGGCAAATGAAGAGATGCTCAATGTCACTGCTTATCAGGGAAACACAAGTCAGAACCACCACAGGACACTACTTCACAGTCACTAAGATGGCTATATAAGAAAGACAATGGCAAATGTTGGTGAGGATGTAGGGAAGTTAAAACCCCCTATATTGGTGATGGGAGTGTAAAGTGATGCAACTGCACTGGAAAAATTGGCAGTTTAAAATTGTTACACAGTGGCTAGCGCTGAGGCATAGTGGACTGAGCCTTCTCCCGTGGTGCCAGCATCCCATATGGGCATTGGTTCTAGTTCCGGCTGCTCCACTTCCAGTCCAGCTCTCTGTTATGACCTGGGAAAGCAGTGGAAGATGGCCCAAGGCCTTGGGTCCCTACACGCACATGGGAGACCTGGAAGAAGCTCCTGGCTCCTGGCTTTGGATCAGCTCAGCTCAGCTCCAGCCATTCTGACCATCTGGGGACTGAACCAGGAGATGGACTATCTCTTTCTGCCCCTCCCTCTCTCTCTCTAACTCGACCTCTCAAATAAATAAATAAAATCTTTTTAAAAAGTTACACAGTTACCTTATGATCCTACAATTTCACTTATAGGTATACCTAATAGATGAATTTGTATGGCATGTGAATTATATCTCAATGTAGCTGTTTAAAAAAGAATTCCTTCCATAACCTTCCTCTATATTCTTCAAATACTGACATTTTGCTGTATTTGCTTTATTCTTGTGCCTATGAATACACACACACACTCAGTTCCTGAAATTTTGGAGCTGATGGAGACAGTATGTTTATTTATCTCTAAGTATTTCAGTATCTATTTCCTAAAAACAAGGGTTCTTCTCTTATATAACCATTAGCGTAGTTATCAAAATCAGGACATTCACATTGATGCTATAATCTACAGATCTTCCTCAGTTTGCCAATTGTTCCAATCAGAGGAGAAGCATCTCCTTAAATCTGACATTTTTCAAGAGCTCAGGCTTGGGGCCAGTGTTGTGATGTAGCGGGTAAAGCCTCCACCTATGACACCGCCATCCCAAATGGGTGCCCATTCAAGTCCTGGCTGCTCCGCTTCTGATCGAGCTCTCTGCTAATGGTCCAGGAAAACAGTAGAAGATGGCTCAAGTGCTTGGGCCCCTGCACCCACATGGGGGACCTGGAGGAAGCTCCTGGCTCCTGGCTTTGGTCTGATCCAGCCCTGGCTATTGGAGCCCTTTGAGGAGTGAAACAGCGGATGGAAGACCTCTGTCTCTCTCTGTCTCTCTCCACTCTCTCTCTGCAACTCTGACTTTCAATTAAATCTTTTTTTTTAAAGAGCTCAAGCTAGTTATTTTGTAGCCTGTCATTCTTGGAGCTTCATTCTCTCGTGTTTTAATTCAAGCTTTGCACTCTTGGTAGGAATAGCATAGAAGTGTTATGTCCTTCTCAGTACCTCATATCAGGAGGCCTGCAATGGCAGCTCCATTTGTCCTGTTCCTGGGGACGGCAGAATACTAGTACACTCTTAAAGTGTCTCCTCACAATGAGAAAATAGTAGCAACTTAACAGTAGAGACACCGGTGGACCCCATGTTAACCAACTGATCAAAATTGCCAACTTGAGTGGCGTAGTGGGTAAAGCTGCTGCCTGCGGTGCTGGCATCCCATATGGGTGCTGGTTCGAGTTCTGGCTGCTCCACTTCTGATGCAGCTCTCTGCCATGTATGACAATTAAAAAAAAAGATTTATTTATTTGAAAGGCAGAATTACAGAGAGACACAGGCAGAGGTCTTCCATCAGCTGGTTCACTTCCCAATGGCTCCAATGGCCGGAGCTGCGTTGATCTGAAGCCAGGAGCCAGGAGCTTCTTTCGGGTCTCCAAGGCTCATTCAGGGGCCCAAGCACTTGGGCCATCTTCTACTGCTTTCCCAGACAGAGATCCATAGCATCCCTAATTCATTTTTAGTGGATAATGGTACTTGGAGACCTACTTGGAAATCTCTCTCTCATCTCTTATTCAGAGATGTAGATGTACGTATTCCTCTCCCCCCTCCCCATCACCATCAGTTCCCACTGGCTCCTCTAATTCTAAGCTAACACTGTGAGGTTCATTCTTGCCTTCTTCTCACTCACATATTTGCAACTTCTCTCTCACTGTAGGTTCTCTGAAGCTGGAATGCTCGCCGCCTCCTGTTTGTGCTGAGAGCACACGTTTGTGTGATTTCGTTTGCAGGTTACGCAGAGTTCCGGGTTTACGTGGCTGCCATCCCCTTGACTTCCTGGATTCTTTTGGAACATGCCGCTCCTTCCCAGTTGGTTCTATAGGCTGGGTGTAGTTGTAATCTAAACAGCACTTTTACTTAAACTTGGCTGGAAAAGCAAATGGGCACAGATAAGACACCCAGACAGAAGGAGGAGCTGGCACGTGGGCAATCTACACAAATTATTTCAGAGAAATACTGAAATCCGTCACAGATGGACAAACTGACCAACGGGACAGAAGATCTACACCAAAGCAGGCACTGCGGGTCAACGAGGGGAGACGTTTTTTCTGCAAATCACAGTGTCTGCAGCAGCACGCTCAGTGAAGAGCTTTGGGACGAAGTCAAGCTGAAAAGGTAAAACTAAAAAAATAACGGAACACGCCGTTTGACAATGCAGTCAAAGGTGGCGAGCATAGAAAAACCTAAGAGTGGTAAATGCAAAAATTCAAGAAAGAGGTCATGGTGTGCATGTTTAGATGTGGGTGGCTAGGACAGCCACATCTTACATCGGACTGCCTGGGTTTGAGTGCCTGCTCCAGCTCCTGGTTCCAGCTTCCCACCAGTGTTTCCCACCAGTGCAGGCCCTGAGAGGCAGCCGTGATGGCTGGGAGACTTGGATTGAGCTCTGGGCTCCCGGCTTTAGCCCTGGCCAAGCCCCAGCCCCAGCCCCAGCCATTACTGGCATTTGGGGGAGTGAAGCAGTCTACAGGAGCTCTATCTTCCCCTCTCTCTGTCCTTCTGCCTCTCAAATAAAATTAAGAAAGAGGTCACCTCTGGAGTCGGGGTGTGGGGGTGAAAAGAGGGCCACCCAAGGCCTTTCAAAGGCAATGGTGGGCACACAGGGCATTGCTCTTTATGCTTTGTTAGTGTCCTTCTGTGTCGACTCAGTACCCAAAAGAAACCATCTGAGGAAGGAAGCTGTCTATGGGGTTATGGAGACGCACCAGGGTCCTCAGCCATGGCAAGAAATGGTAAGGGGCGAGCCCAGGGCCCTGAGGCCCGGCCCAGCAGCTGCTACCCACTGGAAGGGCAAGGCAGTGGTTCAATGATTTCTGAATCTGTTGGCAAATGCTCCAGTGCTCCCCACCTGCCCATCTTCCTGTGTGGTCTTGCGACCCTGCCTTGCTCTCTGCTCCCGCTGCTCGTGAACTTGCTGCTGGGGCCAGGCACAGCAGCAGCCCTTGGTGTTAAGGGCCAGGAACCTTGGCGCTGCCTCCATGGGGGTTCCTGCCCTGCACCAAGGTCCAGCAGGCACATGCTGGAGGTTATGCCTGCCCACCGGCTCCATGCGCTGCCCAGCTGCCCACAACCAGTTTGGCTAACGACCAGTTCACCTTATTACCAGGTCACCTCCAAGCCTGTATTTGGAATTCAAATGAAGGAGTTTATTTTCACCTTTTATTCTAACAGTGACTCTAGCTTAATCAGTCCTCTGATGATCCATTTGCCTGGTTTAAAAAAAAATTAAGCATTTTGAAACCAATTCTCAGCTAGGCTAGGGGTTGCTTTCTCTCCTGCGCTAATGAGCAAGTCATTGGCACCCATGGCTGGGGACCTGGTGCGGGTTGTGTGGCTCCGCAGTGGACTGTATTTGACATTTCTGCCATTTGCAAAGGAAAACTGGGTTAGGACACACAAAACCGCTCCAGAAAACGCACTTATCTGAACGTTAGGAAACAAAGTCCTGAAGTATTGCAGAATCGTGAGAAGCGAAAAGGACAAGCGGAAGATGTCGCAAACGTGTTAAGTTGCCCTCCCGCCTCGTCTTGGCCTCTGGACCCACGGTTAATCCCTTGCCGCCCACCATGGAGCTGGCCCCGAGATATACTTTGTTAACTATTATGGAACACAGGTGAAAGAGCGCTCGGAAGAATGTGTTGTTTTGTGTTTGTAATCCATAAGATGACAAAAAGTGGGGAAGAAATAAGCCGCTGATGTCGAAACGGGTCGTGCGCAGTGCGCGGGAGGCTGCCTCCCGTCCCCTTGCCCTCTGTAACACGACCCGCACCCCAGCTGCTCCACTGCACGGGGGCTTCCAAACGCAGCCCGCTTGTGGGCTCTCAGTGACAAGGCCGGGGGGGCTCCAACCAGATGTTGTCTAGATTCTTCTCTCCCCTCAGCACCTGGCTCTGAGGCTGCCACTCCGGAGAAGTTCTGGTGATGGCTTGATCCCCTGCCCAGTGAAGGGGTGGCTTTGAGTGTCACTTGGGGAGCAGGCTGCACTCCGGGCTGCCTTGTGGGCAGGGAGCAAGGTGTGTGGCGTGTGTTCGGGGGACAGCTGGCCGCATCTCCTGGGGCTTGTGGAGGCTGGCGGCTGTTTGGGCCAGCAGGCACGGAGGACAGTGGTGGGAAGCAAAGGGTGGGCACCCTTGCCCCAGCTCCTGTGTGCCCTGGCAGCACAAAGCAGGGCCAAGAGGGGGAGGGGTGCCCACCGGGAGAGGGAGAATACAGGGCTGCCTGGCCCCAAGCATTGGAAAGAGACGACCCCACCCACACAGCCATGCAAAGTGGGGGGGCTCCCCTTTCCTTGCACTGTGATCTTGGCACGTGAGGAAAGGGTGGGAGCGAGGGCCAGGAGCTCAGGGGTCCAGTCCAAGCTGGCCCTGCAGATGGGGGAGGGAAAGCTTCCAGTGGGACGTGAGTTTGGGCTGCATTTTAATCACTGACGGGGCCCAGACAAGTTAATGGGGCGGCAGGGGGGTGCGGGGTGAGAAGGCGCCAGCACACAGAGGAAAGCTCAGGAAAGGCTGCAAATGCCCCAGGAATTGCTCAAGGGCTGCAGGCCCAGGTGTGTTGCCCGCTCCCAGGCTTTGTGTCCAGATCGGGCCGACCATGCGGCAAGCAAGGCCATTACCCACTATCGGAAGCTGCAGGCGCAGCACCAGCGCCCTGTTGTGGACAGAAGCCTCGCGGGGCTGTGCTGGAGCCCCTGGCTCTGCACACCAGCAGTCTGCGGCTGTCTGTCGCCGCCCCAGGGGCTCCGAGCCTCGCCTCCTGCTCTCCTGGAGAGCGGCAGGCCGCCAGGGGTGCAGGGCGAACAGTCTGTGCCCAACAGGGCAGCTGCGGCCGGGTCTCCTGGCCATTTTGTGGACTCAGGCCCTTCCAGAAGGGCCTACGGGCACCAGGGTTGGTACAGTCCCTGCCAGCGTGCCTTGCAGTGTGCCATCTGCCTCCAGGGCTTCGCTGGCAGAGCCCAAGGAACGTGTGCTGCCCGGGTCCCTCTGGCTGCCCCTTCCCGCCATTCTCTCTCTCTCGCTCGCTCTCGGCAGACCCCTGCCGCAGCCCCAGCGGCCCGCACCAGCATCTCACGGTGGAAAATGGCTGCCACCGCCACAGGCTGCCTGGTGGCTGAGCGGGAACCATGGCAACAGGAAGCAGGAGGATATTCCCGGCAGCCCTCAGAAAGGGCAGCCTATTTCTGGGAGCGGAGCCCAGTCACTCACTAGTTGTGTGCTTGGCTGTGAGTTGCAGGGCTGGTCGTTGAGGGTGCTGGGCCCGAGCAGCATGACCAGTGATCCGCTTCCCCCCTTCCCATAGAGCACATTGACTCACGGCTGTGCCCTGCCCATCTGCAGCCAGAACACAAGAGGATGAGCGCTTTGGGGGGTGCTCAGAGCGGGCCTTCCTCGCACTGAGGGGCTGCTCACTGCCTGAGCTATTTCCCTGCCTGGGGTCGCACTTCCCTGTTTGCAGCATAGGGGCGTCTTGGGAGCCGCCTGGCCATGGGGCAGTTTGGGTGCTCCCTACAGCGAACGTGCGTGTGGGGCACCAACTCCCCGAGTCAGCGCACTGTTCCAACCTAGTGACCGGCCTCCCCTCCCCCCGCGCCCCGGGCCTGCACACGCCCACGCCCTTGCACACGCACACACACCACACACTCTGCTGAGTGGCTTTGGGTGTAGACGACTCTGCCCCCTAGCGTCAGACTGTGATCAGTGCGTGGGCTCCGCAGGGAGACTCCATGGGGATTCCTTTCGGAAAGGGGAATGTCTTTGGAGATGAGACACCTAAGGAGACTTGGGTCCAAGCAGAAACCGCAGGTGGAGCTCGAGGCGAAGATAGCAAGAGGGGCTCGCAGGCCCTGGCAGCTCTGCTTGCCACGCGCCACCTGCTTCGTGAACAACCTCAGCCCTTCTCGTGGCTGCCTCGACCTTTCCTCCTCCAATTCCACACCAAATGCATCTTTTCCCACACTGCTTCTCATCTCAGAAACGAACGGAAGAGAACTCCTTGCTGCCTCCCCTCATTCTCACCTCTCCTGGGGCTCTTACATCCTAAGTGGCTTTCAAATAACCCACTTGTGCTGGGCAGAGTGTTGGCCTGAAGGGACTCTGCAGACGCCATGAACGCTATCAGGCAGCGCGAGGCAACATTCCCATGCTGAGGCCAGAAGGGGAGGTTAGCAAGACACAAGTCTGGTGGGAAGAGCTTGCCCAGCCACTGCCAGCTGGCTGAGGACAAGGAGTCAGGGAGCCCCGGTCCCACAGCATCCAGAATATTTCTTAGCTCCCAAAAGAAGCCCCGTGCCCTGTAAGCACTCAGCGCACAGTCCCCTCTCCCGCAGGCCCTGGCAACTGCTGACATACTTCCCGGTTCTCTGGTGGTTCATGCAAATGGGATCATGCAGTACATACTCTCAGTGTTCATTCATGGTGTGCCCTGCATCAGTGTTTCATCGCTTTTCATGCCTGAGTCATATTCCCTTGTATGTTTAGATCATATTTGGTTTATCCATTCATTTGTTGACAGATCTTTGGGTTGTTTCTACTTTATGATGAGCCATATTATGAACAAATCTGCTATGGACATTTGTGGCAAGCTTTTGTGTGGACATATGCTTTTAAAATTTCTTGAATATATATTGCACCTACATTTTGAGGAACTACTGGACTGCTTTTCTTTTTTGAAAGATTTTTTTATTTATTTGAAAGGCAGAGCTACAGAGAGGCACAGGCAGAGAGAGAGAGAGAGAGAGAGAGAGAGAGAGAGAGAGAGAGGGAGGTCTTCTACCCACTAGTTCACTCCCCAGATCGCCGCAACGGCTGGAGCTGGGCTGAAGCCAGGAGCCAGGAGCTTCCTTCAGGTCTCCCACATGAGTTCAGGGGCCCAAGGACTTGGGCCATCCTACACTGCTTTCCCAGGCCATAGCAGAGAGCTGGATCAGAAGTGGAGCAGCCAGGACTCAAACCCACGCCCATAAGGGATGCCGGCACTGCAGGCAGCAGCTTTACCTGCTACACCACAGCACCAGCCCCTAAATCTTCCTGCTTAAGTAGTTTCTTTTAGGTATTTTAGTTGAAGTAACGAACAGCTAAATAATACAGACATCTTCCCATTTGTTTAGACCTGCTTTAATGTCTTTTAAGAATATATTGTTCTATAAGCTTTGCTTTTCTTTTCAAAACTTATTCCTAAGTATTTTATTCTTTTTGATGTAATTGTAAATGCTACTGTTTTCTTTAAAAAAAAGATTAATCTATTTATTTCAAAGTCAAAGTTACACAGAGAGAAGGAGAAGCAGAGAGAGAGAGAGAGAGAAGTCTTCCATCTGCTGGTTCACTCCCCAACTGGCCGCACTGGCTGGAGCTGCATTGATCCGAAGCCAGGAGCCAGGAGCTTTTCCTGGGTTTCCCACACAGGTGTAGGGACCCAAGGACTTGGGTCATCTTCTACTGCTTTCGCAGGCCATAGCAGAGAGCTGAATCGGAAGTGGAGCAGCCGGGTCTTGAACCGGCGCCCATATGGGATGCTGGCACTGCAGGCGATGGCTTTACTGCTACTTCACTGTGCTGGCTCCATGTTTTCTTAATTTCATTTTGGGTTATTCATTGGTAGAATGTGGAAATGGATTGTTTTTTATATATGGGTCTTGTATCTTGCAAGTTGGCTGAACTTGTCTGTTATTTCTACTAGACTGGTGTGGGTGTGCATTCCTTGGGCTTTTCTTTATTCAAGGTAATGTCATCTGCAAATAGAGGGAGTTTTATTTCTCCCTTCTAATCTGGACGCAATGTGTTATTATCCCATTTTTCTTGCCTCCACTCTAATAGTATAACTCTTTTGATAGTTGCTATACATCACTGGACAACCGGTTTCTGCAGCTATTTCTCCAGCCATCAATCTATACCTTTTCTGTTGATTGTCTGCCAAGAGAACCGATGGTTTGGCTTCTTTGCCCAGTGGAGAAAGAGCAGGGACAAAATCTGCCACTGACCCCACCCATCCTTTCCCCCATGTCTCTCTATGTGTATGGGGAGGGCAGTGCACAAAGTGTCACACCTTGAAGCAATAAGCTGACCCACTGTGCCCTTGGAGTGTCCCTGGTGCCTTCCTCCCTACTCAGCCTTCCACAGGAACCTCCCTGGCCCACAGCCAGGGCTGGGCTAGGTCGAAGCCAGGAGCCAGGCACTCTATCCTGGGCTCAAGCACTTGGGCCCTCCTCTGCTGCTTCCCCAGTGCATTAGCGGGGAGCTGGATCGGAAGTGGAGCAGCCAGGACTTGAACCCACACCCATATGGGATGTCAGAGTCACATGCGGTGGCTTAACCAGCTGTGCCACAACACTGACTCCCAGGAGAGTGATTTTTCTGCCTGCACTCTGGCTGGAGCTGCGGTGACTCCAGGTAAGAGGACTGTGGGAGGTAGAAGAACAAGCCCCCAAGGATATCCTAGCCTTTGAAGGTGAGCTTCTTTGTAAAAAGTTTCTTATACACGTGAGTTAGTTAAGGGTGTCAAGATGAGAGGATGCTGGATTAGGGCCCTGAATCCAATGACAAGCGACCTTCCGGGAAGAGAAGACACAGCACGGAGGAAAAGGTTGCATGAGGATGGAGGCAGAGGCAGCAGTGATGTAGCCGCAAGCCAAGGAGCACGTGGAGCCCCCTGAAGCTGGCAGAGGCAGGAGGCAGGAAGGACCCTGTGAGGGTGAGGGAACAACTTCACAGCAGCCCTCAGAAAACACACAGAAATCAATGCAGTCACACTTGCATACCTTGCTGCCTGAGGTAGACCCGTTTAGGGTGCACACTCCTTCCTCTCTCCTGATATCCTGACTTCCACCTCCCCTCAGCCACGCGTTCCCAGGGGCTGCCTTTGAGCTCAACATTGCCGACAAGCGCAGCCCCTCTGAGGGTCAAGCTCATGAGCCTCCCTTCACTGATCACACCTTCTCCCTGTCCAGCCCCTGGAGCTGATCTCCTAGCATCTTTGACTTCCTGCTCCCCAGGTCCTGTCCGCATGCTACTGGGGGTTACAGTGTGATGTCCTGGGGACGCGAGATCTGGGGGCATGGGTCCCGAAAGCTGAAGTTCCCCCACGGGGTGCAGGTTGGGGGAGAGCAAAGGTGGAATGTTGCTGTCCGTTCAGGTGGAAGCTTTTGGAGATCTCTGTTCATCAGGATGGAATCGCAAATCACTTGCGGGAGGCTTTCTGGGGACGTCATCCCAGGATGGATTCAGGGCAGGCAGACTCCAGGCAGAACGCCCCAGTGGCCTCCTCCCATCCCCAATGATCCACCCAACCCCTCTTGTCCCCAGGGCCCTACCCAGAGTCGAGGTCATTATATTTGTTTCACACCGTGCTCCCCCTAGGCAAGAGCCCCTATGTGGCTGTGGCGCTGTGTCACTAAGCCTCCCATGGCTGACCCACCTGTGGCTTCTCCCTGGGGTAGCCACAAAGAACCGCAGTCCTTTCCAGAAGTCACAGGCCTCATTGTGCGTGGTAGTCTTTTTTTTTTTTTTAAACTAACAGTTTTATTGCCATAGAATGCACATGCCATAAAAGGCGCCCGTGCCTAGAGTTGTGCAACCGTCCGTTATCGTCACAGTCTCCACATACACCCCCCCCCCCAAGGAAGGCCCGCCCTGCAGAGTCAGTGCAGCTGTCCTTGGGTCCTGTTGCCTGGCTGCCCAACTCTTAGCATTATCATTGGCCAAGAGCTTCTGCTTAGTTCCTTTTTTTGGTTTGAATCTTGGCAAAAGAAAACAATCGCATGCAGGAGAGTGACCCGGAAGTGCCAGTCTAACCAGTGTGCCCACTTGGATGCAAAAACCTGCCTTTGTCCACAGAACCAAACTGTGGCCTGCTCAGGAAACTGAGCCACCTGCTGACCGTGGGGACGGCTCCTGCAGCCACAGTGGGAAGGGCCATGGCCACTCTGCTTTTACAGACATTGCTCTGTCTGGAGCAAGGGACTGCGGCGGGGTGGGGGTGGGGGTTGTAGCAGAGACCCTAGGAGGTTCCAAGGACAACGGGAGGATGGGATTTCAAAGAAGCTGCTCTTCAAGTGTGTGGAAAGGCTGTAGCAAGGAGGTGAAGGCAGGGCGGTGGTGGTGCAGATACCTGAGCGCTGCTTCGTGTCCCCGCTATTCTACTTCCAATCCAGCTTCCTGGAAAATGGCCCAACTATTTGAGCCCCTGGCACCTGTGTGAGACCCCAGGATGAAGTTCCTGGTTCCGGGCTTCAGTCTGGCCCAGCCCCAGCTGTTGGGGCCATTTGGGGAGTGACCCAGTGGATACAAGATCGACTCACTTTTACTCTCGCTCTTGCTTTCTCGCTCTCGCTCTTTTTATTTCCTCCCCCTCTCTGTTGCTCTTCCCTTCAAGTAAAGAAATATTTAAAAAAGAAAGATCACCCAAGCTTTCCTCTGCACTCCGAGTGTCGCTCCCTTCTTTCTCTGCTTCAGCCTTTGAGCCTTAGCTGAAGCGTTTAACTCCTTGACATGAGTCACCCTCTTGTCTGATAATAGCTTCATTGTGAGCGGAGGACTGTATCTTAATTATTGTCAAGGCACTGGTCAGGGTTAGATAAGGAAAGGCTGGCAAACACGGCATAATCCTGCTGCGCCCTCAAAGAGCTTACTCTCTGAGCCAGGGGTGTGGTGTGTCTGTGACAGTGGTGACAGGTGCAGGGAAGTGAGGGCTCTGCTGTGGGTGTGGCCTGCCCGTGGGAGAGGAGGTGCTGCTGGCTCCGATTGGCGCTGTGAATTATTCATTTATCAAGCGCTCCGCAAGGCTGCCTGCCAGGAGAGTGCCCTGTGACCCAGGGCTTTAAAAATTAATGTGCTCATTGAGTCATTCCCTTGACTCACATTCACGGGCACCTATTACTTGCTGAGTGCAGACTCTGCACACCACAAAAGGCCCTGGGGACGATGAGGAGTTCAAGCTTCGCTGTTTAACTTGCAAACCCAGTGCGGCAGCAGGCGCAGAGGGGATGCATGGGCTGTCAGGCAGGGGTGGAGGGGCAGGCCCAGGGAGGTATGATTTGGATTGTGTGCGCATGCGCACACACAGATGCATGTGTGCTGTGCAGGGAACACACAATGTACATGTGTGTGTGTCCGTGAGGGGTGCGTGGGTAGTGTGCCCAGATGTGGGAAGCTAAGGGGCAGTAGGTTGATTCCCCAAAGGCTCCCCTTTAGGGAGCGTGGACTTGACCTTGTCAGACGTAGCAGGAGCTGGCCTTGACTCACAGGGTGAGGGAATGTGAGCACTCTGGGGCTTTGCCAGGTTTCATCCTCAGCTTGGAGACCACAGGGACAGAGTGCTCAAAGCGTGACAGGCGCCAGCAGCATAGGGAGCTGGGGGTCCTGAGCCCCCTCACACACATGCACAGCTAGGCACATATGGACCAGAGCAAGCTGGGCAGAAGGAGGTGGGGGCAGGAACCCTGTTGTCCGGCAGAGCATGTGCAGAAACGCGGTGCTGGGGGGTCGTCCGTTCCGGACGACCTCGGGAAGTGAAGGGGCTCTGCGGGGTGCTGCGTGGCGGGGTGGGCTCCGTCCAGCCTCCTAGCTGACGAAGCTCACTCTGATGGCTGGTGTTCTGGATGAACGGCCTCATCCAGATGTGATGACCACTAAATCCAACGACAGGTGTCCTTGTCAGAGCCGGAGAAGACACAGACCAGGCAGACAGAGGCAGAGACTCCGAGTGGCTCAGGAAGGAGAGTGTGGCTGGACAGGGTGGGAGGAGGTAGTGGGGAGCTGCCATGATGACGTCACCTGCCTAGAGGCTTAGAGTGTAGTGGCTTTTGCCTCTGCACCCCCTCAGGTGTCTTGAATGACAGCAATTATGCAAATATGTTAGAATGATCCAAGCGACTACCACTAGCGTGGGAGTGCCTTTGGTGACCTATGTTCCCAATGCCTGATGAATGGGTTCCTGCCTGTGGAAGACATGAATGGATGATGAGATGTAACTATGTGTTTCATAGTTAATACTCATTCAACACTTATGTGTGTGCCAGGCTTGAAAGATGAACAGAAACTAGATTCCTAACAGATGCGGAACAGCTGGGAAATCCACACCGAAACACCCTTAATGTCTCCATGACGAGAAGCCCGCCTCACATTTTGTGCAGAGCGCTTCCTTCAGTTCTCAGCTGCATCTTCCGACATTCCTGCAAATCTGGGTTTGGGTCATACAAAAACACCTTCGCCCCAACGGGAACTCCCTTTAAATGCCGTTTGCCCAGGGCTTGGCTGCTGATGCCAGGTGTCCGCATCCTAAGACACGATGGACCATCACCCCGGAGCCCCACCTTAGCCAGACCCTCAGCCTGTGACCTCGCTGTGCCCTGGCGGAGCATCTCCTCGGGTTCCCATCCCAGGGGCGGGGCCTGAATCTCCCAGGGGCGGAGCGTCAGTTCCTGGGGCAGGCTTGTGGCGTCTGGGGACAAGGCTTGTGTCTCCCGGAGGCGGGGCATAAGCCTACTAGGAACTGCCCTGTGCTTCTTGGGGCGGGGCGTATGACGTCAGGAGGACGACCGGCGCACACAGGCCGCCAGGCGGTATCTACCTCTGCGCCTGCGCCGCGCCTGCGCACTCGGCGAGGCCGCGTTCTCTCGCGCAGTCGCACTCACCGGGAGGGCGGGCCTGCGGGGCGGGGCCGGGCGCGGCCGGGCGGGGCGGCCGGTCCCGCCGCCAGGACCCCCGGGAGGCGGCCTAGACTCGCGGAGAGCACTTCTCCTTCCGGTGGGGGGGTGCGTCGTAGGGCTGCGGGGCGGGGCTTCATGGAGGCCGTTGGCCGAGAGAGCTACGGAGGAGGGGCTGGGGCGCTGGGGGCCGAGGGGCGGCCGGTGTCCGAGGCGAGGGTACACTTCCGAGTGACGAGATTCATCATGGAGGCAGGTAACCACGGCCAGGGAGAGGGCAGTCCCGCGCAGACAGGACGTGGAGGCCGGGGGCCGCGGACACAGTCTTAGCGCCGAGCGAGCCGAAGCCGGCGGTGCAGGGAGCCGCTTGTCGGGGAAGAGGCCGTGCCTTTCCGGTGTGGCTCTGAGCGGAGGCTGAGAGGCCGGGCTCAGGGCTGAGGGCTTCTGCCTTTTAGCCACGCCCGGTGTACTACGCCTTGATCTTCGAAATACACGCCGGTATCCCCATTGCCCAGACCAACGCGAAGGCCAAAAGAGAGGACGTGGTACGGGACAGGCCTCCAGAGAGGGGTTCCCGACCCGGGGCGCCCGCCCATCTGTTGAGCCAGCCACTGCGTCCCTCCGCCCTCTGCCCCACCTGTATGTGGCACTTGGTGGTGCAGAGCCTTCTGGAGTGTACTGTTGGGGAGATCCCAGGGTGCCCTGCCAGGAAGTCCACAATAGTGTTGGAGACCTTGCTTCCAAGGCCAGGCAAGGAGGCCACCTCGACTGCTATAGCCAGCCGGCGAACATCACTTCCATTTTTTTTTTAATTAAAATTTTTTTGTTTTGTTATTAGTTTTTAATCTTTTATCATGCCTAATTTACTAATGTTTATCACACGCATATATATATATATATATAATAGCAAGTATAGGTTTTGCTACTATCCATGGTTTCACCATCCACAAGGTTTTTTTTTTTATTTTTTTTTTTATTTTTTATTTTCTTCTTCTGCACAGGCAGAGTGGATAGTGAGAGAGAGAGAGACAGAGAGAAAGGTCTTCCTTTTTGCTGTTGGTTCACCCTCCAATGGCTGCTGTGGACGGCGCATCGCGCTGATCTGAAGCCAGGAGCCAGGTGCTTCTCCTGGTCTCCCATGCAGGTATAGGGCCCAAGGACTTGGGCCATCCTCCACTGCCTTCCCGGGCCACAGCAGAGAGCTGGCCTGGAAGAGGGGCAACCCGGATAGAATCCGGCGCCCCAACCGGGACTAGAACCCAGTGTGCCGGCGCCGCAACGTGGAGGATTAGCCTGTTAAGCCACGGCGCTGGCTTTTTTTTTTTAAGATGTTATTTATTTATTTGAAAGGCAGGGTTACAGAGAGGCAGAGAGAGAGAGAGAGGGAGAGGGAGAGGTCTTCCATCGACTGGTTCACTCCCCAGGAGCCAGGAGTTTTTTCCAGGTCTCCCACATGGGTGCAGGGGCCCAAGGACCTGGGCCATCTTCCACTGTTTTCCCAGGCCACAGCAGAGAGCTGGATCAGAAGTGGAGCAGCCAGGGCTCAAACCGGTGCCCATATGGAATTCCGGTGCTACAGGCCGGGGCTTTAACCCACTGTGCCACAGTGCCAGCCCCCACAGGGCTCTTGGAACATATCCTCCATGGACAAGGCTGGGGGCTACTGGACCACTGACCCAGTATAAAAAGGAGGAAGACCCATAACGATCAAAATATGGTTGGAAATGATGAATGTCCTTTGGAATTTACAAAAAACCAACAAAGAAAGTTTTGAGGAATTGCTGCCTAACAAATTGACCAAGCTTTGGACAAAATAAAAACTTTTTTTTTAAAAAAGCAATTCTTTCTCCTCTCAGCTTGCGAAGCTCAGTTTATATCTGCTGGCAAACAGTTGTTTTCTCACTGACCTTCGGGAGAGAAAGGGTGAAAGGAAACGCTGCAAGCGCTTATACATCTCCTTCACGCTCCGAGAAGATGGGCAAACTATGCCAGTTAATGACGGCAGTGTCCCCTCATTTGCTGCCACCCATCAGCTCAGAGGTCCCTGTAAACCAGGCTTTTCTGTGGCAGACAAGGCTAGGAGGGTCATTTCAGCACCACTAGCTTACGTGGCCTCTCCTGAAATGACGGGCCCTGTGTCGGAATAGTCTAACTGCAGTTGTGGATCTTGACATGCCTCAAACTCTTCAGGTGCTACCTTGCAAGAACTTCATGGTAAAACGTGGCACCTGCTTTTGTAGTTGGGTAAATGCTGGTTCCCGCCAAGGTGTCCCTGTCCTAGTCCCTGGATCCTCTGAATGTCATCTTCCATACCACAAGGGACTTTGCACGTATGATTGAGATAGGAAGATTTCAGATTATTGGGGCAGGCACAAATATAATTGCACTCAGCTTTTTAAAAGGTAGTTTGTTTTTCCCTAAAGAGAGGTATTAGACTCACTGGTTCACACCTCAGATGCCCACAGCAGCCATGGCTGGGCCAGTCCAAAGCCAGGAGCCCAGAACTCCATCTGGGTCTACCACATGGGTGATGGAGACCCAAGTACATGAGCCAGCAGCTGCTGGCTCTCAGGGTCTAGGTCAGCAGGAAGCTGCAATTGGAAGAGGAGCTGGGACGCAAACCCAGGCACTCCAGTATGGGGTGGGAGTGTCCCAAGCAGCATCTTAAGTGTTATACTGAGTGCCTGTCCCCGCACACAGCCATGGTTGTGAGAGAGGCGGGAGCGGTCACGGTGCGGGGAGAGGGCCACGTGATGATAGTGCAGTTTGAAGATGCAATGCTGCTGGTTTGTAACGTGGAGGAAGAAGGGGCCGGGAGCCGGAAAAGGCAAGGCAATGGGCTCTCCCTTGGGGCCTCCCAAAGGGAACCTGCCCCAATGCTGCTTCCAGACTTCCCATCTCCAGACTTGGAAGATTAGGAAGGCGGGTTGTTTTAAGCCACAGGCTTTGTGATGATTTGTTGTAGCAGCCCTAGGAAGCGGATCCGACTTCTTAGCAGAGGATGCTAAACATACTCTTTAATTGTCGCTTGCTCTCCGCCTCCTGCAGTCAGCCCAGTGGAGGTCATTTCACCTTCTCTTGTTAGCCCGGGTCATTGTGAACCTGTTTCGCGCTGTGACCTAGCGCATTGATTTCGTTCGCAGGTAGGGCTGGGCTTTAACCCGTGAGTAAGTTAGAGTCCACTCCCACTGTGCGCTGGTTTTTCAGCTCTCTTCTCTTCTCAGTGTGTCGGTCTCCTTCCCTGGCCCTAAATGTTGCTGTGTTCCCCTGCTCTGCTATGCTTGCCTGCTTGCTTTTCTTGCCTTTTCTAGTCTATGCTGAGGATGCTCTAAGTGTAACATCGGGACTGGCGGAGGCCCAAGTCCCCTCTCGGCAGGGTTTACATTGGGTGAGCTGGGGCGGGGTAGACGACATCCAGGTACATGTGTGCTCCAGGATCTTGGCCAGTTGGGAAATGAGCTTTAGTCAAAACTGTTGCTTCTCAGAGTGTGGCGTGCAGACCTGCGGCACGCACGTGGCCTGGGGCTTCTCCACTCCTGAGGAGTTTTTGTGAGAGCAGGGAGCAGGGTGTGGGCCCTCCAGGCCCGAGGCAGCGGCCTCCCTTCTTTGAGCAGTGAGTGAACAGGTACCACACTGAAGGATTCACCTGCTGCTTTCTCTCTCTAGGTGTCAAACTAGGGATGCGGTCCATTCCCGTTGCCACTGCTTGTACCATCTACCATAAGTTCTTTGGCGAGATCGACCTGGGTGCCTATGACCCTTACCTGGTTGCCATGACATCCATTTATTTGGCTGGCAAAGTGGAGGAGCAACACCTGCGTACCCGTGACATCATCAACGTGTCCAACAGGTAGGTAATGGCTGTGGGACTGAGGCATTTGGGAGGCTCTCCTGCTGTGCACCCAAGTGGGCAGGGCAGAGCAGCTCCCCACTGTGCCCTGCCCTCCTGGTGCCAGCAGGCCAGCTTAGACAGAGGCACCTGGATGGCCTTGACCCAGGGCCAGAAGCACCGATAGCAAGGGAGGAAGTCCAGTGTCGGGAGCCCTGGGGGAGTCTGTGGGAAGAAGCTTGGCCAGGCAGAGGAACGTGGAGAGGTCTGTCGGAAGACGCGTGTGGAGTCTTGGACAGGACGGAGCAAGCCAGGGATGGCTGAGGCACAGGAAGGCACCTCTTGCAGTTGGGTCATAGGACCCGTCAGGCTGTGTGCCAAGCATGAGGAGGTCACAGCCCCAGTGGGCCAGGAAACTGAGTCCTGGGCACCCAGGAGTCTCTCGCCCTGCCGTGGGCCCGTGAGCACGTGTGGGTCCATGGGCAGCACAGCTGGGCCCTGTAGGGACCCAGCCCATCAGGTGGGCATTGCAGAGGCCCGGGGTGGGGGTGGAGTGGGCAGGAGAGAGCTGTGCAGTGGATGGAAAGTTACTAACTAGCTGTGCGTCAGAGGCCTTCCAGGAACTCTAATCATTAGGAAGAAAGCTATTTTGTTCTGCTGCTTTTTAAATAAACAGGTAACAAAAAAAAGCCCTGCCCCCCCATGCCTAGCAGGTTCACGGTGTCCGGGGCTAGGCTACCAGACAACCGTGCGGGGGAGCGAGGGAGGGTGGCTAGAGTCTGCCTGTAATTGCCTGCGCCCCAGCAGGGAGGAGCAGCCAGAGGGGAAATTGTGCGGAGCCCTAATTAGGCGCCGATGCACGGGGTGGGGTGGGGTGGGGTGGGGTGGGGGGGTCTGCGGGAAATTGGAGACCGAGGAGCAGCTCGGAAGGGTGAGGAAGGATGAATCAGCAGCGGCGAGTTGTGACTGCCCGAGTGTGAATTCTCCTCCCATGTGTCTTGGGGTTCTCGTATAGGTGAGAGTGTTGTGCCTGGGCCCAGTGTGACTAGGATGGAAAGATCTGGAAGAAGGAAAGGCCATCTAGGGAGTAGGAGAGTGTGAGCCATGCGCCGCCGCAAATACAGCTTGCAGTGGGACGTTCTTGCACCCAGAGTGGAGAGTACCCCAGCCTGTGACCGGAAGTTGCCTCTGGCGCCATGGCAGCCACCTGGTCTTTGCCTTTGACATCTTATTGGTCCCTTCCATGCCCTGCTGGTCACTGTCTCCCTCGTGACAGCAGCAGGCACAGTGACCCAGTATCGGCTGACTGCAGGCCGCTGGTTTGTGTGTGGACATCACGCCACTCAAGGGCCTGGCCGCTTCAAGGCGCCCTGTGGCAGGGGCAGCTTCCGGGGTGCCATCAGCGCCGCCCTTGTCCCTCCCGCACAGGTACTTTAACCCGAGCAGTGAGCCCTTGGAGCTGGACTCCCGCTTCTGGGAGCTCCGAGACAGCATCGTGCAGTGCGAGCTTCTCATGCTGAGGATCCTGCGCTTCCAGGTCTCCTTCCAGCACCCGCACAAGGTAGGAGTGGGCGCCGGACGCCGCACACCTGCTGTGTGCGCCCTGACCCGGAAGTGCACCCCTTCGAGTCCCCGGCCAGTCTCGTTCCCGCTTCCCCTCTCTGCTGGCTTGGCTGCGGGCAGTCTGTGCAGCCGCCTCCCAGGGCCTGCAGGCAGCTGGAATTAGCCCTCCCACATGCATCTCTCGGTGAACACTTCAGTCAAGCGGTGGGCATTTAATTAAGTGTAAGAGGTGCCGCTTGGGTGCCCACATGCCGTATCAGAGTCCCTGGGCTGCACCTCCTAGACTCTCGGGAGAGCGCAGTGTGCAGGCCTTGGGGGGGTGTGATCCGTGCCTCCTGGCTGAAGGACGGGGTGGAAGGAACGGATGGGTCTGTCGGCCGGGGTGTGCTGCGGTGAGGGGCGAGTGCCTGGTGCCGGGGCAGGTGCTCCCCGGTGGGTTCCCGGAAGCTTTCAGGTGTTGTAGCTGAGGACGCCGCTGCTCTGGGCTCTGGGTGCTAGGTGGGAGGAGCCACTCGTCCTCCAGAGAGGGCACTGCTGTGTGCAGCGGCAGGCCCTGAGCGCCCTGCCATGGTGGCTGGGAACGGCCTGCGGAGGGCGCGCGGCAGGCATGGGTGCAGCGGGGTGGAGGGAGGCGCTTTCAGGCAGCGGGCGGTGGTGAACACAGAGGCCTGGAGTGAAGCGCACCTTCCACATTCCAGCGTGGCGAGGCCCACGGAGACGAGGCTGGAGGAGAGGCAGGGCTGGTGGCCCGTAGGGGGTCTTCTGGCGTTCTCCTAAGTGGCGTGGGAGCCGTCGGGTGCCGGGAGAGCGGCTGGTGGGGCTCTGCGCATGCCCTAACTGAAGCTGTGTCTTTGCAGTACCTGCTCCACTACCTGGTCTCCCTCAAGAACTGGCTGAACCGCTACAGCTGGCAGCGGACTCCCGTCTCCGTCACGGCCTGGGCCCTGCTGCGGGACAGCTACCACGGAGGGCTGTGCCTCCGCTTCCCGGCGCAGCACCTGGCTGTGGCCGTGCTCTACCTGGCCCTGCACATCTATGGTGTGGAGGTGCCCGCCGAGGCGGAGGCCGAGAAGCCGTGGTGGCAGGTGAGGGGGCTGCCCGCCGCGCCGCTCTGTGGCCCTGGCTGCCTACCACTTTGTGTTTATCCGTTACCTGAACAAAGCTGAGGGCGCCCTGGGACTGGTGAAGCTGGACGCGCTTGCCACCGTAGTGCTGGATGCGCTGGGCCGGGGCCTGCCCTGCGTGCTGGATGACGGCTGCATTGTCTGCCTCACTCAGCCTGACTGAGCGCAAGCGCCATTTGTAGGCTGTGCCTTAAATCTGTCCCTTGCAAGAGGTGCGCGGGTGGCGGGGTGCTGTGTCCCTGCCCCTGCCCTGCGTGTGTGCCACTGGAGGCCACAGGCGGTGCTGACGTGTGTTGTGCGTCTCCACTCGGCGCCCTCCCCCCGCAGGGCCGGAGGCGCCCGGAGCTGGCGTGTAGGGAGAACGCCCAGGGCTGTGAGGGCATCTGTGGACAGGAAGCATAGGCCCGCGCTCGGGCTTCTGCGGCACTTCCCGATAAGGGGGCTGCTCTCTGAGGACTCCTGTGGGCGACCTGCTGCTGGTCCCTTGGGATGGCTTGCGTCTACCGAGTCATCCCTTGTCGCTGCTGGCTGGCGGCGACTCTCCTGCACCTGCTTTCTTCCTTTGCCTCCTCGTAGACCGTCCTGCTGGCCAGCCCACCTCTGCGCCAGGAGCAGCCCTCCCGAGGCGAAGGCGCACTGCCCTGGCCCAGCACAGCCAGGGAGCAGTGCTGTCACAAGGCCATTTTCTGGGGCACCCGAACTCACCCAGTAATCGCTCAGACTGGGTACAAGCTGCCGTTTGTGCCGTGCCCCACACATGCGCACTCCAATATGTGCTTAAAGGCTCGCAAACTTGACTTCGCCTTTTCTCGCGGCTCGGAGCTGCTTGCACTGGGCATGCCTGGACCCCTGGTGGGCGGCAGGGAGCACAGATGGTGGCCTGTGCGGAGTGCAGAGCGCAGCCCGCTCCTGCCGGTCGCTGGCTTGCTGCTCCTCGGGTGCGCTGGGCTCAGCCCTAGAGCTCGAGGCACTTCCTTGTGCGGAGCCGCTGGCGCCTGAGGGTGGCCGTGCTGAGGCCGTGTGCCAGCCCCCGGGCGAGGCCCTGACTCTCAGGGCCGAGTGGGGGACAGCCGCAGGGTTCGCGATGCCGCACCGGTGCTCGCTGGGCCTCTTGCTGACTTGCAAGGCCACCGGTCAAGACGTCCCACCTGTGCGCAGGGATTGGTGTCCCCAGACGGGAGGGGCCGAGCCTCTCGGCTCTCTTGTTCCCAGAGGCTGACAGCGTCTCCTCTGGGGAGTGTGTCCCTTCTGTTGCTGGTGGCCCAGGGTTGTCACGCATCGTGGACTGATTGCTTTTTTAAGATCGTGGTGACATTGGCATCATGTGAAATGCGCCGCACGGTGCTCACGCAGGCCCGCCTGGCGGCTTGCTGAGTGTTCCTGTGCTCCTGGTCTCAGCTGCGCAGGTGCAGGCTGCCCAGCCTCCCTCTGCAGATGAGACACCTGCCTGCTTTGGGCCCAGCTGCCACCGACCCCCGGGTGACCCGGGGTCACCCAGGCCTCTTCTGTGTGGAAGGTTTTTGGCTCTGCACAGGAGCCACTACCCCTGCGAGCTGTGTCCTTGGGTCCCCACCCCCAGGAAGTGCCGAGCATGCTCACCCAGAGGGAGTCTAATGGCAGCTTGTTTTCCTTCTCCTTTCTAGGTGTTTAGTGACGACCTTACCAAGCCAATCATTGATAACATTGTGTCTGATCTCATTCAGATTTATGCCATGGACACAGAGATCCCCTAAGGCCCTGGCCCAGGCCTGCCCAAAGAGAAGCCCAGGCTGGCTGGCTGGCTGGCTGGGGACGGTGCCACCACGTCGCGGTGACGGCCAGGCCCCAGGGGACCAGCTGGGATGACTGGCTGTGCCGCTGCAGAGGGGCTGGGGAAGGTGATGACATGCTGCCTGCCACTTTGTCCCCAGCAGCCGCGGCCCAGGTGATGACGTGAGCCCTTCCTCCGGCGGGCAGGCCGGGAGCCACAGTGTGCGGCGGGCCCGAGTGGCCGCACCTGCTTTTGTCCTCAGCGAGGACTCCAGCTGCCGTTGAGGCACGACATGCCTGACAGGAACTGAAAGAACAGACAGGACTGCTCTCCCGGGGTTTTGTAGAGAAAGCGGAGATCGCATTTTATTTTGTGTAATAAAAGGTGATGCAAATCCGTGGGAGCCCCTCGTCCTTGCTGCGCAGCCCGCGGCTATGGTCAGACCATGACCGCCCTGGAAAGGCATTCCCAGGGCGGCCCGCGAGTACCCGTGGGGCGAGGCGGCCAGCCTGCTTGGGGGCGGGGTGAACGTGCACTCGGCGGGGGGTGGGGTGGGGGGGTGGGATATGGCCCTTGGCTGGAGCTGAGCACCTTGCAGCTGAAAGCACGAAGCCAGGACGTTCAAGCGCAGGGAAGCCAGCGCCGACGGGCAGCACAGAGAAACTCAGCCAGCGTCCCTGTGACTCCCCACCGCTGGGTTGTCCCCGGGCCTGGTGCGCGAGCTGCTTGTCCCAGGCCCCACTCAGCGTGGGCAGCGTCTGGTTCTCTGCTTCTCCCTGCCGTCACCCCCAGGCCGCTGAGCTCTGTGTGCACTTGTTGTTCCTGTTCTTTGCACTTAGATGAGAGGTGGCTCCAGACCGGGCTGATGGCACCCCTTTTCCGGGCCCCCCTACTCCCAGAGTTCCAGTTTTCCGCTGTGTTGTTTCTGCATGTGTCCACCAGCTCAGTGGGCACCTTGGAGGGCAGCGCTGGCAGCCCCATTGCAGGACGAGGCCAGGCAGCAGCCTCCAAGGGCCGCGGCGCTCTCCAGCGTGCAGTTTCTGCCCCCATGCCTCAACTTGGCAATGAGGGAGCTCTGCTCTTGGCCTGTGCTGCTTGCAGACATGAGTGGGGCTTCTCTGTCTTCGCTCCCCGACAATTCCTTTGGGTCCCCTCTGGCCTCAGCCTCCACGGAGGCAGCCCCTGGTGCACACTTGATGTGAGTTTGTGCAGAAGTCAGCGAGCTGGCAGGAAGTAGAGCCCTGCACCCTGGGGAAGCAGGGATAACGGGGGGGGGGGAGGGGGGCTGCTGTTGCGGTCTGCTCCCTGTTCCCCTGCTAAGTCCCGCCCCCAGGCCCCAGAACGTCTCCTTTTAGGATGACTGAAGATCAGGCAAGTTCCTTTCTGTCCCTGGGCCTCAGTTTCCCACTTCGTAAACTGAGCATGTTGAGCCAATGCTGTACTAACGCCCTTCCATCTGCCTGCCACACTGGCGGGGAGCTTGGGCTTTTGCTCCATGTTCTTTGTTCCCTGGCCTCTGCGGTGTCACCGCTTTGCCAGTGCCTTGGGGCCTCTGTGGTGGCTTCTGGGCTTGTGCTTCCTGTTCCATTGGCTCTTTTATTTTTGGGATAAAAGGTCAGTGGGGGAGAGATTGAGATAAGCTTTTCTCCAGCCTGAAGCTTCTTAGGAGCTTCGTGTCCAGAGCCCATGGTAATTACTGGAACGTGGTAAGCGGCCGAGCCTTGCTTTCCCTACGGACGTGGTGGAAGGAAGAGGAGGGCCACATCTCCCCCGGAACCCATGAACGTGACCATGTTTGGAAACAGGGTCCTTTGCAGATGGAGTCACGGTGACATGAGGTCATTGGGGTGGGCCCTAATCCGATCCCTGGTATGCTTAGGGGAAAAGAGGGCCAGAGAGGGAGAACGCCCCAAGAAGCCAGACACTGGGGAGACAGGCACCTCCAGCATGGAGGTGGAGAGTGGAGCGATGCAGCTGGCAATCAGCTCAGAGCAAAGGTTCTGCCCTAGAGCCTCCAGGGGGACTGCGGCCCTGCCCACACCTTGGTGGCAGGCCTCGCCGGTAGAGCTGAGAGCGGAGCCCCAGGGAGTGACCCCGCTGCCCCTTGGAAACCTGTGTGTGTACTGGGAGAAAGAAGCGAGACACCAATTCACCCTGCCTGTGGGGGACCTGTGAGCCCTCCCTCTAAGGTGCCAGCTGTGTCCACAAGGAATTTGGCCTGTACTTCCTTAACTTCATGGTTCAAGGTGTCCTCGTGCACCCGTAAGCTGGGTGCTCTGCTATGTGTCCATGTGCTTGCTGGTTTTTTTTTTTTTTTTTGCCTGCTTTTAGGAATACGGACCGTGGTGGTTGGAGGGAACGTCGAGGCCACTTTTTTCCTTTCTTGGCAGCTTCCCTGGAAACTGGGCCCTCTGCTGCCGTGTGGCAGAGTGATAGAAATGTGACGAAATGGGGCATGGGCTTCTAAGCTAGCCGCTCTGGGGCTCCGTGACAAGTCTCCGTGCCCAGAAGCAGCTTGCCGCCCCCTCCTGGCCAGAGCTGGCGGCAGCAGAGTGCGGATGGCCACACACTAGGGGTCAGCAGGAGGAGAATGGGGCATGTGCGGGAAGTGGAGGAGGGGACGGGGGCTTGTGGGAAAGAGGAAGGCTGTGATTGGAAGTGTGTTCCTAGCATCATGGTTCCTATCAGCCACAAGGTGGAGGTGGACCACGCAGCCCTCCAGCAAGGAGTGCACGGCAGGGGGCGCTCTGCAGACAGTGGCACAGCCAGGCACAGCGGGTCAAGTCACATGGGAGTCCACTCCCAGGGGTTCCTAGAGGAGTGGCGCTCACTGAGACACACAGCATTAAGCTGGGGCCAGGGCCTGCGAGCTGGTGCTGCGGGCAGAGTGTCACTTGGGAGGAGAAATCGCATTCTGGAGACAGACGGTGGCCATGGGCGGAACTGCCAAATGCCTCTGCGCTGTTGGTGGGCTGAGGGAGGGCAGGACCCCCTCCCTGGCTCACGTGAGCATGTGCGCTGGCTGATCCTCACAGCCCTTCCCCTGGCAGGGCCGCTGCCTGCCCCTGGCGGAGATGACCCAAAGACACCTCTGTTTGGTTCCGACGAGAATTCAGCCAGGAATAAATCACACACGTGATCCAGGCCAGGAGAGTAGGAGCCTTTCTTTTCTTTTCTTTTCTTTTTTTTTTTTTATACACAGATATTTGGGTCTATTCTTTAGCTTAGGAAATTCAACTACAGACTTAAAATTATTATGCATCGGCGGTCTTCGTCATGAAGATCGTTTTTGTTCATCTTTCTAACAGGCAGATAAAAATGTAAAACATATTTATTAACTGAACACAGTTGGCCAAGCCATTCCGTGTAATAGAACGCGGTAGAGAGAGGGGCTTCTCCGCGAGGCAGGTCCCTCGGCCTGAAGACAGTACCAAAACCAGAGCAAAAGATCCGAGTCCACAGCGCCCCTTTGCTGAACCCCACACCCCAGCACAAAGGCAACCTAGGGACAAAACAATCGACACGTACAGTAGGCAACTTTGTACAGCAGCAGTGCGGGTTTGCTGTGCGGGATGCATCGGCCGTGGGCTCTGTCGCTACGTGTGCGGCAGAGCGTGGAAAAGCAGCCGGTAGCGGAGCGCGCGCAGCTCGTCACCTTCCCTTCCCATGCGGCCAGAGACCCTCGACACATTGAGTTGCCCTTTTTGCTGTTGTTGACACAAGGACGTCTGGGAACGATTTACAAATGGGTAACATTCTCAATGTGCCCTTTAGAAAAAAAGGGATGGCTTTTAAGTGATCTGTAGCTGGCATCTGGAAAGTGCGATTTTCGTTTCTCACCGAAATTCCTTGGCCGGAGATCTGGCTGGGCCTGCTCGGGGGGGGGGGGGGGGGGGGCGGGGAGGGAGGACAAGGCGTCCGTGATAGCGGTGGGCGCTCGTGTGGATGCCACTGGCTCAGGGTGCGGCTGGGGTGGGCTCAGCTGCCAAGGGTGCCCATCTGCCCTGCCCCATTCCGATCCTACGTCCCCCGGCTAGCGCCTCCTGGCAGCTGAGCCCTAGGCCCCGGGGACAGATGGAAGCTGCGGTGGCATGGCCAGCCCCCTCCCTGCAAACAGCGCCGCCTGAGTTCTCAAGGGAAAGGAACCCCACGGGCCAAGCACTGCCCGTCTCACCGGCATCACTGTGGGCGTCCATCCTTGGAACTCCGGGGCACGAGGAAGGCTGGCCTTCTCTTCATTTCCCTCCCAGGGCATCGTTCATGCAGGGCGAACAGGCTTGTTGCGCTGGGTGCCCACGGTGCCAGCAGCAGGAGTCCTAAGCTCCAGGGCACTCAGCTTCTGCACTGGATTCCCCGATGGCGTCGGAAAGTGGCGGCGGACACAGATCCGTGCCTCGTCCTTTGCCCGTGCTGCGGCTGACACTGAGGTGGCGCAGCACAGGGTGGGAGTGCAGTCGGAGGCGCCGGGGCTGATGGAGGATGCACGGGCCCTGCCCCTCGGCTGCTTTCTGTGGCATCCGTGGCCACCGTGTTGCCCTTTGCACCTGGCACTGGGGCCGCCTGGCTCCGCGCTCTGCCGGGTCTGCCCACCGCATCCGCACCTTGCACACAGCACTTCATGCTCTTGCGGACAAAGAGAGGCACCAGGCAGGGGGAGGGCTTGCAGTGGAAAAGCAAAGGAAGCTGAGAAGAAAATGCACCCTGCCACCTCCTGAAGGGGACCATTCTCACCAGCGCTTTGGTATTTTCCTTTTAAATTAAAAAAATTCCATCAAAAGGGTCGTCTCCTCTACAGGCAGGGGTCTCCTCGGGACTGGCAATGGATGAGGGCTTCTGAGGGGCACAAGGAATCGGGACACACAGACTGCTTCCCTGAACAAGCGCCCTACATTCAGTAATGCCATTTCAAAGTGAAAACGCCTGGGAAGAGGAATGGAACGATCATGCCAATAAATAGTTCCTTATTCTGTAAATATGCATCATGTCATACACACACACACAGATGCACACACGCGCACCCTTGCCAACTGCAGCTCCCCCAGGGCGGGCTAGAGGGCGCTCTCTGGCCCGGAGCACCTGCCTTTCGCGGGAAGGAAAATGTGTGATCGCATTGCTTCCCCGAAAACCCGCAGCAGCCCTCCCGCTGCCCGCACAGCCCGTGTGGCGAACACACGGTGGAATTGTAGTTTTCGTTAAAAAAGAAGCATCGGTAGAAAGAAAGGTGGCGGACGCACCTACTCCACGCCTTGCCTTTCTTTTCCTCATTCTGCCTTGGATGAAGAGCCTCCCCCTCCTCCTCCTCCTCGGTCCCACAGCAGAGGCCTGTGGCAGGCTGCACCCTTCTCGAATGGACGTGGCTCAGCCACCTTTCCGCAGGTGTGCGGGCTCCCATCTGTGTGTGCGCGTGCGTGCGTGTGCGCGCGTGACTCCGTGAGTCCAAGTGTGTGCGTGTGCGTGTGCCGACGACAGTTCCGGTTAGAGGGACGTCTCCACGCTGTGGAGCGGGCTCCCGGGGCTGGAAGAGAACGCTGAAGAGGTAGCTGACTTGGTGACATGCGTGGTCAGGTAGATGCCGCTGTCGATGGCGTTGTTGTTCTGGTTCGGGGACAGGGGCGGCGGGGCGCGCAGGCGCTCCTCGCTCTCATCCACGTCCGTGTCATCGATGAGTGGGATGTTGTGGGTGTAGTCGTTGATCAGGAACTCGGGCGTTGCCATGAAATTATGGATGGAGCTCTTGGATTCCGGTTTCTCCAGGCCTTCATAGAGCGAGCTACGGAATGCTTTCACCACCCGGATCTGCAGTAGGAGGTGGAGGGACGGGGCCCGAGGTGGGAGCAGGAGGGAGGACAGAGAGGACAGGAGGGCAGCGGAGAGGGGAAGGGGGGACGAGAGGAGAGGAGACGTGATGAGTGGCTGGCTGCTGCTGGCGGGTTCTGCCCACGTCCATGGCCCGGGTCCTCACATGATAAATACTCATCCACTGCAGGGTCGTGGGGCACAGGGTGGCTCTGCCTGGCCTTGCACTTGTCCGCTGACACCCCCGCCCCCAGGCACGAAAACTGGAACCCGAGAGTGCCGCCCTGGACTCTGGGCGGCTGCCTCCCTGCTCCTTGCTCTGGGGGCAGGGCCGCCTTATGTGCTCCCTGGGGTCACGACTCAGTCTGCCTCCCAGTCTGGTCTAAAAGAAAGACAGTTTGGAAAAGGGAGAGCACTGGGGAGTGGGCCTGCTACTTTTCCTCGCTGGACAGCCGCAATGAAGAACCTTCTGGAAAGAGAGACGCATTTCTGGTCTTCCTGGCTGGGCGGCTCCAGGGACCTCATCTCCTCCACCGGTCCAGCCAGCACACTGCACCTTGCGCAGCCAGTGGCCCCTCTGTCTCCACCCAGCTGACTTTCTTTTCTAGAAACTTCTCAGAGCTCCCTGACATTGGCCCTGCCAGGCTCTCCTCCTCACTGGCTGCTCTGGTCCCATCTGCCTGGCTTCTTCCTCTCCTCTCTGTCCGGACCTTTCTGCCTTGGCCAGGGCACTGACCGGTGGCACAGTGCCCCCTGGAGGCCGGCACTGAAAATGCTCCTGAAAACGGCCGCACCTCTGGCTGGCACCTGCTGAGACTGTCCCATGCTAGCTCCTTCAGCTAGCCCTCTCCTCCAACCGCAAGTCCATGGGATTTGCCATATTCTCGCTGGGCCCAGGGTTTCTTTACATTGGCTGTCTCCATCACATTTCTAGACCTCAGGCTAGCAAACTGCCCACAAGGACGAGCTCCCCGCCAAGCCCCAGACTTGTCCGACACAGCAGCAATGACCCCTCTTTCCAATGGCTGCCGCACCTCCACTTAGACAGGAACCCGAGTTTCATCGCGGTTACAAACCACCGAGTATAGGCCGGTGCCGTGGCTCACTAAGCTAATCCTCCGCCTGCGGCGCCGGCACCCCAGGTTCTAGTCCCGGTTGGGGCACCGGATTCTGTCCCGGTTGCCCCTCTTCCAGGCCAGCTCTCTGCTGTGGCCCGGGAGGGCAGTGGAGGATGGCCCAAGTGCTTGGGCCCTGCACCCACATGGGAGACCGGGAGGAAGTACCCGGCTCCTGGCTTCGGATTGGTGCAGTGCTGGCCATAGTGGCCATTAGGGGAGTGAACCAACGGAAGGAAGACCTTTCTCTCTGTCTCTCTCTCACTGTCTATAACTCTCTCTGTCTCTCTCACTGTCTAACTGCCTGGCAAAAAAAAAAAAAGCACAGAGTACTGCCTCTCTTTGCTCCCCACCCCCCTCCCCTGCCAGTCCCCCAGCCTGGGCTCCATCCTGCTTCTAGAAGCTGTCAGCACGCCGTGGCCTGAGAACTAACTTTGGCCCTCTGTCTCTCAATAAAGTTTTATGGACACACAGCCTTGCACACCAGTCTCTGTGCTACTTACGGCGCCTTTGGGGGCAACAGGGGCATAGCTGTGTAGTTGCCACAGAGACCTGGACCCTGAAGCCAGTGACAGTTGAGACCAAGTGCAGCGCTCAGAAAGTCTCCCTTGGGCCTCTGTCCCCAGACTGCCTTGTGATGCAGAAATTGACAGTGAACTTGGCCTTTCTCATGAGAGGCAACCAGCTTCCCTTTTCGTCAGCCAAGGCCGATGTTGCCTCAGTCTTTAGGCCTCGCTTGGCCACACCCTGCTCCTTGCTGGGTCGCCTCATTTGGATCTGGGCCAAATGGCCAGGCCAGGCCCCTGCACCTGGCTGAACTTCAAAGCTATTCCCTGCGAAGGGCAGGCAAGGCCACGGGGCCAGCCCTCTTCCCCCAGCACTGGGCTGGCCCCCGCGGGCTCCTGCCGGTGCTCCGCCCGGGTGCAGCCTGCCTGACACAGAACAGTCCTTCCTCTAACACCTGGGGAAGGCACCAGTGAACGAGCGGACTGCCTGCGGGTGGCATGGCCACCGTGCTCCAACTTGCTGCTGCTCAGGGCTCCGAGCCCGGCTGGCATCCCCGCGCCGTGAGCGTCCCCACTGCTGGTGAGTCAGCTTTCCCAGGCTCTGTGTTCCCTGCACTCGGCTCTTGGCCTAGGCCATGGGCCAGGGCCTCTGCAGCGTACCCTGTGCTGCAGGGCACACTTCCTTCCTGGGCAAGGAATTCAGGGAACAGCAGCAAAGGCTTCTCAGGCAGGCCTGGCTGGAGGGCTGAGCTGGAGCCAAGGGCGCTCAAGGATACCTCCACGGCCCTGGCTTTCCATGTCTTCCCACCCAGGGAAGCCAGCCGGGGTGCCACCGAGGCCAAGTGGAGGGCCGTGGCTTCCCCCAGAGCTCCCAGCTTCTCCACTCCGGATGAGCCTCTGCATCTCCCAAAGGGGCCCTCAGCACCCTCAAGCCCGGTGTGGCCATGCCTGGCCCAGCAGGCCGCCTGGACGCCAACAGCGCCACTGGCACCCCATCCACGTGGGTATGTGTAGCCAGTGCCGCCGCTTCCCGTGCCAGCTAGCTGCCTGCCTGTGGAGGGCCAGCGGAGCTATCGAAGATACGGAAGTGGCGTCCAGGGAGGGGAGGTGGGTTCACAGCTCTGGCTAGGATGTCGCGAGGACCGAGGGGACTGGGGCCTCTGCAGTAGCTGCCGCTCTGCTTCTCTGCTCCATCTCTATGACTTCATTTGCTTGGATGCCTCCCACCGTCCCCGACCACTGCTGCCCCCAGAAGCGCCTCCCGCTGGGGTGGGGCTCCCACCTGCCCAGGCCTTGTGCGCTTCATCCTCGAACGTGGGTGAACATCTCACCTGGGGCTCAGGCGCAACAGGCCCTGAACCCCGCGCCAACCTCTTCACCCCGTCCCTCGCTGCTGCCGCCTTTGACCGCACCCCCACCCCGCCCTTGCCTGCTCGCCATTACTCTCCTCTGTGTCCTTGCACAGAGGTGGGCACAGAAGCTGCTATGCCTTGCCTAGGCCTCCAAGGGCTGGGCCTGTGGTGCAGGTGGAGTGGGTGGGGCTGGAGGAGGGATGCTCAAGCAGGAGGCAAGCCAAGGGCAGCAGAGAAAGGATGGGGACGGGAAATGGAGACAGCAGTCAGGGGCCAGGCTCTGGCGCCACCCCTACGATGGCCACAGCAGGCGCCGCCCCCGGCCCCGCCCCCTGCCTCTCGGCTCGGTCTCACCTGCTCGGGCTTCCTCTCTGCCTTGCCACTGCACCGTGCCAACCACTAGTCTAGAACATTCCTTGGGAGCTCTCAGCTCCCACAACTTGAAAACCACCCAGAAAGGTGTCCTCAAGAACCTGTGACTACGATGCGACACATCAAGGAGAAGCCAAGTCAGGGAGGGGTGGGGACAGTGAGCGGAAGGCTCCCCCACCCTGGGATGTCATGTGCTTGGACCGGGAGAAATGACACCACAAGCTACATCGAACCCAAAGCCAGACACTAGACACGTGGGCTTGTGTGCGTGTGCCTGTGCGCACTGGCGGAGAGGCTGTGGTCACCGGGCCAGTGCCTTGCCAGGTGCTTGTCTCGGGACAGGGGGAACTGCCATATCACTCCCAGAAACCCTAGCAGGGAGATTTGGCCTCAACTCAATGGCCGCGGCAGACTGCAGAAATGAACAGTTTCCACTTTGCCAAGCTCCTTCCGTGCCGGGGCTTTGCCTGCGGCCCGTGCTCCTCTCTGACTGTGGGGCTCCCCTGACCAGGCCTGGTCCCTCCCAGTGGATGCAATAAAGCAATGCCTCTAATCAGAGCGGAAGGCCCCCAGGGAGCGCCTGTGGCCCGTCTCACGGGGCCACAGCACAGGTGTGACGGGGAGAAGCCGGTGTGGCCTGGGGAAGGCTGCGATGTGTCTGTGTGTCCCCTTGGAAGACAGCCAGGAAGGGACTCAGCCGCTGGAGCCCACAGGTGGGAAAGCAGGGAGCAGCTGTGAGGGGCCAGGAGGATCATGGATGAAATGGCTATGATGGGGGAGGGGCGGAGCAGAAATGGCTGTGAGCAGGGAGGAGACAGCAGGAACTTGGCGTGGCCCGACAGTGCAGGGTGCAGGGTGCAGGGTGCAGGGTGCGGGTGGTGTCAGGCCTCCCGGGCCCACAAGCAGCAGAAGCGTGTGGGCACATGCAGCTCAGGGGACTTGCAAGCACGGGACTAGAAAGGGTGCGCGTGTCCTCCCCAACACCCTGAAAGGTCCCCCGGCTCTAGGACAGTGCTAAGCACAACAGAGAGCCCAGAACCTCCTGGGCTACCGACACCTGCAGCCTGATGGGGGCACCTGGCACGGCGCTGCCTCTGCTCGAGGGGTGCTCTCAGGTGGCCTTTGCCCTGCTTGCCTTCGGAGCAAGTCCCAAGGAGAGGGCCGTCCATGCCCTCGCCCTGATTTCTAAGAGGAAGGTGCTGGCCTTGGGGAGCTCTTGGTAAGGATGGCAGGAAGCGGTTTGGGCTGGAGGCTTCTGGAAGCAGGTCCTACCCCTTGGTCTAGAGCGGGATTGCTACTCTGCCGGCCACGTGGGACACGGGGAGCCCTGCCGCCCGCCCCTGGCCCAGCAGCGTGAAGCGTGGAGGCACTGCTGCTCCCCGGCCAGCCGCACCTGCACCCCCATGGAGCCCGCAGCAGCAGGGGTGGCGTCTCTCCCACTGTACTTACCGGCCACTGCTGGGCTCCGGAGAAGGGAAGGAGGGGACAGATGGCCGTGGCAAGAAGGGGCCGAGGAAGAGAGGAGAGAGAGGCCACCCCCAGGGGCGGAAGGGGAGGAGTCCCAAGGGAGGGAGGGCAGAGAGGGTCACACAGGCCTGGCTGGCCCGGGAGGGGAGCAGGGCGCGGCCTAGGACGGGACAAGGCCAGAGCTGTGGAGTTGGCTGGAAGGACAGACCAAGCGCGACCGTGGGAGCCAAGGCCCCTCCACTCAACAGACGTGCAGATGGGCAGACAGACAGAAGCACGGACAGAGATGGCAAAGAAACCCCTGTCTGGGTGCCCTGGGAGTGCCGGCCAGTGCTTGTGGCCCAGGGGGTGTATGAGCGAGCCGGATGTGAGTGTGGCCTGAGGTTTGGAGAAGGCGTGTGTCTGTGCGCTCTTCCCCGGGGTGTGTGTGTGTGTGTGTGAGAGAGAGATCGCCTGCCCCTCATCCCCTCTTAAAAGGACAGAGTGGCCCCAATGAGAGCTTAAGCAAGAGGAGGGGTGCCCCCACTGGGGACCTTTCACCAGTTCCTAAAAAAAAATAATAATAAAAGAAAGGAAAAAAGAAAAGCAAAAAAAGGAAAGAGATGAAGCAAAAGGAACTCCAAGAGTCTGTGACGGAGAAAGGTGTAGTTAAGTGCTCACGGAGAGGAGCCGCGGGCCTCACTGGAAACAGAGGAGAGACGGAGCAGCGGAGGGTTACTGTCTGCCCTGATTCTGTCCTGCTGGGGGAGCCGGGAGGGAGGGGAGGGCCGGCGATCTAGTGGTCTTTCTTTCTCTTTGGGGTCTCTCTCACATGTGATCCCCATGGCGAGACCTGTTCGGTGGGATGCGTGGGAGGGAACCGCTTTCTCCCGGCTTCTCCGCAGAGGAGGAGAGAGCGCAGGCCCCAGATCGGGTAAGCCCTTCCAGTGGTGAGGCCTGTTCGGGAAGAGCGAAGGAGCTCTGGGGACAAATGGACACGCAGCAGAGAGCAGGCTCCAGGTGGGAGCCGCGCACCGGGTCTCTGGACGCTGCTAAGTTCTGGTGCTTCAGGCCGGGGCCTGTGGAGCAGGCAGCACTTAGGGAGCCCGCAGGCGCGAGGTCGCCGCCGAAGCTGCCTGGGGACAGGTGACAGCACCATCCTTTGGAAACTACCCTCAAGGGGGTCGGCTGCAGATGACTCCGGAAAGGCACCTGTGTCCCGCCTCAGCCCCCGGAAGGCCGGGCTGTGGGCCTGCGGCCGCCCTGCCTCTCAGCACGGAAGCCGCCTGCCGCCACCGAAGCGGCCCCCGTTCGTGAAGAGCCACCGGCCAACCAATGGAAGAAGGAGCGCTGAACACAAATCAAAAACCAAAGCAAGCAAAGATCGGGAGGTGCGTGGCCCGGGTTGAATGCATTTCCCAAGAGACGCACCGTCTGGGTGCCAAGGACTGGCCGGGGCGGGCAAGAGAGCGCAAAAGGCACGCTGAGCGCCAGGACAAGACTGGAAGAAAGAGAAGGCGGGCTGGGAAGGCTTTGTCTGCCCCACAGAGGCCATTTACGAGAGAAAAGGGAACTCAAGACTCACTCCCGGCAGCACTGGTGGGGTTGGCAGCAGAGAGAATTACGTGAGTGGGGGTACAAAGATTGGTTACGTCATGGAGCTGGCTGAGGACCGAAGACCGCCGGCGCACAGCACCCTGAAATGAACCGCTTCTCTTGAAGGTACTCACTACCTCCATCTGTGGGAGAGAAAATGAGATAAAGGTTGGCTTGCACTGTTGTCCGCGCACCGGCGGCGGCGGGGCGGGGCTGCGCGAGGACAGGGGGGGGCCACACTGGGCACATTTCGTGACAGCAAAGCCCCATCAGGGTCAGCCCCACTCCCTGCGAGCCGAGGATGCTTCGGCCAGGGCTGTGGCCACGAGCGGATGGTTAGTGGTGGCGCCATTGGGCGGGGCCGGGTTACCCAGCGGGCACACTGCGCACATGGCACAAAGAGTCATTTGCATTCACGATATTGCCACTTGTCACTCAGTACCTGCATCTTGCAACACTTTGTTATCCTACTTCGGTAGCTCCCAACCTTTCTTTCTCCCCCAACACACCTGAGGGATATGACACATTCCCATCAGAAAGGAGGCTCCCCCGGGGTCTACTGGGGTCTGGGATGGGGGGCGGGGTCACTGCTGTCCTTTGTTACTCTCAGTGCGGAGGATCTATGGCTTCTCACTATGAGGGCAGCCACTGGCTGCCGTGGCTCATTCCAGGTGCCGGAGGGAACCCTGGCAGAAGAAGGGCTTCAGAAAGGGGGAGGGGTCGCTCCGAAGCACCTGCTTTGCCTGTCAAGACTTATGGCAGGCTGCGGATGCTGTGGGAACTTTTGCTTGGTCCCCACCCTTGGTCCCCACAGGGAAGCGGCATCGAGGCCCAGGGGACAGCCTCTGACTGATGTGCGGACTGTCGTCCATCACGCGGGTCCTGGGGGTGCGGCAGGTGCAAGCAGCAGGGTCCTGAGGAATGGCAGCTACATGGCCCCAGTAAGGGTCCGTCACCAGGACAGCAATGTCCCTGGACTCCAGGCGGCCTCCTCTTTGGAATGACCTCAGTCGGGGGTAACCTGTGGCTTCTGGAGAGAAGTCCCAGCAACTGTGAGCAGCGAAGCCAGCATGCATTTCTGGAGCCCAAAGCACACTGCCCACCTGCTGCCAGCTGAGCCGTGCAGCGAGCAGGTTCATGGGGACTGAATGGGCCCAGGGCTTCTGAGAAGAAGCCAGACTCGGATGCACCAGAAGAGACTGCTCAGCGTGTCCAGCTTGCTCTGACAAGGGGAACGTCACGGCCAGGACTTGAGGCCCTGGGTGCTGAGCAGGCATGGTGGCTTCGTGCCGGGCAGAAGTGGCAGAGTGCTGAAGGATGGCATGTCTGTGTGTGTGTGTGTGTGTCTGTGGGGGGGAGGGGGTCTCCTAAGTTAGATGTTTCTGGGCTAGGAGACAGGTCTCTGTCAAGAGAGGACTCAATGTGGCCAAAGCGACAAGGGATGGGACATAGGTCTTTCCTGCCTTGCATTTGTGTTGGCTCCATCTGGCGCCCCCCTGGGACAGCTGTTAGCAGTGAACCCGTGCCGTCATCACCCCTCTCCTCTCCTGGGCAGCGTAGTGGCAGCGCTCACAAAGCTTCCCGCTCTGGGTCCGGAGGACTCTGACCCCGGAGTGCCGGCCCTTCCCGCGTGCACGCTGCCGTGTTAGTATGGGACAAGGGCGCAAGCAGGTAGCAGGTTAGGAAATGCCTTCCCTTAGCCTGTGGCATCCGGGGAGCCGTTCTGCGCTTTGCCAAATCTGCCAAGCTGGGAAGCTGCCCAGAAACTGTTTGCCTTGGCTAGGGGCCTCCAGACAACCGGAGAGGCCGCACCCAGGCTGTATTTGGGTTTCTCAAGCAGGGATTTGCAATCAGAGAGACCTGAGGCTCTCAGAAAGTTGAGCTGAGACAACCGAGTGGTTTAGCACTCTGAGAAGCGCTGTGGACTCAACGGGACAAAGTCAAACTGGACAGCCACGGATCAAGGGGCCGGGCAGGATCCAGAGTGGTTTCCTAGGGGCCAGCCAGCGGGAACACGGGCGTGACCATGGGCCATCCTGCTCTAGGGGCCCCGTTTCTTTGTAAAGCACACAGGCACCGGCGGTCAGGTGCACTGGGAGCTCCACACCGCCAGCTGCCACACCCACTTGTCCTTGCATTGCACAGGCACACGGAAGACTCAAGACACACAGAACACCTCGGGCTGGGGCAGCGAGGTCCTGCTGTGTCCCCAGCACGGGCTCTGCAGCAGAACCGGGCACAGCACACGGAGGAGGCCACCAGGGGCCCGTATGCGAGGCTGGAGGGCTCCGAGGCAGAGCCCCTCGGAAGGCACGGCTGAGCACCCAGGAGTGCGTTAGAGGAGACGCCAGTGCTGCTGCCCTACAGATGCCCTGCTCTGAATTTTGGCCCAGAAGAGACTGCAGGGCATCCACACTCAGGGGAGGAGCCTCCGGCCACCTGGCTGTGAAGGCCACGCCCCTCTCCTCTTCCCCAGAGCGCTGTCCTCAGCAGCCTGGTCTCTGGGGGTGGGCTTGGGAACCGAACCTTGGGAAAGTTGCCCCTGGGAGCACACGCGGCCCATGATGGCGGGAGGGAGTGGAGTCTGGACTGCTCAAAAGGCTGGAGTGGGAGGAGGGCACCCATCCCGGGGCAGGCAGAAAGCGCAAGAGATGGTGGAGCGGGGAGGTTGGGGCAACGCCTAGAGATGGGAGCCTCAAGGCCACGGTCAAGAGCCTGCACTGCTTCCTGAGCACAATGGAGAGAGACTCCATGGGCCTCAGGGCAGGCGGTGGTGTTGAAGGGGCCAAGCCAAGCATCACTCAGAGGTGACTGTGGGGCAGTTAGACTGGGGGTCCCATGGGATGGTGGGGCTGGGGCTCAGGCAGGGCCCCCAGCAGGGGCGCCTCACCCTCACTGCTAAGGCTGAGCAAGAGCTGTGTCAGGCGAGTGAAGACACAGAGGGGACAGCAAGCCGCCAGGGGAGAGCAGGTGCACCAGCACGTCGGGAGGGTGGCTGGGAAGCAGCAACAATGGAGGAGACGGCAGAGGTCAGGCAGCAGCGGGGTCACAATGGGGCGGAAGGGAAGTGACAAGGAGAAGAGAGGGGCAAGAGCCGGCGGGGCTGGCTTTGACACACATGCCCTTGCGAAGCCTTTGGGAGTGCCCACTTCCGGCTACCGCGGCGGCCAGCTGGCCAGCTGAGGGCCTGGGCCTTGAATACAAAGTCCACTTCCCACAAATGAAGTCTTTCCAGGAAGCCCGCCAAGGGCTCCTTGGAACGGGCGTCTCTCCCCAACGAGCTGACTGGCCCAGCACATGCAAGTTCCCTCCAAGTAAGTGGATGGCGCTGGGAGACAGCCACGAGGCGCTGGCACACACCCTTCCCTGGCACCTGCACCGAGGGAGGTGTCAGGGAGACGGGAGCCCAGGCCACAGCCACCAGCGGGGCCGCCTGGGGATGGCGCAGGGGAGAGCAGCGACCGGCCCACGAGCCTGTGGCTCAGCCTGCTGTCTGCTCCTGGCTGGCCTGCTCGGCTGAAGGGCAGGGGAGCCGGGCAGCAGTGGCGTACCTGCGTCTGGATCCGGTTGAGGCCCCGGAACCACAGGATCTGACCCCTGCGGAGCTCCCGCTCGGCGTGGTCAATCTCCTCTTCGCCCTCCGCCAGCTCCTCATCGGCCATCTCGTCCTTCCCTGGCCCGTGCCCCGCCTCCTTCAGGCACTTGAGCTGGCTGGTGGGGATGGTGGCGATGACCTGGGGGGGGGGGCAGAAATAGAGGTGACCGTGAGGGCAGGCCGGTGTCCCATTCTATGCAAACCCAGGCCAGGGCTGCTTTCTGGTCTCTGTGTCCCTTTGCGGAGCCCTGAGGCTGTGTGCCGGGTGCAAGGCTGTTGTCTGTCATGTGGAGAGCAGAGTAGTGCACCCCAGGAAAGAAACAGGCCGGGGTGTCCCCCGGGGCCAGAGGGCTGTTTCCCAAGGCCCAGCGGTGGCATCTTGGGAGCCCAGGGCTGACACCTGCCAGTGCCTAGGGCACCCTCTTCTTCCACTGAGCCTCATAAGCCAAAGAGCAGTAAGGACTGGCTCCTGGGAGATCTGTAAGTCCCTGAGACCCCCAGCTGGGAGCAGTGTTGCTCACTGGGGGCCTCCCAGTGCCCCCGGGTCTGTGCCGGCAGCATGTTTTACAGTGGGGCCTTGGGCCTCAGGGTGCCGGCTCAATCGCTGAAGGGCAAGCGCCAGGGCAGCCATGTGGCAGTGCATGCCCAAGTGACCGAGCCCCAGGGAACAGCCCACCGACGGCACAGCGCTGTGAGCTTCCCTGTTGCCCCCCACATCGCCTGCAGGAGAGTCAGGCGCCATTGCAAGCTCATTCCTGGTCCCTCTTGGAGAGGGACAGTCCTGGATGAAGATGGGCCTGAGCCCTGGACGCTGGGCTGGGAGGGAGGGGCGCTCAGGAGATGGACAGCTGGGGAGGGCAGATCCCGCGCCGCCCTATTGGCAGTCAGGAAATAAGCGAGATTAAACAGAGCCATTGGGGTGGGCCACTGGCACAGGGCATTAGTGCCAGAGCAGCGGGGCGTCCCTGGGAACCCGCGTGCTGCCACTTTGGACTTGTAGGATCGTAAACATGGTGGAAGTTCCACTATGGTGGAAGCTGCTCGCGCCACGGTGTTTTTTATGGCAGCCCGAGCGATTTTTGGCTTCTATCATGGAAAGCGGAGCAGTGGGTTCTGTCTGCCCGTGCTGTCCCTTGCTGCTTTGCCGCCCCCCTGCCTCGGCTGAACCCGCCCTGCGCTCTCTCTCCCACGTGGGCCCTGGCATGTCACCTACCATCTGCGGAGCACGAGACACTCACCTGTCCCCAGACCAGCTCCCCGACACCAACAAACAGGCACCACAGCCACTGCTCCGTGGACAGCGGGGAGCAGCTGAAGGGCTTCCCGCCGAACTGGACGATGACAATCTGCAGAAGAGGGGCACAGGTGGGCGTGTCCGCTAGCAGCTCCTCCCCGCCCACCTTTGTCCTCTAGCCCCCCTGTGGGCTGCCCCACCTCCCATGTCCGGGGCAGATGCCACTGACACCAGGCTCTGCCTGTGGCTCAGCAGTGGCGGCCACCTCCCCTGTTTCTGCTCTAACTCCGTCCTCGCGTGCCACGTGTGTGCCACACGTGCGTTGCCCTGCTTTGCCTCAGTGGCCCTTGGCTTCCCTTGTGGCTCCCAGGAGCCCATGTCTCAGATGCAAACCAAGACTCATCACCCAGGGCCACGTGCCAGAGTTTCAGCGAGTGTCTATATGCCCCCAAGGCTGCCGAAATGGCTCAAAGCAGGCTCTCTCCCCAGGAAGCCACAGTAAAGGCCTTGCCATGGCGTCCCTGCCCTCTGCCATGTTTGCAGGTTGCAGAATGCCTGCTCTGGGACGCAGAGAGAGCATGCATGCTATCACAGGGCAACCACAGACAGAGTGGGGGGCAGGACTGCTCCGTGAACAGAGCTGGGGCCCAGGTGGCAGTCAGGAGCACAGCGGCTGCTCCGCCCTCCCCCACCTGGATGGCGAAGGTGCCCAGCACGATGCTGCAGAAGATGGGGTTGCTGAAGATGCCGTCGAAGACGTTGCGCTCGCCGTGGATCTTGCGTGCGTTGATCTCGTTGAAGAGCTGCATCATGACGAAGGTGTTGAAGATGATGGTGTAGTGCTCCGAGGGTGGTGAGTGCAGCGGCGCGTTGCGCCCACTGTCGATGTCGAAGAAGAGCTCACCTGCATGCAAGGAGGCACGCGAGAGGGTGCCAGGGGCCGCGTCACTCGGCAGCACTGGGTGGCTGGCCAACACCCGGGGCTGAGTCCCAAGACCCCAGCAGGCCAGGGGCTGGCCCGAGGGGTGATAGCACCGCAAGTCTGAGGGCAGGAATGCAGAAGTGGGTGCTCTTGCCATCTGATCTCCTCCACCCCGGGGACAGCTGCGGGGATGGCTGGGGGGCTCATAGGCTGCAGGGTAGGCAAAGCTGGGCCTGTGCGTTCTGCTTGCCTCTCCTTCCCCCATTCAGCTTCCTGCCGCCCCATGCTAGGTGTGTCCCCCCGGGTGTCCCGGGGACTGATGTGGAGTCCAGGGCTTCTGCTGTCAGCAACTATGGTCCCCGATCCACAGGTACCCGGTGTGTGTGCGTCAGCCCGCTGCCATGGCCAACCTACCGACAAAGAGCAGGGTGAAGATGATGGTGAGCTGGTAGGCGGCATGGCCCAGGATGTTCTTCATCATGGTGCGCGAGATGAGGGGCTTGTCTCGGCCATAGGGCTTCCGCAGCAGCAGGGACTCAGTGGGCGGCTCCGTCGCCAGGGCCAGGGAGGCGAACGTGTCCATGATCAAGTTCACCCACAACATCTGTACGGCTTTGAGAGGAGAGTCCTGTGGAGAGGGGCAGGGAAGCACTGGAGGCAGGAATCCAGCAGTTCGGGGGGAGAAATGCAGCTTGGGGACGATGCCATGAGGAATTTCATCCCCACACGAGTGTGGCGGCCCTTTCCCTAGCTTTTCCCTTGCTTGCTGGTTAAATAGCAGTGTCCCAAATCAGACTCCCTGGTTTGAGTCTCAGCTCCGCCACTTCTATCCAGCTTCCCGCTAATGTGCACCCCGGGAGCCCATGGGTGATGGCCTAAGGGCTTGGGTCCCTGCCACATGGGAGACCCAGATGGAGCTCCTGGCTTCGCCTTGACCCAGTGATGGTTGTTGTGGGCATCTGGGGAGTGAACCGGCAAATGGCAGCTGTGTGTCTCAAATAAAGAAAGAAATACAACAGCAGCCTCATAGAAGGCAGGCACACAAGCCCACGCATGGACGAGGGGACTTCAAAAAGTTCATGGAAAATGGAATTAAAAGAAGTTTATTTGGGTGCAAAAAATAATGATACTCCTACATAGATTTTGCATCCTACACATTTCCATGAACTTTTGAAGATCTCATCAAATGCCTGTATTTCACATTTTTTTTTGTCCCAAAACAGTTGTTTTAATTCCATTTTCCATGAACTTCTGGAGGTCCCCTCATATGGCAAGAGTGCATTGATAGGAAACTTCCAGAAGTAGATTGCATGCTGTAAACTGGCTACCATGGTGAAGTTTGTTGTATAAATTGTATCTCAGTAAAAAACAACAACAACAACAAAAACAAAACAAAACAAAACAAAAACAAAAAACACTTTGAAAGGACCAAGTTGATCAGCAAGTCATTTTAACCACCTATCAAGAACAAATGTGATCTGTCTAATGGGAGACAAATGGTGGACACTTACCACGTGACCTGGACCCAAGGGAACAGACAACACATGCGGACCCAGTGCTACCCACAGGATGCGGCCATTGCTGTGAACTGTCCACGCCGGGTCAGTCCACGGTGAGAGGAGGCAGTGAGGGGGGCCAGGGGCTGGGAGCTGGGGTGGGGCTGCTAATACACATGTGGTTTCCTTACCTTAGAAAGGTTCTGGAACTAGACAGAGGCGATGCTTGTGCAACACGGAACAGATTTTTAAAAACCCACCGACGTGTGCACTCTAAAGTGGTGAATTGTCCTAGGAGCTGACAGCCCAGTGTAAGGACTTCAGTTTTTATTCAGAGAAATCTGGAGTCAGGGGGCTGGCTTTGTGGCATAGCGGGTAAAACTGGCTACACCAGCATCCCATATGGGTCCCGGTTCGAGTCCCGGCTGCTCCGCTTCCCATCCAGCTCCCTGCTAATGTGCCTGGGAAAGCAGCAGCAGATGACCCAAGTGCTTGGGCCTCTGCATCTATGTGGGAGATGTGGATGGAGTTCTAGGCTCCTGGCCTCAGCCTAGCCCAGTCCCAGCTGTTGTAGCCATTTGGGGAGTGAACCAGAGATGGAAGACCTCTCTCTTTCTCTCCTCCTTTCTGGCTGTAATTCTGCCTTTCAAATAGATAAATCTTAAAAAAGAATCTGGATTCACTGGAGTGATGTGTGTGTGTGTGTGTGTAAGCTCTTGAACCTATGCAGATTTGATGGAAAATTTAAAAGAATACCCTCTTTCAATCTCCCAAAATCTCAGAGTATAAACACCCTATCTTGCCTCCACAAGTGGTGACAATTTTTAGTACGAGAAAGGAATCTCAGGAAGGCAACATGTCGCAAAGACAGACACGGCGCTCGCACACGGGGGGTCCCAGGCTCTGGTGTAGGCGTGGCAGCCCTGGTGCCCACCTGAGTGATGCAGGCGCCCGTGAAGGCCACGATCACGGCCACCACGTTGACCGTGAGCTGGAACTGCAGGAACTTGGAGATGCTGTCGTACACGTTGCGGCCCCACATCACGGCCTTGACAATGCTGGTGAAGTTGTCGTCCGTCAGGATGATGTCGGAGGCCTCCTTGGCCACGTCAGTCCCTGCGATGCCCTGCGGGTGGCGTGCACACAGAAACACATGCAGGGGGGCTCTGTGAGGCCGCTTCGCAGCCTCCCAGGCTGGTTCCCTGCCCTTCCTGTCCAAACAAGTGCCCCCTCCTGGCTGGCACCAGCATTCCTCTTTTTTTTTTTTTTTTTTTGACAGGCAGAGTGGACAGTGAGAGAGAGAGAGAGAGAGAGAGAGAGAGAAAGGTCTTCCTTTGCCATTGGTTCACCCTCCAATGGCCACCGCTGCCGGCGCACCACACTGATCAGAAGCCAGGAGCCAGGTGCTTCTCCTGGTCTCCCATGGGGTGCAGGGCCCAAGGACTTGGGCCATCCTCCACTGCACTCCCGGGCCATAGCAGAGAGCTGGCCTGGAAGAGGGGCAACCGGGACAGAATCCGGCGCCCCGATCCGGACTAGAACCCGGTGTGCTGGCGCCGCAAGGCGGAGGATTAGCCTGTTGAGCCACGGCGCCGGCCTCAGCATTCCTCTTTATGCAATGCCTCCCCATACTACACACAGCAAGTTGTCACATGTCGCAGTCAGCGGCGTTGTTCATAAGCACACATGGTGCTGACCACGTGGCCCAGCCTGCTGCCAGCTCTTAGCTCTCTGTGGAGCCTGGGAGTTCTGGCCCAGGAGCCCTGTGGCAGGGAGAGGCACACGTGCCCCAGCCCCCATGGTGGGTGCTTATGGTTGCACTTGTTCTGCCAAGCTGGGAGGCTCAGCTTGCTGGTCACAGGGGCTGGGAAGCACCTATGAGGCCACCCTGCTGCATGGGGCCTGGGCTTTTATGGGAAGGCCTAGCTTCAGATGAGCTACAGAAAAACAGCAGAGAGGCCAAGCTTGTTCGAGGAGCGCTGCTCACACTCGAGGCCAGGAGTCTACTGGATGATGGCAGCCAGGGACCATCTCTGTCCCCTGCCAGCTGCTGGTTCTTGGCCTGGGTGGTGAGGTTGGGCTCCACACGCCCCAAACAAACCACACACGTGTCTCTTGACTGGCAGAGCCCGTGCAGGCCCCAGGGGCCAGGAGGTGGCCAACAGCAGCTTTCGGTCCTCTGCTATCCGCCCCAGCTCTGCTGTGACACTGGGGGCCATCTGCCGGGGCTGCTTACCATGGCAAAGCCCACATCTGCTTTCTTGAGAGCTGGTCCATCGTTGGTGCCATCCCCAGTCACAGCCACCACCTGCCGCTGCTCGCCACTGGTGCTATCGATAATCCCTGGAACACAGAATGAGGCAGGGCGGCGCTGGCTGTGGCCCTGGAGGTGCCGAATGGCCCTGAAAACCCGTGAGGCTCGTGGTGACTTGGTTCCGTCTCCCCACTTCGGGCTCCAGCTCGCCATGTGTCATGACGAGGGGGCGGCCCCTCTGAGCCCCTCTTGCTTGGGCATTTCCCGTTCATGTCGCTGCTCAGAGAAGCAGCGTTCAGCCGAGTCATCCGGGGGCAGGTGCTCCGGCTGGCACAGCAGCCTGCAAGGGTGGGCTCCATTACTGTCCCCATTTTCCCAGTGGGGACACTGAGGTTCAGGGAGTGCTACTGATGGATTGGCCCCAGGACACAAAATAAATCTCTAGAAGCAAGGAGCATTGAGCCAAGTGCTCTAACCTCCCAGACAGGCTCTGGAGACCCACTTGGGCCACATGAGGGCGCTGGCATTACCTTTGACTAATGTGTGCTTGTCGGTGGGAGATGACCGGGCGAGCACCCTCAGCTTGGGCCACACCTTGTCCAGCCGCTCCTGTTCTATCTGGGGAGAAGCACACGGGTGCTGCAGAGCTTGGCTGGGCACGCAGGCGGGGCTCAGGGGTGGGAGTGGGGGGAGGGACTGAGAAGCAGCAGCCAGAATGGGGGAGGGCAGCGGCGGGGTGGGGGGGAGCTACCTCGCCCTTCTCATTGCGGATCCTCCGGTTGAACTCCTTCCCCTCCAGGCACAGGAAGTCCTCCCCAGGCTGGATGATGCCGCACTTGGCTGCGATGGCCCGGGCTGTGTTGATGTTGTCCCCAGTTACCATGCGGACCGTGATGCCGGCACGCTGGCATTTGCGAATCGCTTCAGGGACCTGGAAGAGATGGGAGAAGCAGCTGGGGGCAGTGTCTGTGTGTCTGTGTCTGTGTGTGTATGTGTGTGTGTATGTGTGTGTGGAGGGGGTGGACCTAGGAGGAGCCTGGAGTATGGCAGGGGCTCCCTCAGTGCCGGGGCCCAGGGACAGATCACACTTGGGCCCACACAGCCTGGGCAAGGCTGAGAGAAGCCTCCAGAAGCTTTTATGCTGGACAGGTCTCGTCCAGAGGAAAGAGGAAGGGGCCTCCTGCCCTCATGGTACTGCTGGCTCCCTGGGTTCCTGGCAGGTATGTGTGTTGTCAGCTCGTTTCGGGCTAAGCTTTGGGCTCCTTGATCATGAGTCTTTGTCTTTTTTACAAAGCAAGACCCAAGACATTTTCTTTTTTGTTAGAGCTGCAGTGGAACACTGCAAATGTTGGCTTAGATACCAAAACTAGGAGACAGGAAGAAGTTGCCCTAGTGCTGAAGAGGGGGAAGTGACAGTGGGAAGCCAAGAGCCCAAAGCAGTGCAGGGGGAGTGACCATGGCTCAGGAGCGGGGAGGAAGCCTAGCGAGACAGTTGTGGGACAGAGTGCATGCGGGCATCCCAGAGTGCATTGCTGGAGGTCCCTTAGACCAGGAGAGAGTGGGCTGAGAGAAGGGCCCCAGTGAGGACCACCACAGAGCCTGCAGCTCGTACCCCACACTTACTTCCAGTCCCAGCCATGCGCTCTGCTCCTATGGGCCCTGCCATGCTGTTCAGTGAGCTCATGAACCCCTCCCTTTCAGGCCAGCGAGCTCCTGGTTCCAAAGCGTGGGGATGCCGCCCCTCTGCTGCCACCAAGTGGCCACAACGAGTGTGGGACCCAGGACCTGCCCGCCGAGGCACCAGCTTCTTCCCGCGGAAAACAGCCTCCTTCTGCTGGGGCCTCAGGCCACCTGCGGGCCTGCCGCCTGGCCTTGCCACCTGCTGCTGTCGCCTGTGAACTGTTCCCTGGGCCCGTCAGGGTCTTCTCCCTGCCCTCAGCCACCTTCTCATGGCTTTGCCATCCTCTGCCCTGTGCCTCAGTTTCTCTCCGGTCCAACAAAGGACACATGGCCGGGGCTTGGATGCAGCAAGCGCTGTCTTGCGCACTGAGTGTCTCTTGTCTCTAGTCCTGACCTGTCCCTGGCTCAGGCACCCTGTCCCACTGTGCTTTGCCCGCTCCTGCCAGGGCCCTGCTGGCCTCCTCACTTGCTCCCTCTTGAGGACAAACAGCGTTCACGCGGAAGCTGTTCAGTTCAAGGTCTCCAGTGTCCCCCTAAATTCAGGCCAGGACTAGGCTCATCTGCCCTTCTTCATTGTGCTCTGGCTCCTGTTGCCTTGTTGCATCACCCCCCATGAAGATGCTTCTGGAAGCACAGCCTTAGTGTCAGCTGGCTCCCCCCGTCCCTTGTGGCTGATGGCTCCCAAATGCCAGAGTCTTTGCCACCACCTCTTGCTGAGCAGAAACAGGAACCTGGGCCACATCCAGAGGGTGTGTGTGGGTCAAGGGCACGAGTGCCCAGCAGGCAGGATCAGGGGCACCGAGAAGGGTCTGACATGCAACATGCCGCCTCCCCCAGCCCCGCCCACCTCCCTCAGCCTCTCTGACTCTGGGCTTGGTTGCACCTGCAGCTCTGGCAGCACACAGACAGGGGATGGCTACCTCGGGTCTCACGGGGTCCTCGATGCCCACGACGGCTATGCAGGTGAGGTCGCCCACCACCTCGTTCTCGTTGTCCCAGTCAGGTTCGTGGCCTGCGGCAAAGTCGCGGTAGGCGATGCAGATAGTGCGAAGGCCATCGCAAGCCATCGGCTCGATGATCTTCTTCACCATGTCTTCTCGGTCCCGAGGACGGAAGACCCGGAGTTCGCCATTGCTGTTTAAGATGTGCGTGCACCTGGGGGAGGGCGAGGCAGGGAGAGAACAAGAGGAAACAGCACTGGTCATGCCGCAGGAGTGCCAACGACGGGTGTCCTTGTAAAAAGAGAGGACACAGACACACAGACAGACGTGGGAGGACGCCAAGATGGGAGTGATGCAGCCATGAGCCAGGGAGTGCTTGGGGCCACGGGAGCTGGCAGAGGCAGGAGGCTCTATCCTTAAGAGCCCCCAGAAGGAGTGAAGTCTTGCCCACACCCAGGATTCTGGATACTCCTGTTGGTTCGAGTCACCACGACTGTGGCTGTTTCTCAGAGCAGCCCCACCACCCTGGGCATGTATTCACTCCTGCAAATCTTCTTCTGCTTCTTCTTTTTAAGATTTGAAAGTTAGAGTTACAGAGAGAGAGACATCTTCCATCAGCTGGTTCACTCCCTAAATGGCCACAATGGTCAGGGCTGGGCCAAGTTAAAGCCGGGAACCTCTTCCGGGTTTCCCACGTGGGTGGCAGGGGCCCAAGCATGTGGGCCATCCTCTGCTGCTTTCCCAGGCGCATTAGCATGGAGCTGCATCGGAAGTGGGAGAGTTGGGACATGACCCGGCACCCGTATGGGATGCCAGCGTAGCAGGCGGTAGCTTAACTCGCTATGCTACAGTGCCAGCTCCACTCCTGTAATTCATTAAACACTCCCATAAGACAAGCGTTCATGCTACCTCCAGATTACAAGGAGAGACTGAAGCATGGGGCAGGAAGTGACTTGCTCAAGTTCACGGCCACCAACAGGAGCAGCAGCACAGGGAAGGGGCTGGGACCCCAAGTCTAGTGCCCACTCCTAATGCACGGGGACAGCTTCACCGGGGAGGGAGCCTTTGCACTGGGTGGACAACTGCTCAGGGAGGAGGGAGTGGGCTCAACCTGGGGTGTCCTGCTGAGGACTGCCCCCAAGGTCCTGGGAAGACCAGTGCTGAGCCCAGTGGAGTCAAATGGAACAGGGCAAAGAGGAGGGCCGTGCCCAGGTGTAGGCCCAGTGGAGGTATCGAGGGCAGGTGAGGGGAGCCGGGGCGCTCGCACGGGAGCTCTGTGCAACCGTGAGCACAGCCGACTTCGGGACATTGGGTCGCCTCGCCGAGGAAGCCGTCACTCTTCTCAGACATCTGTGCAGCTCAGGCCACTCTCGGGCGAGTAAGAACACCCAAAGGCAGCAAAAGTGCAGCTGCGGGGGGAGACGCTTTGGGGGCTGCTCAGTGAGGTAAGCGGAGAGTGCCTGTGCCACCCAGCGGTTCCGCTCAGGTCATGCAGCCAAGGCAACTGAGCACACACGCAAGCGCACACAACAGCCTGTGCACGGGGCTCCCAGAGGCGCTGCGCACGGAGCCACATGGACAGAGCGCCGAGGCCTGGCTGCCAGGGCTGGAGCGGTGCTTTCGTTTTGGGGGGATGGAAATAGCATGGAGCTAATGGTCACGTGACACTGTTGATGTCCTAGAGGCCACAGAAGTGCACCCTTGATAGGCGTGCCATCGGTCCGCTTTGCCTTAGGTCGGTTTGCGCACGCCAGTCACCAGAGCCCCCCTCTGTGGGCTCCCTGGCTCACTCACGCCACGCACTCACTTTTTGAGCAGGATCTCCGAGGCGCCCTTGCTGAAGAGGCGGAAGGCGCCATCGGGCATGCGGATGACGGTGCTCATGGACTTGCGGACCGAGTTGAAGGTGTATACTTTGTACAGCTTGTCTTCCGGGATCTGCTCCCGCACAGGCTGGAAGTCCCGCTTGAGGTCCAGCACGAAGCCCAGCAGAGCACACTCGGTCTTGTTGCCCACCTGGCGCGGCAGAGCGCCTTCCTTCTCTGGAGGCTGGCGGGGGAGAGGAGCAGGCATGACTCGGGGTAAGAGTGCCGTCCTTCGAGATCCCTGGCCTCCCCCTGGCTCGGGCTGCTGGCAGTGGTGCACAGGCTGCAGCCTTCCCATCATGCACCGGGCTTGGCAGGGGCTAGCCCAGCAGCCAGGGACAGGAGAACCGCCACATGCAGCCTCGTGCTGAAGGGGCCAGCCCCCACTCCCTCGCCTCAGCCTGTGCCCGGCCCAGCCTCCCAGCGGCCCCTTCTCACTAGTATTTTGGTGGTGTAGGCACTGTTGATGGAGATGGCATGGACCAGGAGGTCGAGGATCTTGGGTGTCAGGGCGCTAGGGGCGGGGACCTCTCTGTAGTGCGTGTCTCCCACATAAGACTGGACCACTGTCATGCGGTTGGTGGTGAGCGTGCCCGTCTTGTCCGAGCAGATGGCCGTGGCGTTGCCCATGGTCTCGCAGGCGTCCAGGTGGCGCACCAGGTTATTGTCCTTCATCATTTTCTGTAAAGGTCACACGGGGGCGGGCAGGGGTCGTGACTCGGCTTGTTGGCTCATCCGGGGGAAGTAAGGGGGGCAGTCAGCAAACACTGGCGGGGGAGGCTGCTCCCCAGTGCCACTTGTCACCTGAAGGTGCTGCCTGGATGATTCCCTGAGGGATTTTGTTACAGTAACGTTCAAACGGAGTCTGGACAACCCCAGGAATCTCAACGTGTGGGGAGCTGGCAGGGGGCTTGGACGGTCCAGAGCCCCCTCTTAGCTCCTCCCCTCCCCCACCCCTGACCCACTGCTACTCCCCCTTCTGTGTCTGCCGGCACCATCGACTTCCTGGCTCCTCTGTCATCCCCCTGCCTACATCCTGCAGATGTGAGACCCCGGGTCTAGGCTGCTGCCGGCTTGCTCAGGCCACCTCCCAGCAGCAGAGCCTCTGGGGCCGTGTGCAGCAGCACTGCCTTCCCTCCCCCGAGCCATCCCAAAGCTCGTCCCGTGCCCAGGGACCTCCTACCCCAGTTTCCGAGTGTGCATGGTGGTCTCGATGGTGGCGTCATTACCTTGACAGAGTAAGCCAAGGAGATGGTGACAGCAAGAGGCAGGCCCTCGGGGACAGCCACGACTAGCACAGTGACACCGATGATGAAGAACTTCACGAAGTACTGCACGTAGACTGGCGTGCACTCCGCCAGCCACACCCGGCCGTCCACGACAAAGGTCTCGATCACGAAGTAGAGGACCAAGATGATGACGGTGATGGCGGACATCACCAGCCCTGCCCAGCGGGGGCGGGGGCCACAGAGGGTGGAGGAGTGAGGGAGGGGGACAGAAAGTGGGAGAAGAGGTGAGGGGCACCCTCACACACCAGGGTTCCAGCCAGCAGGACTCCCCGGCTCAGGAGTGGCTCCACTCATGCCCCCGCCCCCGCAGCCGGGGCCCCGCCCACCACAGCTGGCCACGCCTACCTGCCTTCCCAATCTGCACGGCCAGCTTTGTGAGCTTGCCCTGGAGGACCGACTTCTCCTTCCGGGGTGCACTGGCTTTCTTCCTCTCGCGCTCCTCCAGCTCCCCGCCCTCTGCGCTCTTCAGGGGCTGCATCTCCATGGCGACAGCCCCATCCTGCTTCTTAGCTGGATACAGAAGAGCCCCACGGCCAAGGTTACAGTCCCGCCAGGGGCAAGGTGCTACTGGGAGCCTTCCGAGTGCAGCGCAGCCCGGCCTGCCAACCTCCCTCCCTTTTCCAGCCTCCGAGCACCAAGCTCTCATGCCTGTCTGTGTGGCTCCAGCACCAGGTGGCCGGTCCTGGAATGCCTCAAATCTCAACACCTGAGAGCAGAGGCATGGGGCCTAAGGAATGTTCCAGAATGCCAGGGCTGTCTTCCGCTGCCAGCCCAACCATCTCTCCAGGTGTCAGTGCAGCCTCTCTGCTTCCTGGGTTCCTCCTCTCCCCACTGCTCTGCCTCCTTCACTTCCTCACCTGCCTCCCCACACATTCACAGCCTCTGGAGGCCCCAGCTGCACTGCCCAGAGCAGCCATGTCACCCCCCGCCCAGGGAGGGGGCATCCTACCCGGTGGCCTAGGGGTCTCCACAGCTTGTCCCCCATCCAATGGGCGTCACGTCTGCATCCCTCCCCCTCAGCCGGCAGCCCAAGGTCACTCACCAGGGCTGCTCCCTCCCAGTGGCCTCTCGTGCTGCGCCCGGCCCTGGCCTGCAGCCCTCCCCCCACTGAGTGCCCTCTGCCAGCCCCCACGTGTTACCTTTGGTCTGGCTACTCTCCATGGCCCCATCCTGCTGCTTGCCTACAACGGGAAGAGAAATGACAGACATGGAGCCTTGACAACGGCCACGTGGCCTGGCACATGCAGAGGGCAGCCCTGGAGCCTGCGGCCGGCGGGCAGGAGGAAGGGCTTTCTCTGTGTCCCTTGCTCTGCAGGCTCATGCTGTCACCCCCGCCCCAGCACAGGAGTGCACTGGACACTCTGGCCTTTTGGCCAGGTTCCTCGGGTCGGGCGGGGGGGGGGGGGGTTGTGTATCTCAATCCCAGTCCTACAGTGAATCTCTCAAGGCAGCCATGGCCGGGTCCTGGGTTTGCCTAGCTGCTCCCTGAGGCCCAGGAGCCCACGCTCAGCCAGGCTGGCCAACACCGACAAGCTGTCTCTGTGATCACTGCCACAGGTTAGCTCTGTGTGCGCTTTAAAGAGACAAACGAGTGACACCCGAGCACCTGCTGGGGGCCTCCAGGGCACCTGTCAATCCATGCTGGGTAGGGTGGGGCTCACTGCATGGGTGGGGCTGGCCTGAGTGTGGACGCCCAGCAGCACTGCAGGGAGTGTAGACAGCAGGTGGGGTCCTCCTGGGATGGGTGCCCGGGACCAGTTAGAGGAACTCTCCAGGGGGCTGTAACTGCACGGGCCCGGCTCCTGAGATAAGCTGGCCAGGCCAGGCGGGGCTTGTGCACTCACCCGTTGCTGCCCAACAGCTCATGTCACTGGGATTCAGGGACATCGACAGGGTGCCAGGCAGCTCCCAGGCAGTGAGTTCAGGGTCTGAGGTCCTTGGGAAGGTGTGGATGGAGCCCTCCCTGCCCAGGGCCCCTGTGGGGATTGGGGTACAGTCCAGAGGGGAAGGGCACTTGGGGAGTGGACGGGAGGACAGCAGATGACAGCACAGCACAGGGGCAGATTGCTGGGTGCGCCTGGGCCATGGGACCCAAAGCAAGGACGTGTGACAGTGGCGGCTTCTGGCTGGCAAGGAGAGGGAGCAGGAGGCAGGGGGGGGGCACAGGGGAAGGGATGCACAGGCCCAAAGGGGAATGGGAGGCAGGCAGATGGGGAGCACCTTTGGAGCATGCCCACCGGCTGGGCGAGGGGGGGGAGATGCCTGCTTTGGCTGATGCTGGGGTGCAGCTGCTGTTCTCCCAGGACCCCTGCAGGCTGCTACCCTCCAGGAAGCACCCCCCCCATCTGACTCCTAAATGCACAGCCTGAAGGTGCTGGGGAGGAGTGACGGGAGGGGCTCGAGGGGGCTGGTGAAATCCAAAGTCGTGAAGGACAGAGCAGGAGGCCAGGAGCCCGGGAAGGAGCCACAGGAGGTGGGGTGGGGGTGCAGGTTCCTGCAGCCCATGGGTGAGGCTGTCCTCCATCCCTAGCTCCCTAGCCCCAGGCCCCCACGGGGTAGCTGTCTGAACTTCTGGGTGCCCCATGTGACTTCTCGCACAGGTGAGGTCTGCGTCTAGAAATTGTGCTCCCCAGGGCTGGCACTGTGCCGGCATCTCATATGGGTGTGGGTTCGAGTTCCAGCTACTCCACTTCCGATCCAGCTCTGTGCTATGGCCTGGGCAAGCAGTGGAAGATAGCCCACGTGGGAGACCCGGAAGAAGCTCCAGGCTCCTGGCTTTGGGTCGGCCCAGCTCCAGCTGCTGTGGCCATCTGGTGAGTGAACCAGCAGATGGAGGACTTCTCTCTCTCTCTCTCCATAGCTTCAGGAGCCCCGGGCTGTGCCCTGGGTGTGTGTGTGGGGGGTGGCTCTCACAAGACACCTGCCCCGGGGCACTGCTTTCCTCTGTCGCCTTCAGTGCTCCCCAGCCCTTCTGGCCCTGCACGTCCTCAGGCTCTGCCTGCCTGGCTGCCACCCTCCAGGCCATGGGGGCTAAGTGTCCCTGGGGAGGGTAGAAGTCCCCGGGGCACCCTCTAACGCCATTCTCCCAACACAGGCACCACCCACCGGGGGCTCGCACCATGGGGAGCAGCCTCACATGGAACTGGGGAGTCCCTGACCTGCTGGCTGTCAGAGGAAAACCCCACAAGATGGGTCCCTGGAAAGAGCGTTAGAGCCAGCGTGGTTTCCCACTCACAGTGGCTGGAAACCCCATGTCAATGGTGCCTTACCTTTCTTATCTTTCTTCTCCTCCTCCTCTCCTCCAGCCCCAAGCAAGGTAAAGATGATGCCTGTCTGGGAGTTCACCCCAACGGCTGTCACCACCATTCTTCCAGAACCTTCCATGACGTGGGTGCCTGGTACAGCAACAAAGAGAGACGGAGACAGGTTCAGTGCACACAGAATATGGAGGTCGCCAGAGTCTGTGCTGACCCCAAGCCTAGACTGAAGCCTCCCCCCTGGCTTGGAGGGGACCTGGAGGCCTATGGAGGAGCAGAGAGCTCTGTCCAGAGGCACGAGATGGGAGCCTGCACTGTGGCCTGTGATGCCGGCAGCCCACATGGGCACCAGTTTGAGTCCCGGCTGCTCCTCTTCTGATCCAGCTCCCTGCTAATGCATCTGGGAAAGCAGTGGAAGATGGCCCAAGTCCCTGGGCCCCTGCCACCCATGTGGGAGTCCTGGATGGAGTTCTTGGCTCCTGGCTTCATCCTGGCCCAGCCCCAGCCGTCATGGGCATTTGGAGAGTGAACCAGCTGATGGAAGATCTCTGACTCTGTCTCTGTCTCTCTTTTTCTCTCTCTGTGTCTCTCCCTCTCTGTAACTTTGCCTTTAAAATAATAAATATATATAGATATATAGATATATAGATATATAGATATATAGATATAGATATCATTAAAAAAGAGGGATGGGGTGAGCCACTCACAAAGCCTACATAGGGTCTGCGGTCTTTCTGTCCAGTTGCACATTGCAGTGCCCACTGGGATAAACACTATGCTAATGCAGAACCTTCTGGAAAGGGACCACTGTTCCCACCAGATTGCCTCAAGGGGCTGGATTTGGGAGGAGTGTGGTAATATGCTGATCCGCCCAGCGAGTCCCTTCCCCCTGGGGCTTCCTGTTCTGGACCCCAAGGGCCCTGTTGGGCTGGGAGGGCCCATTTCCCTGGCCTTGTCAGGGCGTGGCTCTCAGCCCCCCGCCCCCACTGGCAGCTTGGCTTCGGGGTGGTCAGCACCTGAGAGCAGCATGGGGTCCTTGTCGGCTGACTTGCGCACGTGGTCCGACTCGCCTGTCAGTGAGCTCTCGTCGATCTTGAGGTCATTGCCCTGGATGAGCACGCCGTCGGCGGGCAGCAGGTCTCCTACAGAGCGGCCAGCGGTCACAGCCAGGGCCTGTGGGCCCACGGGAACCTCCGCCCCTCCTGCCAGCACCCCCCAACCCCCACCCTGGGGACGGTCTGTCGATGTGACAGGGACAGACTTCAGAGTCCCCTCCTTCTGGCCTCTTCCACCCACTCAGTGTCCACGGAGCGGGGACATCCGCACCCTGCAGCACCCTTCACAGAGACCGTGGGGACACCGTGGCATCTGACACTCTCCGGGTCCTGCCCCAAGCTGCTCCGCCTCCCCCCCAGCTGCAGCTTCCGGCAGGCCAAGCCTCACATGTGCTCCCTGGGGAGAGAGCGGGCACTGGGGGCCGGTGTCATTGAGCCTACCCTCCCCAGAAAGGGGCTGTGGGCCTCCTCACCATACTTGACCTGGGCAATGTCGCCCACCACCAGTGCAGCCACGGGGACTTGGAGGAGCTGGCCGTTCCGGATGACCGTGAACTTCTGCTCCTGCTCGATGCGGCTCTGTAGGCCTCGGAACTGCTTCTCCTTGCTCCAGTCATTGAAGGCCGTGACCAGCACCACGCAGATGACCGACAGCAAGATGGCGGCCCCCTCGATCCAGCCGGCCTCGGCCTCACCCTCATCTTCAGCTCCACCAGACACATTCCCACAGGCTGCGCCGGAGGACAGAAGTGAGGGGAAGTCGTGTGTGAGTCTGGGGCCCCACCCACCACAAGCCCTGCCCCCGGGCCGCGCGGTCCTGGGAGCACCCTCTCTCCAGCGGGGCCCTCACCTTCACTCTCCTCTCCCGGCGGGGCGTAGAACGAGAGGCCCAGGGAGACAATGGCTGCTACCTCCAGGATGATGAGGGTCACGTCCTGTAAGGCCTCCCACACCAGCTGCAAGAAGGTCTTGGGCTGCTTGGGGGGGATGAAGTTCTGCCCGTAGATCTGCCTGCGCTTCTCCAGGTCATTGGTGTTGTCCGCCAGGCCTGCACAGCACCAGACGGGGGCAGCAGAAGCACAGAAGGGTTAGATGGGGCCCGTCAGGGTCAGCTGTGCCGCAGCCTGCCCGCTGGCCTCCTGCTGAGGGGCTGCCCTCGGCTTGGGGGGGCTCTCCCCTCTAGCTCGCACACTCCCTCAGGCAGCGCCCGCGCGGGCCTGGGAACTGGGAACCAGGCCTTTCTGCACCTGCTTCTGGCTGCTGCCGTGCATGGACACGAGAGCAGGCCGGAGAGGCTGGTGCCACTTGTTTGGTCCTGAACCCAGGCCAGGGCAGGAGCACAGGAGGCAGTGTGAGCGCTGGTAGCGAAGGCAGGTACTGGGGTGCAGAGACCCCAAAACTGGGACACAGCAACAATGTTGTGCGAGAAGGAAGGACAGGAAACTGGCTGGGGACAAGGACAGGAAGGCGGGGGAAGCCAGTTGTGAGCGCTAAGAGGATAAGGCAGCTTGAAATTGGGCCCAGTGCAACTGCTGGGCAGGCCGAGTCCGGGCACGTCAGCCAGCAAGCCGGCCGCGATGGCCTGCTCAGTGGAGAGCACACCACCAACACACAGAGGACTGGTATGTCCCGCGTGGACCAAGCGGGTCCCTGCCTCTGGAGCACGAGTCTCCCAGGCCCACCCCTGAAGGTGCCGGATTCCCCAAGGCCCCCAAGGGCGGACACCCACTCAGTCACCTTCCCCAGAGGCAGGCAGCTGGGACGGCACCACCACCGCAGCCTGAGCACTCAGCTCAGTGGTAACCCCTGGCTGATCTGGGCTCCTCCCGCCCCCAGTGCCCTGCCCCACACTGCCACCTAGTGGGCAGATGGCAGCTTGCAGCCCCCGGTCCTGAGGAGATGGCATTATGCTTGCCACCTGTTGCAGGTTTGGGGGCCAGGGGGCTGGCCCCTGGGGAGCTCCTGGTGGCTTGGGAAAACACAGCAGACTGGAGGACAAAGAAGGGGAGGGAGGGCAGTACGGGCTCTGTCCGAGATGGAAGCACGGAGAGCAAAAGCTGGGGCTGTCATGGTCTTGCACGTCCACCCTGGCTAGGCGACGGCCACACGGTGTCCTCCCCGCCCAGAAGGGCTGCAGCTGTCCCTGCCTTTCTCCCCCTGGCCTCATTGCACTGGGCCCAGTGGCCGGCTCGGGTTTCTGCTGGGGCCAAAGGCTTCCCCGCTGGGCGGCTGGGACAAAGTCAGGGCCCCAGCTCCTGCGATGGCAGGGGAGGGGCGGGGGGGCCAGGGGGGCCGGGGACCTAGTGCAGGAGCTTCGGGGGCTGGGGGCAGTGCCAGGGACAGGGACGTATCTGAGCTCTGAGCCTCCCAGATACCTGGGGTCTGCACTGCCCCTAGGCTGCAGCCTCCAGAGAGTTGCACGGTGCCCCTCCACCCCCTCGCCCTCGGCTTTGATTCACCCTGGTTGCGGCCGCCCTGCTTCTCCCTCCTTGCCAGAGACTGGGTGGCTACCTTTGCCCCACAGCCTGGGCTTGCCTGTGGGCCACTGCAGCATGCATGCTGTGTGGGGAGTGTGGAAGCAGCTGCCGCCCCTCTGGTTCTGAGCAGGCGGCCGCCCAGCAGGCCCGCAGGCGGCCTGGGCCCAGGGCCTGGGGGCAGGGGCCGGCCGGTCGGCATGGACACAGATGGGCAGTGTGCCCAGAGCAGAGGCCAGATGCCATCGGAATTGGATTAGGACCACATCGTGTCGGCTCCCAGCTAATCTGCCTCCTCCTTCCCAGCACCGCCTGAAGTTCTCTGACAAACAGGGGCGGCTTTCTTCTGGAATCCTCTCGCATCTCCGTGAAGGCCAAGAGGGCAAAGCCCCTGTCCCCAAATACGCCACCCTTGGTAGAGCACTTGCCGTGTGGGGGAGGGCCTGTCCACCTCCTAGCACCTGCAGGAGTGAGCCCCGGGCCTGGGCAAGTCGGAGGCCTGCTGAGGACCCCCCATGCCTGCCTGAGGCGCGTGGCCTGACTGAGGGGCTATGGAGCTGAGGGCCCCCTTGCTCCCGGCAGCAACCGCTCAGGTCTGATGGTCTGACAGCCTGGAGGCCTGCCAGGTCTGAGAGAGGAGGGCTGGTCCTCAGGCCGCTCCATCTCCCCACTTCACACTCAGCCCCAGGGAGCCAGGCGCTCGGAAGCCCGGCAGGGGCTGGGCCACCCACCTGGGCACCTGCCCTTCTCCCTGCCTGCCCGCTCCATAGGCACTGGGCGAGCTCCGGGGCTCTATGGCAGAATCGGGCAGGTTCCCAGGGGCCTTGACATTTTAAATATTTAACAAGGCCTGGCAGGCAGAGGGAAGTGCTGCCAGCTGAAGCCCATCTGCTTCCTTTGATCCGGGACAGGCCACATGGCTCTGCACTGCAGACTCCTCCGAGGCCCTGCCCTGGCTCCTCAGGGGGCGGGCGAGGGGGAACAAAGGGCAGAGGGCCCGGCCAGCGAGCGCAGAGCCAGGGAGACCACCTCCACCTCGCAGCTCCCGGCCTGGGCCTCCTCCTCCCCCTGCCCGCCTGCACCTTGCCTTCCGGGCGGGCCCGTGTGCTACCAGCGGCCAGCCGGAGCCTTCAGGCCAGAGCAATGGATCCTGTTTGGGCCTTGAAATTTCGGGTGGGGCCAAAGGCAGAGCCGAGAGGGTGCAGGTGCAGCAGAGACAGGCAGCGGTGAGTACGAGCAAGGGACAGATTTAGACATCAGAACAGGCAGGGCCTGCTGATGGATGGGACGGTGCCGGGGGGAGTGGTGGCAGGGAGCAGGAGCAGCCCAGGGCCACGTCCAGGGCTAGCAGCCCTCGGTGGGCCAAGGTGCGGCTGCCGAGCTGAGCAGCTGATTAAATCAATCGGCGCTGGCCAGGGCGCAAGCCTGGCATCAGGCTGGGATAGCCCGGGCAGCCCTGCCAGGCGAGTGCCAGCTGGGCCAGAAAGCACTCCAGCTCCTGGAATCCAGGGCTCGGCTGGCTCCCGGGTGGTCTCTGCCTCACAGCGGACCCCAGACACTGCGACCCTACTTGGGACTACTCGCTGCCAGGGCCGCCTCTGATCTACACGCGGGGTCCCCTTGCCCTAGCCTCAACCACCCCTTCCCACAAGCCCCAGAGGCTCCTGGGCCACTTTGGGCTATCCCCTGCCTTTCCAGAGAGAGAGGCACTCTGTAACCTGAGCCCCCTGCAGCCCGTTCGTCCCCCTCTTCTGGCCCCCTTTAAGCATGGAATTCTGGGGTTTCAGTTTGGGCCGCTCCGCTTGCACAGGCCTTCTGCGGCTGCTGTGTCCTCCCTCCCTGTCCCTTTCTGGCTGCAGAATCCTCTCCGCCCCAAGCACCTGCCACTCGAGGGCTGTGGCTCAGAGGAGGGCACAGCCAAGTTCAGCAGCACCTGCACTGAACAGGAGGAGGAAAGGTGGGCCCGGGGCCGCAGGCGCTCCCATGGTGCTCCGGGAAGGACTCACCCTCGGTGGGCGAGGTCTTCAACCTCCTGCAGAGCCCACTGACGTCTCCGTAGGCTTCCTGGATCTTTTGCAGCGCCTCGGCCCCGCGGAGCTCCATGAGGGTGCGGAGCTCAGCCAGTGTGCACCCAAAGCCACCTGCGTGCGGGGCCTCCCGCTGTGGCTGGGGCTTGGGGTGGCACTCAATGGAGCTGTTGGCCATGTCGCCCATTCTGCCCGTGGAGCCTTCTGGAAGGCGCAGGCTCCGTGTGTGTCACTGCAGCTAGGGACAGGCAGCCACCTGCAGTCCGAGGGCCCAGGCAAAGGGTGGTGCAGGGAGCAGTGGCTAAGCGTGGACACCTGGGGAGAAGGAGGCAACACAGAAGTCCAGTCTTCCAGAACAGTGTCTGCCACTCACGGCTCACTGAGCGCCAAATTCACCCCGTAGTCCCCCAGGCCTGCGCACCGTGGGCCCCAAGAGCTGGAAGGGCTCGCTTGGGGGAGGAGGACGCGTCAGGGCCTCCTGTGACAAGCATTCCCCCCACCCCGCCCGGTCCTGCCCCACCCCACCCCGCCGGCACTGGCCACCATTTCTCTGTGCCCGCGCCCGGCCCGCAGTTCCCCCTGCTCTTGCCTGATCAGGACTCGCCCTGCACGCCTGGCATGCTACGGGTCCCTGGCGATCTTCTGCTGTGGCCGCCGCTGCAGCTCAAGGTCTCAGGCCCAGGGCTGCGCAGGACTCCAGGGAGCAGCAGGCTGAGCCATGGGCAGGGCCAGCTGGGCTCCAGGGCACGGCCTCGTGTGCAGGCTGTTTCTCGGGCCCTGAGGGTACCTGGAGGACAGGGGCAGGAGAGGGGGCAGCTCAGAGGGCGGGAGCAAGAGAAAGAGCGAGGAGAGGAGAGGAGAGGAGGGAAGGAGGGCAGAGGAGGGGGTGAGAGGGAAGGAGGGAAGAGGGAGAGCAGAGAGGGCAGGGCCGCAGGAGAGGGCACACAGGAGAAAGCCGGAAGCAGCCACAGGTCACTGGTGACACTGGCAAGGCGCTGGCCTCCTCCTCGGCTGGACCACAGTCCTCCCCGGCTTCTCTTTCCCCATGGTCCTTTCTGGGCACAGCCCCCAAGGCCAAGGACTAAGCTGCCTGCGTCTTCCTGGAACTGAAGCTGTCTCAGTGCACGTGGCCCCGGCCTTCACCTCAGCCGAGAACGCTCCTGACAACGTGGCTAAGCCGGGCCCTGAGCCCTGTGTTGGGGAAGCTCCTAGCTTGGGAGGAGTCTCTCACAAGCAGAGCTTAGCCGCCGACCCAGCTTTGCAAGCTGGAGCCACCTCCAGCACCATGACCCACAGCCTCCCAGGAAAGGCAAAGAGGCCCCTTGGAAGCCCAAATGGAGATGGCCAAGTGCAAGGCCTTGGCCATCAAGAGGGCCCCCAGCCTTAGCTGTCAAGAAGAGGTTTGTGGTCCATGCCTGGGAGGTCTGGGGCACAGAGGAGGCACTCAGAGCAGGTGTGTGCAAGTGACCCACACCCTAAAGGTTTGGGCGGCTCGGTGCTCAGCCCCTAGACACCACACACAGCAGCCTTGGCTTCTGGGTGTGGGGAGAACATGGCAGATACGCGAACATGCCACCCACACTCTCCCACCTGCTCTTCCACTTGGTCATCTGACAAATACTCACTGAGCAGCTACTACGTGCCTTGGCGTTGGCTTTCAGCGCCAGGGGCATGGGGTGACAAAACAGAGCTCATTCCTTCTCTGTCTAGCTGGGGGACAGGTGATGAGCAGAGTGACCTGGCTACAAGAAGAGGGAGAGTGGGGCGGAGGGGACCTCTGAGTGACACGGGCCACCACAGAGCACTGGGCGGAGCTGAGGGCCGGCGCCTCCTATGGATGCACCGCAGTCACCCGGGTCGTGGCCGTGGCGGCAGTGTGATTCCCTCTCCCTTGCTCCATCACAGGAAACTCGGCCAGGGAAGTGGCAGGGCCAGAGGGCGGCTTTTGATGCCACCTGCACTCTTCTTCCTCTGCAGAAAGCCCCCTGTCGACCACACCCCAGGACCTTCGCCCCTGCCTGCTGCAAGTGCCTTCTTCCCTCTTTTCTCTGACCCTGGGCACCAGCTGCGCTGTGCAGTCCCCATGCGTAGCAAGCAGCTGGAGGGCACAGCTGAGTCTGCTTTGTCTTGAGAGCTGCACCCACAGTCACAAACCCTCTGTAAGTGGCTTCCCAGGCCCCGGGCAGGCAGGACTACTGCAAGAGGTGCAATCAGCGGGGCGTGCGGATGTGTGCATGGGTGTGTGCACGTGTGTGTGTGTGTAGGGGAGTGCCTGACATTCCACGGGGTCTCCTGCTGACCCTACCAGCCTGGTAGAGTGGCACCCGTTGACTGCCCCTGGCGCTGACATCATCCTGTGTGTGCAGCCCCAGGGCCCAGGAGCCAGCAGGGAACCTGGATGTCCCCCACAGAGCCACCTAGGGCCACAGTAGCAGTGGGAAGCCAAGTGAAGCATTTTGTTCCGTTGGAACACTTTCATCTTTCTGGCCTCTCCACCCACACGGTGCCTCAGGGCTCCTGGGGGGATAGGGCAGAAGGATGGTCTGTTGGGTGGCTTCTTGGGTGGTGTATGTGCCAATGGCATAGTCACCCAGAACCTCTGTTTTAGCCCTGCTCCAACACCATCAAGCAAAAAGCCAGTTCCCTCAGAGCACCTTGCAGTTCCCCTCCTGCCTCTGGCCTGCCCAGCTGTGCCACACACTGCCCGCCCTCCCAGCTCCCCAGCCACAGCTCACTCTGCCGCAACCACACAGCCTGGCCAGCTCTGAGCCCCCCGTGCACATCCTTCTGTCCCATCTCCACCTGGTAGCCTTCTGTGAATTCTTCGAGTTGCAATCTCAGCGGAATGTCCTCCAAAGGTCTCGACCAAGTCCCCAGCCCCGACCGATGGTTGCTGAGCCTCTGATCCCACGGCAGTGGTCTCTGAGTCTCTGTCTCCTACCGGCTGGCTCTCTAGCTTCTTAAGACAAGTGCGTGTGGTTATCGGGGTTATCGGTTAGCGAGGTAGGGGGTGGTTCTGGGTGGAGATCAGGGCCTACAGGAATGGGGACGAGCGGGCTTGGCTCCTGGGGAGGAGCTCAGAGCCCCGGGAGGCAGATTCACTGTCCTGAACAGCATGCGGGCAGAGTAGGGTGGGGCTGCTTTGATGTCACCAACTGCATGGGCCATAGGGCAGGCAGGAGGTGGCAGCGAGTTCAAGCAGGGCCCACTTGGAGTGACTGCAGGCTGCTGAGACCAGGTGGCACAGACTCAACAAGGACAGCAGCCCTCACCCGAATGGTCAAGGACAGCCGCGGCCAGGCCCATGGGGTCTGCGGGCCTCAGCAGAGCGTCTCCGGCCCTGGGCTGGCTGCCGAGAGCAGTCCGTAGACACCGAGAGGGCAGGCCACATACCATTTCTTTGCTCTTTCCTCTCTCAGCTCTTAATTGGCTTAATTGAATTAAGAACCTCTACAGAGGGGCACTCAGAGCTTCCGGCGCTTGCTCCATCCTGGCCCAAGCTGGCCGGGATTGCGGGCTGGAGGGAGCAGGAGCTGGCCCACCTCCCACTTCCCCCTGCACGCGTAGCTGTCAATGGCCCCATCACCTGCCTGCCTTCTGCACCCTTCCCTCCAATGGGGCACAGGCACCCGTGCCTCCGCACTAGGCCCAAACAGCACTGGCCACTCCAGCGACCGGAAACCCCGGGGGTCCTGCATCCAACTCCATCGCCCCTGGCCCACTCTGGCCCTGGGCAGCATGCCATGCTTCAAGAAGCTAGGGCCTTCCCAGGCTCTCCCCCACCCTCTCTCTCGGGTCTTCGCTCCTAACGCTAAGTTTGGAACTGCTGGCACACACGACATTGCCAATGCCTGCGGCACCTGCCAGCCTCCTCACCAACACCCCCTCCGCCCCATTTCACAGAGGGCAAACTGAGCTGCATAAGGGGTCAGCAATGCCAGACATGAGGCCCCTGCTTTTGCCCTGGCCCCTTGGCCCTGACTTCCACGTGACCCCTCATGAGTCATGACCACCTACATCAGGGCACCTGACGACGCCCCAGGGAAGCTTCCCCAGTCGCCCAGCCTCATCTGACAGAGGGGGCTGACGACTAGAGGATGAATTCCCACCACAGCCCCCAGCTCGGGGCTCCGAGATACGTTAGAGCTCGGCCCGTGCTCCACTCTGGAAAGAGCCCCGCGGCAGGTGCCATGGATCCAGGAAGTCCCGGGCCCCGTGATCACAGCATTCCCCTGCATGGCCACCCCCAGGCTCCTGACCACTGCGTGCCAGAAGCAAGCCAAGGACACCATGGCCCCGAGGCAAGGAAGAAGCAGAATCCAGGGTCAGAGGGCGAAAGATGGGGGCCTGAGGGCCTACCCGCGTGCATGCCTTCTGCCAGGAGCCCTCCTGCAGAGACAGCAAGCGAGGGCCTGCCTCCTCCGGGGCCCCACAGAAGGGAGACAGGCTTTGCCCCTGCTGTGGGGGAGGTGGCTCTGCCGCACACCTGCAGCCCCAGCAGTGCTTAGGAGCAGCTGGGGGCGTGGGCAGAGGGCACCCTGGCTGTAGCCCCCATCCTCTCCTGGGCCATCCCAGCAGGTAGAGAGGGTGGCCACCTGGGAGACCCTGGAACCCTCGACTCCCCGAGGCTCCCTCTTGCCCGCCCTGCTCCCTCCCGCCTGCTTGACGCACCTTGGCGACCACCGGGGAGGGGAAAGGAGGGTTCCAAGGACGAGGCGTGCATGCAGCCCAGGAGGGGGGAGGGAGAGAGCCAGGCCGAGAGCAGCCTCATTAATATTTCAGAGGCGCCGTCACTGCAGCTCCTGGGCCCTCACAGCTCCACCACTTGTGCCGGTGGAGGGAGGAGGATGGGAAAAGAGAAGGAAACAAAACCCGAGAAAACAGATTTAAAGGGACAGGCGCCCCCCACCCCCCGCCCCCCAGTGCTCGCTCCTGCCCCCCCTGTTCCTGGTACAATCTGTGCGCACGCCAAGTGGCTCTCAGTGGAACAGCTTTGGGCAAGAACAATAACAACAGACAACGGCCAACCCGCAGCCACTGCGCCCCTCCCCACTCCCCAGTCCCGCAGCACCCACCAGCCCCAAGATCTGCCCTGGGGCCTGAGGAGCACTCCAAGGGGGTCCTGCCTGCCCAATGCCCGGTTGGCAGAAAGGCAGGTGCGGTGCAGGTGCCTGCCAGGGAGGAGCCTGGAAGCCAGAGAAACCCAAGTGTAGATTCCTAGGGGCGGCTGGGACCTAAGGCACTGCCTTTGGGTGGGTGAGCTGATAGCCAGTAGCTGCAGTCGAACCCAGAGCAGCTGCCCGCAGAGCTGGGTGGGTCCCTCTGTGCCCAGGGAATGGCAGGAATGCGGAGTCCTAGGTCCAGAGCTTCCCATCCTCAAGGGGGTGGGGGCAGGCATTTGGCCTAGTGGTTAAGACACCCTCATCCCATGCCCTGGTTCAACTACCTGCCTCTGGCTAGAGATTCCAGCTTCCTCCTAATGTGCACCCTGGGAGGCGGCGGGGATGACTCAAGTGCTTGGGCCCCTGCCACCCACATGGGGGACCCGGATTGAATTCTTGGCTCTTGGCTTCAGCTGGCCTAGCCCCGGCCATTGCAGGCATTTGGAGAATGAACCGGCAGATGAGAGATGTGAGATATGTCTCTCTCTCTTGCTCTCTGTTTCTCTGATAAACAAATCGATAATGTTTTTAAAAAGCCCCACTATAGAATGCGAACGAGCACAGCTCAGGGGCTGGCCATCTCCCTCTGGACTAGAAAGCAGGGACTCAGAGACAAATGTCACCCTCTAGGACAGGCTGCTCAATGAGACTAGGCATGCACAGCGGGACAAGTCACGTCGGGGTCCACCTAGAGGAGTGGCGCTCACAGAGACACACAGCAGCAAGCCGGGGCCAGGGGCTGTGAGCTGGTGCTGCGGGCAGAGTTTCAGTTGGGAGGAGAAACTGCGTTCTGGAGACAGACGGCGGCGAGCAAGGGACGCCCTGCAATGTGATGTTCACTGACGCCAGCCTGCGTCCCCATGCTCCCAGACCAGCAAGGCCCAGCAGCTGTTCCTCTCAGGGTGTTGTGCTCAGGGTGATGGATGCTGGGTGTGCAATGGCAACCCATGGCGCCCCGAAGCGGCGCTGCCTGACCCAATGAGCCGACAATTCTGCCCATATGGGTTCTCACTTTTAGGAAAATCCCCTCATGGAAGTGGGAACCTAAGAGCCTTCTCCACTGTCCTATCGCCACCTCCAGCCTCCATGTCATCCAACACCTGCCACGCCCTGCCTAGCTGGGGTGGGTGCTCTACTAGGGCACAAGAATGGAGCAGCTGAGAGGGGCCAGGCTGCCTGGCCATTGCCACACTCGTGCATCTCTCCTCGTAGCTGGAACGCGCTTGTACTCTTTGCCCACCCCCATGACTTCAGGAGATGCTAATGAGCCCCCACAGTTAGGGCAGAGACTTCCTAGCTCTGAGCCCACTTTCCACGTCGTGCTGTGCTTCTGAGCACATGATGACGTTCTGGCCAATTGGATGTCAGCAAAAGTGACAGGGGCAACTTCAGGGTTATGTCCTTAAAGGGCAGGGATAAGTTCTCCTCTGCCCTTCTCCTTCTTCCTGTTGCCTGGAATGCTGATGTGAAGGCAGGAGCTGCAGCCACTGTATCACACCCATCTTGTAGATGGGATCCATTTGCAGCACATTCATGGGAGCCGAGACCCCTAGGAACCAAGGAGCCGTCACAGCAGCCCTCCCTATCTATCGTTGAGACCGCTGCGTCTCTGTTAATAGAGGATAAAGCCACAGCCTGAGGAATTCCGATGTGTCTGGGGCAGAAGCAGAGCCCCGTGGGGGTGGGCTCATTGTATCTCCTAAAGTCATCCGTGTAAAAAGAATGCACTCAGCTTGAGGGCAGGCCTCACCCCACCCCCCACCCAGCTCCAATGGCTCCAGCTGAAGAAGCCATTGCACCTGTGCTTGCACTCCCAGTCTGCAGCCTGGGCTGGCTCCCCGCACCATGAAGCACAGAGGAGTTAAGGAGCTCACTCAAGGTCACACAGCCAGCCAGGAGCAGAGGCCAATGCGAACTCAGGTGGTCTGGCTCCATAGGGGTCTTTGTCGCTCCTTTCTCAAGTGACTGCCCAGAAAACCCCAGAAAAACAACAAATGTGATTAGAACCATTAAAAGGAACTCAGCAAGGTGACCAGGTAGGACATCTGTCTCCAGAACCTCACTCAGAGATGCCTGGCTGTGCAAGCCAACTCCAAGCCTTCACATTGAACCTGTGAAATGGTCCTTATTCTTCTGATCCCGGCTGCTGTGCGAACCACGCCCTGGCCCCTACACTGAGGCACGGTCCCTATTGGCCACCCTCCTGGGTCACCTCACTCGGGCCCTGTATGACTTCTGCCTGTCCCGAAGCTCTCTTAGCCAAGAGCCGCGTCCCCACTTTGGAGGGCTCACTCCACAGGCGCCGGGGGGGAGGGGAGGAGGAGGAGTAGCATTTATCTCCTGCCCGGGCACGAGGACTCCAAGCTCGAGCAGCAAGCAGGAGCTCGGAGCCCACGGGCAGGAGGCGTAGTGCCGCTAATTATCCAATTACGGGAGCTGCGCGGAGCCCGCAATGCAGCAGGAGCCCGAGCCAGCCCCGCACCGCCACCTTCCACGAGGGCCTCGGGCGGACCCCATAGCCTCACAGCATAGCTCTGTGCAAGACCCCAGCCGGGAAAGGGGCAGAAATCCGAGGCTCCGAGGCTCCCTGCTTGGCACTGCCCGACCCACCCCTGCCAGCCTTCAATCCCAGAGCTGGCTCCAAGGGCCGGAAGCAGCCAGGGCCTAACCAGGTAATCAAGGAAATTACAGACAGCTGGAGGCTGTGCGGCTCCGGGGCCAGAGGGCTCGTTCTACCTGCCACGAGGCGCAGTGACTCCGCGAAGAGAGCAGGGACACACGTGTTGTCCTCGGGAAGCGGCCCCATGGAGGGGGGGACTGGTTTCTTGGGAGGACAGGCTTAGGAGGATTCACTGGAGTCCAGGTCAGGGGTTGCTACAAGGATCGGGAAGGTGGTGCTCCAGACAGGGGGTGCTGGAGGTGCACTAAGCCCCCAAGAACTGATGGGGACCATCACTATATGGGGACTGCAGGCATGCAAGGGTGGGGGTGTGGAACTCACCTGCCCCGGCCCTTCGTAAAGACCCCGGGAGGGGAGAGGGCAAGGGTGCTGGAGGGGACAGAAAGGGGAGTTCAGACTCAAGGGGCAGTCACATCTGCCCTGGCGCCCTTTCTCCCAGCGCAGTCCTGGAGGAAGAAGCGACGGCCAGCGGTGCCCGAGAGAGGACGCCCGGGAAGCTGCAGTCGGGTACTGCTCCTGCCTCCTCCTCAACCTGAGCAGCTGTGACCACAGAACCTGAAGGTCGCCAAGAGCCTGGTGGCTTCCGGATCACATGCACAGAGCTTTGCACCACCAAGCTTCCACGGGGGCCGGCACTGCCTGCAGCGTGCCCTAGCGACCCTCCTGCTCCTGCATGCTCTGGGGATCGCTGGGGAGGGGTGGCCGGGGACCAGGACACAAAGGGATTTCTGCCCACAGACCCCAATTTCTGCAACCCTGACCCTGACCACAGACAAGGGGACCCTGGTCCCACCTCCCATGGCTCTGCCTTACCGCTGCTTCCTCGTTCAGGGAGGGGCAGGGGCCCGGGAGCCCTGAGCTGCTGGGAACCGCCCACTCGCCGCCAGGGGCCTCTCTGGGGAACTGCCAGGGCCAGGACCCTGGATGGGGACCCCCAGAGTAGCCCACTCTTATTCTTGGCCCCTATGGATGAATGGCAAGGGGGGGCACTCTTGCCTCACTCCCCAGGACTGAGCTTTCCCAGAGTGAAGCCCCAGCTGCACGCCCTCAGCCCGCGCTTGCACAGCCCTCTCCTCTTCTGCACCAGGCAGTCCCCAGGGCCAGGGGAGCCCAGCTGCCCCCAGGCCGTGGCCACTCCTCCCGGGCCTGTGAATGCAAATCCAGAAGCGGGGTGTCGGTCCCCGTGTGTGGCGCGGCAGGTGGACATGCAGTGCCAGCGAGTGTGAGTGGCGGTACAGTTCAGGGACTCACAAAGTCCCTAGAGGCATCGGGTGGCCCTTTCTCATATACTTTCCTTTGGGACACGCCAGAGAGGTGACTTCTGAGAGAGAGGCCGAAACGGCAAAACCAGGTCAAGTGGCGGCCACCAGCTTCCCCATCTCTCGTCTCTTGCTCGCGGCCAGATCTGTTTTACTGCTTCTTAATTAGCAGACTCTGCTGTCCCTGGGCCACTGCTCACCATCCAGTCTTGCCACCCACCTGCCCACCCGCGGGGACACAGCCGCCGCTCCAGAACTCATGGTCTCACCCAGCGCCTGCTCCCAAATGCTTCTCAGGGGGCCGGTGCTCCGGCACCGGCGGGATGAAGGGGTCCTGTCTTGCGCTCTAGAGACCGAGGTATTGAAGAATAGCGGGTATAAGAAGGACAAGTTTGTCATTGACTCAGCGGCACACAGGTGGTCCCTGCACAGACCAGAAGGAGGCCACGCTACATCAAGGCAGCACAAACAACTACCTTGATGATCACACATGTGGCACCCCTGCAAAGGATGTGTGCGGACTGCGTCGGGCAGGAGGGGTCTACGTTAGAACGGAGACACCGAGACACACGGGGCACCCAGCGCTGGACCATTCTCAACTGCCCAGAAGGAAGGCCATAAGCCAAGAAGCAAAGGGAAAAAATCGCATGAAAAATCGTGAGGTGAAAACTGTTTACTTTTTGCATGAAAAAAGACAAATTATTTGCAGCAGACATGTTAAATCGTGATTATCACGACCCACATGACAAACGCTAAGATCGGAAATAAAGTATAGCAGTAGATAACTCACTAAAAAAAAGATACAATTTCTAAAACCCATGTGAAAATGTTGATCCTTACCAGAAATTAAAGAGACACACATGGGAGACGGCACTGTGACGTAGTGGATAAAGCCACTGCCTGCAGTGCCGGCATCCCACATGGGTACCAGTTTGAGTCTCGGCTGCTCCACTTCCAACCCAGCTCTCTGCTATGGCCTGGGAAAGCACTGGAAGATGGCCCAAGTCCTTGGGCCCCTGCACCTGTGTGGGAGACCTGGAAGAAGCTCCTGGCTCCTGGCTTCGGATCGGCTCAGCTTTGGCCATTGCAGCCAATTGGGGAGTGAACCAACAGATGAAAGACCTCTCTCTCTGCCTCTGCCTCTCTGTAACTCTGCCTTTCAAATAAATAAATAAATTTTAAAAGAAAAAAGAGAGAGAAAGAGAGAGAGAGAGAGGCAAACACCCGACGTGAGTTGTTTGATTCTAGGACCCAGTCGGGCGCTCTGCTTGGGACAGAGCCTCACGCGTAAAAGCGAAACAAATCTGGCCGCCTGCATTTCCCAAAATAGCCAAATAATTAAGCGAATTACAATCTCTTGAGAGAATACTATTCAGCCATTAAAAATTGTAATTACTGAGGACCGCCCTGATACATCCTGGGAACTTGATAAATAACTGTCAAGTGAGCGAATCATTTGGAATTTCAAGTTCATTTGCACGGTTCAAGTTCATTATTTTTGCAATAAGCATTTACTGTCTTCATAATCTTAAAAAAATTAAACTATATCCTTTTTGGGAAAAATGTCCATTTAGGAAGGGATTATATTAATAAAGAAAATGCTTATGTAAAGTAAAAAATAGATTGTACAACTTAGTCTATGCTATAATTACAGTAATATGAAAATAAAGAAGCTATGTTTTTGACTTCTTGGTGTTTTATGAGTTTTCTATAAAGAGCATGCATTCGAAAAGCATTATATTTTTTAAATAGTAAGAAGTGTCAATGTTATTAAAAAACCAATTAGGCCATGCCCATCAGTGCAGAGCCGCCTGGGTCCCCACTGCTGCTGCCCCCCTAACCCTGCCTCTGCCCTGCAGTGGGCCGTGGGTGCCAGGCCGGATGAGGACGAAGCATCGGGCACATCTGGGTTTTACCCCTAGCTGGGCATGTCAGGTTCACTGGCCTGGGGACCTGGGCCACCCCTTGGAGAGCTAGCAACCCAAGCACTGGCCCACCACAGCAAAGGCTCCCAGCCTCTGCTCAGAAGTGCCCACATCTGTGCCACCCACTGCCTTTCAAGGAGCCACAGGGTGTGGTTTAGGGGACAGTGTCAGGGCTCCTGGAGCCTCGGGGATGGTGTCCACCGCACTGTTGGGTGGAGCAGGCAGCTGCCCTGGGCAGCTACTGAGGGGCGGGGCTCAGGGCGGTGCTGCTGAGTCCTGGTTTGGGTCAAGCAGGGTGGGGCCGGCAGGTGCAGGGGGCTGAGCCCACTAGATGCTCCCTGGCCTCACGGCCCTAGCCAGCTTTGCACATATGTCTACTGCTGTGGCTGCAGATCCTCTGACGAACACTTAGCAAAGCACGTTCACTCTGCTGTATCCCTAAAACCCAAGATGATGTGGCCCCCGGCACAGTTGGCCACATTCTCACCATGGCACACCTGCCTTCTGACAGGTAACCCATCCAAGCCCAGCCCGGCACCTTCTGGCCCAGGCTGTCAAGTGCTCAGACCAGAGCCTGGCCCATCAATGTCAGTGGCTGTGTGCTGGGGGGTGGGGGAAGTGGCGCGGGGTGGCTTCAGGCTCCAAGGGAGGCAGTGGGTCTGCATTCCGGGATACGGGGGCCACTGGCCACAGATGGCTACTGAGCACTTGAAATGTTCCCAGTGCGCCTGAGGAACGCAATCTGTAATTGGACTTAATTCTAATTAAATTGCTGCTCTGCCTTGGTCTGCCCCACGGGTCATCGAAGCTCTAGAAAGGACCTCAAGGCCAAGGCCTTTGGCAAAAAGACATTTGAATACAGCTGTGGCCCACGACGTAGCAAGGTCAGGACCCGTTTAACTGAGGGTCTTTGCAGGGCCGGCACAGGACCCCCTTCTGCATGTCTTCTGCCGGGATGCACGTGTGCAGAGACCTCTTGTACCACTCCCAAGCTGCCGTGACTTAGACCTTTCCACCCACGCCCTGTAGCTCTGCTTCAGGTTCTGCCACCTACTCAGCCGTGTGACCTTGGACTCATCCCTGGCCCAACCTTGGGCAGGCAGTCCGAGGTGCCCAAGTTCCCCCAGGTCTGAGAGTCTCCTTCCCTTGGCCCTTTCTGCCTAGGCCTATCCCGGGCCCGCTGCCAGCACCGCCCACCCAACAGAAGGTGCCCAGGCAGGGGAGGGCTTCCAGCCAGGCACCACTTGGCCTGGCTTCTGCCAGCTTCGCAGAGGCCCAGCGAGGAGCTGATAGATGACAGGGGACGGCAAGGAGCCATCCATGTGCTCCAGGTCACAGCCAGCGCCCCCTCCCCCCCACCCGGGCCTGGGTCCATCTCTGAGGTGGTGGCCGCTGGGGAGGCTCCTGGGGATTTAGGTGAGAGTGTCTGCCTTCAGGCCACGGCAGCCACCCTCACACACCAAGGCTGCCCCTGCTGCACGGCTCGGGCACCTTTCCCCCTTTTGCGTCAGTGGGCAGATCAGGGGACAAGGAGGTCTTGGCTTCACCCCTGCACCCTCAGCTCACAGTCATGGGCTCCATCCTGCGAAGTTCCGCACACAGCTCTAGAGACAACAGAGACAGGGTGCGAGCCTGACAGCTGGACTGCCTGTCCTGGTTTTTACCATCTAGTGCCTGTGTGACCTTTGGCAAATTACCTAACATCTCTGGGCTTCAGCCGCACCATCTGCAAAATGGGGCGAATAATAACACTCGCTTCATTTGGCTGTTTCAATTGAGCAACGCGATGGTGCCTGGCACAAGGTGACTGCTGTTGTTATTACTGTCATTATGGACATGGTGTGCTAGCAACCGCTGATGGGGACAGCAGCCATCAGTGAAATATACAATCTGTAAATTTAAAATCAGAAGGGGGCGCCAGTGTGGTGGTGCACTGACTTAAAGCCACTTGAGACACAGGCTTTCCGTATTGGCCCTGGTTCGAGTCCCGGCAGCTCCACTTCCTATCCAGCATTCCTGCTAATACACCTGGGAAAGCAGCAGCTGATGGTCCAAGTCCCGGGGCCCCTGCCACCCTCGTGGGAGACCTGGATGGGGTTCCAGGCTCCTGGCTTCAGCCTGGCCCAGCCCCAGCCCCAGCCCCAACCGTTGTGGCCATTTGTGGAGTGAATCAGAGGATGGAAGCATTCTCTCTCTCTCTCTGTCTCTTCTCTGTCACTCTCTTTCAAATCAGTAAATAAGTCTATGAAAGAAAATACAGCACAACCAGAAGGGAGTACATGTGTGCTGACCACTTGCTCCCGAAGGTGCAGACGCAGGTGCACATGGCTGCAGGAAGCTGGCCCTACCTGGCTTTGCCGGCTGCAAGAAGCCCTAGGGGCCTGGCCACGCTTGCCCCGTCCGAAAGCCATGCTGAGCAAGGCCCGGGAGGCTGGCCGCAGCACCCTCTCTGGGCCGGGAGCAGATATTCCGGGCTGCAGAGCACTGACTCACACCCTGGCCTCCCTGGCTTGCACCCTGAAATGTCAGCGCTGAGAGCCCTCCACGGCCCACCCCGCCCCTTGCCGGGTTGGGAGCAGGCACCAGACTCGGCCAAGCTCACAAACACCATGAGGCACTGTGCTGGCACCAGCTCCAGGAGCTCCTATCGCTAGAGCTCCAGCTGCCTTCTGGCAAGGCCCCTGTGCCCCTTCCGGGGCCTCCAAGGGCCCCGGGCAGCACCGCTGCGGCCTGTAGGTGGCGCTCTCTCTCCAGCACGCTCTGCCTCGGGGGGCTTCCTTCCCCAAGGCGCTGGCTCTCCTTCCGGCTGTGTGCAGAGCCCCCTCCCACGCCCGCCCCACTTCCATCTGCCTTCATTCCCCCTCGTATGCCCCTTCAGTCAAGGCACCTGGCAGCGTGGTGTCCTTGGCCCTCCCCCACCTCGAGGCCAATGGCAGGCACAATCGATGCCTGGGTACCACCACTGTCCAGGCCCTTCCAACTGCTCTCTCTGCAGGGGCAGGCTCCAGGGAGGAGCTTCACCCTTGGACCCTCTGCCAGGCCTCATCTGAATCCTGCAGAGGCTGCAGAGCCTCCAGCTCCCTCCTGGGGAGCGCATGGCCTTGGTTTCCTCATCTGTGAAAAGGGGCAATGAAAACAATGGCTCATACGTGGAGTTGCAGTGAGACTCGGATGGGAGAGGGATCCAGGACCAACCCTGGACACAGGAGGCGCTCAGAGAGAGCGGTGGCCTCTGGTTATTAGGTCACCCCTTCCCCCACCCCCAGGTCCACAGTCATCTGTTCATGGAGGAAGGGGCCTCCGCCCTTGCAGTGCCAAGTTCCTTCCCTTCTTGTGGCCTCAATGATCCCATCTGAAAAATGGGGACAAAAAATCCAGCCCTTGTCTCTGTCGTTGGGTGAGTCTGCAGATTCAGCGAGGTCAAGGTCATGAATGGGACACACAGAAAGCAAGTGCCCACTCTGTGCCAGGCCTGTGCTGAGCACTGGAGCAGCCCGTGCAGATGAAAAGTCAGTTCTTGCCGTAAAAGCTTACAGACCAGTGAAGGGTGACAGCTGGTGGGCACAGATGGGAAACAGGTACAGGGGGCTGCCTGCTAGGTTGGCACCCAAGTCCCAGGAGGGACCCCTCACCAAGCCCTCAGCTGCGGACACTCCAAGATTCCCTCCATCCCGCCCGTTCTCCAGGCTCCCCCCTCCCCTGCCTTCCTCCCCTCCTCAGCCGGCCTGGCCACTGCGTCCTACACCGGGTGGAGGGATGGAGCCGGGATCTGAGGGACAGATCTGAGTGGACAGTCCCAGGCTCTGCGAAATGCCGCGCCAGCCACTCCGAATTCCAGGACCCCAAAGCTGGAGCTTTCACCCTCGAGAAAATAGGATAAAATTCCCCCCGTGACAGGAGAAGCCCTCTGGCCAAGGTCACACAGGTGGGGAGGGGGAAGACAGCTTTCCGGAAGGGATGCGGGAGTTACCCAAGTGTGGCCGGGGCTGCGTGCTGTTGGCACGGTCCAGGCCTGCACGGGGTCGCCTGGGCGTCTGTGTGGGCGTGCGTGCGGGGGACAGTGTGGGAACGTGAGAGGGGGAGGATGACACAGTGCGAGGGTGCAGGGGGAGGGGGTGCCGCGAGACTCCTGGAAGGTGCGTGCGCACCGGCCGGGCTCCCAGGCCTGGCGCCCCCAGCTGTGCCCGCCGGAGCCCCCACCCGCAGCCCCCAGCAGCCTTGTTCTTCAGACACAGATGCGCGTGCGCGCGAGATGCGGGGCGCAGGGTGCGGGGTGCGGGGCGCTGCCCGCCGGCCAGGGGTCCTGGGGTGCCTCGCGGCCGCGGTGCCGCAAGGACACGCAGGCCGGGCGCGGGGCGCAGGTGCCTGGGGCGGGGACCCGTGTCCCCCCACCTGCCGCCGCGCCACCTGCTGGGCAGCCCTCCCGCCCCGCCCCCGCCCGCGCCCGCGCCCGCGCCCACCCGGTTGGCGCCTGTGCGCCCCGGGCACCACTTACCCGGGCATGGGCACGGCCGCCACCGCGGCCTTGGCTTCGGCGGGTGCTGTCGCTGCGGGCGGGCGCCCGGCGGGCAACGATCCGTTCCAAGGACGGAAAGGCCCAGACACGGGGCGGACTGGCCGGCGGCGCGGGGCGCGACCCTCCGCGGCTGGCGAGGGCTGCGGCCGAGTGCTCCCCACGCTCCGCACCGGCGGCGGGCGACGCGGTGCGCTCAGCTCCAGCCGCAGCTCTGAGCGCGGAGGGAGGGAAGGAGGGAGGGAGGGAGGGAGGGGAAGGGGGAGGGGAGGGAGCTGGAGGAGGAGGAGGAGGAGGAAGACGAAGAAGAAGAAGAAGAAGACAAAAAAGAAGAAGACTAAGACGAAGAAGAAGAAAAGGGAGGGAGGGGGTCACAGGCACGGTGGGGGTGGGTGGGAGGAGGAATGGTGCACCGCACAGGGGCCTCAGGGTTCCGCGTGCCTGGTGCGCCCACTGCTGTGCTCAGGACACTGGAGGGTGCCTTTCTGACTTGGTGTTGTTCCACAAGGGCACTGGAAACTAGGGGAGCATGGTGGGGGCAAGGTGGGGGGTGTGGGAGGGGCCAGGTCGCTGCCACTATAATGCACCGCCCCTCAGGTGGCCTCCGAGGGTTGGTGGTCTGCTGAAGTGTCCAGCTGCCCGCTGCAGGGCCGCACACAACCCAGCGCATTTTCCCACGGGGCAGCTGGCATTTGCAACAGAGGCTCAAAGTGCGTGTCTCTTGGTGGTGATCACAGGTACACCGGTGTGCAAACTGCACACAGGTGGACACCTAGAGATGGACTCCTGGGGGCTCCTAGCCATGGACACGGGTGGAGAAGGACACAGCAACCGACCCCAGCGCAGACACCTGCTTGTACCTACAGATGCATACACATGGAAGGAAACTCCAGTGTTGCCCCAGGCTTTCCTCATGCAAGGTGCAGGCCAAGGGGCAAAGAGAAGTGACAAGTTGAGTCCCCGGGGAGTGTCACCCCTGGGAGCAGGTGGCAGTGTGTGGCAGGTAGAAGGGGCTTGGGCACAGAGAGCCCCAGGGTGCCGTGTGGCCTGGGCCGGAGCTGGGTGCTGCAGGCGTAGCAATGACTGAGTAACACGGAGTGGTGGGCAGGCAGCTGGACGGGGCCAAGGGCATGTACTGAGGAGCCGTGTGGGCAAAACACAGAGGGTGCTGGGCGCTCACATGAAGGGCCTCTTCGCAGAGGTACAGCTGTGCCCCGCCCGAGGCTCGGGGGACTGTCAGACCCCCCACAACCCGCCCCTCCCCCAGGGAAAGCCCCCTGGGGGACCTGGCATTCCTGAGAGTCAGGGCCAAGGCCCCTGCACCCTTGAGCATGGACAGAGGCCTCACTCGCACACGCACTAGCCCACATCCTCTCATACCACCGACACGTGAGCCCCCGGAGTTCCTCGCACACGCACACAGTCACGCACACACACCCCCACCCCCTCACACCAACACTCCCCTTTAGCTCCAACTCCAAGGCGGCTTTTTCTAGGGTAAGGAGGCTAACCCCCACCCCACACCACCCCACCCCACCCCAGCCAGGCAGTAGGGCCTCAGCACTGCAGTGTCCCCTGCCACACAGCAGCCTTGGAGCAGGCACAGTGGAGCAGGCAGGCTGGCTCCTTAGGGTCTGGAACAGTCTCGCAAGCCCCACCCCCTCCTACATACACCCTGTGACTTCCCACAACCTTGCTAACTTCCAGTTGCACTTCGTGTCACCCCACATTCTGGATGGGGACACGGACGCTCCGAGGGTTGGTGACTGCGGGAGCATAGGAGGGAGTCGGGCTGCGGGGAGTGCAGCCCCATGAAGAAGGGGTGCTGAGAGAGCATGGGAACACACCAGCCTTAAAGGCCTGGGAGTGGCCGTGACTGCTAGTGAGAAGAAAGAAGCCCCCGCGGGGCTGTGTCAGGGCGCCCCTTGGGGACCAGGGCGTGCATTGATCACTTCGGGCTGTGTTCATTGAACCGATGGCTGTTGCTCCTACGTGAAGCCTGTCCTCCGCCCCAACCTCAGACACAGGCTGGGGACAGAAAACAGGAGGCCAGTCAAGAGTTGGCCACAGAGGCCCAGATCACAGGGCCAAGAAACAAGTGTCACAGACGTCCCCAGTCTCTAGCAGAATGCGGTCCCCAAGCAGCGAAAGACCAGCAGTAGAGGTGGCCCTGTGTGGTTTGAGTCAGCTGAGCCCCCTACATGTGCTCTGGGGCCGGGACGGATGGCCCATGCCTTTTCTTTTTCTTTCTTTCTTTCTTTCTTTTTTTTTTTTGACAGGCAGAGTGGATAGTGAGAGAGAGAGACAGAGAGAAAGGTCTTCCTTTTTGCCGTTGGTTCACTCTCCAATGGCCGCTGCGGCCGGCGCATCTCGCTGATCCGAAGCCAGGAGCCAGGTGCTTCTCCTGGTCTCCCACGTGGGTGCAGGGCCCAAGGACCTGGGCCATCCTCCACTGCCTTCCCGGGCCATAGCAGAGAGCTGGCCTGGAAGAGGGGCAACCGGGATAGAATCCGGCGCCCCAACCGGGACTAGAACCCGGTGTGCCAGCGCCGCAAGGCGGAGGATTAGCCTGTTAAGCCACAGCGCCGGCCCTTTTTTTTTTTTTTTTTAAGATTTATTTATTTTACTTGAAAGTCAGAGTTACACAGAGAGAGCAGGAGAGGCAGAGAGAAAGGTCTTCCATCCGCTGGTTCACTCCCCAGTTGGCTGCAATGGCTGGAGCTGCGCCGATCCAAAGCCAGGAACCAAGAGCTTCTTCCTGGTCTCCCATGCGGGTGCAGGGGCCCAAGGACTTGGGCCATCTTCTACTGCATTCCCAGGCCATAGCAGAGAGCTGGATCAGAAGAGGAGCAGCCAGGACTCGAACCAGCACCCATATAGGATGCCAGCACTGCAGGCGGAGGATTTACCCACTACACTATAGCGCTGGCCCTGGCCCATGCCTATTAAGTGACCCTTGCTACCTGGCCAGCCCCCCCATCCCTAAAGAGAGATGTAGGAAGTTTTGCTAGAAAGTTCTTCCTTATCCCGAATTGTGTCTTCTGCACTAGAAATCCTTAGGGAGGAAACCCCAGGGAGACCCACGGCTGGGCTGCAAGTAGGACATCAGACGCGGGGTTGGCCAAGTTACCCAACCCTCCCTGCACCCCTCCCTTCCTGTTGATTCCAGCTGCCCTGCAGTGGCCTGGGCCTGGCTCCTCAGGGACCTTTTGCTATCTCAAGCTATGGAGCAAGACCCACCGAGAGGACCCTTGCGTCAGCCCCCTGCTCTTCTCCCACGTGTCACCCCACTCTCTCGGCCCTCCTGTGCCTCTCAGCCACCTCCTCCCTTGGAGTCCGGGCTGTTTTTCCCTCGTCTTCCACACCATGCCTGCCCTTTCCCTGGCTGAGGTCACAGTTAGGCCTCGGGGACCCGCGTGTTTACCAGCTGCAGCCACATACACACATCCTAACCCCTGGAACTGGAATGCGACCTTATGTTGAAATCAACTCTTTGTAGATATGAAGAAGGTGAGGATCATGTCAAGGGGAGGAGGCCCTGTGCAATGGCAAGCATTCTGTGTGAAGGAGGCCCAGGGGAGCTGGGGGCCCTGTAACCACAGAGGGGCAGATTGGGCTGACTCAGTTGCAGGCAAAGAACAGCTGGAGCCACAAAAAGCTGGAAGAAGCAGGAAGCCGCCTCCCCTAGAACCACCTTGAATTTGGACTTCCTGCCCGTAGAACCAAGGAAGTCCGATTCACTACGGTTTTTGTCCCCCAGTTTGTGGTCATTGGTGACAGCAGCCCCAGGACATTTGCAGCATCTGCGACAGGGCCACCAGGAGCTGTAGCCCCCAGAGCTGCGCCCACTGTGCACCTTGGACCTCCCAGGCTGACTGGTATCCACAAGCTCCATGCCCGGAGGTTCTGGCGCACTCTCAGTGGTCGGCTAATATGGCTTCAGCCCCCATGCTCTCACAGCTCTGTGTCCCTACAGCGGCCCTGCTCCAACCTGGCTGGCTGCCCTGTGACAAGCCCCAACTTGTCTAAACCCCAGCAGTGGACGCGGCTTAGGCTCCTGCTGGGCCCCACCGCACGCAGAGGCACCTGACTTGCAGTTAGGGCTCAGAAACGTCCCCGGCGCAGGCCCTCAAAGCCCACTCCCTCCCCACGCCACGTGAGCCGCTCCTGTGACTTTTTTGGCTGTGTGCATGGTTGTGCGTGTGTGTGCGTGCGTGCAATCATGGGTGTCCATGTGCTGGTGTGTTCCCACTTGCAGGCATGTGTATGTGTGCGCATGCGTGTTGACATGTGCTTACATGTGCATGTTTTCACAGTGCCTGTGCATGTGTGTGTGGACAGCTGCCCCTCGCTCTGACTTGTCCACTGCTTGGTGCTCTCAGCCCCCTTGTGGGGAACGGGTGTCACTAGCAGGTAAAATGGTACCCACTCCAGCTGCCCCGTTGTTCTCACCTCCCACCCCCAGCCACTCTGTCCGCATGTGCAGGGCCAGAGGCTGCACCCTCACCCCACCTGTCTTGCCACTTTCTGATTGGTCCTTATCCTCACACTCTGCAGCTGCGCCACCCTGAGGCACCTGTGACCGAAGCGCAGCCCTGAGCTTGACCCTGCTTGGCGGGCTGCCTGCAGGTGAATGTGTGGGCAGCGGGCGTGTGAGCAGGAACCCGGCTGTCACTGTGGACATCAGTGGGAAATCTGCTCCGTATCGGCTGTGGGACTACCCTCTGTTCCTTCATAGTGCCCCTGGGAGCAGAGGGAGGCTGTCTTTTGTCTTCAGGCTGTGGTCAAGAGCAACCGCACTGACAACGCAGCACGCTACTTGACCGTGACCCACAAGCCCTTGCAGCCAGGCAGCTCCCAGCCTCCGGTCAGGGCCGCATGGGTGCTGCCTGCGGGGTGCCCCCATGTGCAGCACCCATGTGACACCATTGTCCCACCGTGTCTCTGAGCTGCAGTGTGAGGAGGACGGAGTTGGGCAAGCTTCCTGAAACGGGAGGGAAAGGCAGGCTGGACCAGCTTGGGGGGCGGCAGGCAGAGAGACAGAGATTCCGGGGGGACTCTGTTGCACCCACAGTGTGGACCCAGCGCCGCAGAGGCACGGGCGGGAGGCTCCATGTTTCTGTGTCTGCCCAGCCCTGGCACTGGCTGCCACTCCTCCCCGCCAGCGAGGGGACTTGACTGAGGCCCCGACTCCTGGCCCGCAGCCAGTGGCCTTGCCCTCGGCCTGCCCAGCTCAGCAGAGATTGTCAGGCTATGGAGCACATGCCCCAGAATAGTGCTATGATGTCGCCGGCTGACATTCTATCGCTGGGCCGCCACGCTGAGTGGCGCCTCCCATCCCAAAAAGGAGAAACCTGGGGACGCTGGGTACCCTGGGGCTAGGCCAGGCGTCAGGACAACGCGCTGCGTGCGAGGAGCGCGAGGAGCCACAGGCAGCGCCTCTGGGCTCCGTCCCTCTTGGGCTGTCACTCGTAGCAGCCTCTGCCTGCTCTCCTCCCCGCAGCTGAGCCAGAGGCCCCTTGCGCAAGACAGAGGGGAGCGCAGCCAGGTCTAGCCCAGGCCACCTCAGCCCACCGGGGCCTTGCTCTGGGGTCTGTCCCTTTCCCGGGCACACCCATGTCTCCAACAAACGGGCTTTCCCGGGGCCTTGTGCATAGCCCTGTCCCCATCCTGTCTGTGGCATCCTGGCAGTGGCCTCGAGTGCTGCACACACATCTGGTATAAAGGGTCTGAGGGGCCCCACAGCCAAGAGATGCTTGGCAAACGCTCGACCAGGAGACAGCAGGGGCCATCTCAGGTGCAGAGACAAAGCCCAACAGCCAGAGGCACTGCTTTCTGCGCGGTCCACAGGCCCAGCGCCGGAGTACAGCACACGGAGCCCACTTGCACAGTGTTTCTTTAATTGAAAGACAACAGCCGACCTCAGAAGCATGGCCTCATCGAGCTGGGGGTGAGGCTCCCTCCCACCAAGCAGGGCCCAGAGACGAGGTGGAGGATCTGCCACCATGGCGGGGCGGGCGGGGTGGGGGGGCAGCCGATGGGAACCATCGCTTGGGACTCTGGCGGGATGTTGGGCCCCCACCTTCCCACCTCTTCCAAGGCTGTCTGAGCTCAGGGCAAAGAATGGGCAGGGGAGGCTGGGGAGGCAGTTGCCCCCGGGCTGGCTTGGACTGGGCTGGGCAGAGGCCAGGAAGACAGAAAGCAGAACCACTACAAGGCAAAGGGTCGATCACGGTGTGTGTGTGAGAGCAAGAGGGAGACTGAGACAGAGAGAGCAAGAGAGAGTGAGAGAGAGAAAATGAAGCCAGGTCCAGAAAGATGCAGGGGAACAGATTAGCAAACCCAGAAAGCAGAAAAGATCTAGCACAAGACAGAGACAGAGAGGGCGAGGGCGAGGGCGAGGGCGAGGGCGAGGGCGAGGGCGAGGGCGAGAGACAGAGAGAGAGAGGCTGGTCTAGGGGCCACTAGAGCAAAGTGCCCAGCTTGGATAGAAGAGCGGGAGGACCATTTTCCTAGGACTGCCGCCTGGGACAGGTGGATTTCAGGGTGAGAGGGGGAAAGCTTGGCAGGGGCGCCTCTGAGTGGCTGTGGTGCGTGAGCGGGGGCAGTTGGGCAGCCGAGGGGGCCCGTGCCTTGTAGCCACTCTCAGGAAGAGTGGCCCAGGAGACAGAGGCCACAAGGGGGCAGTAAACTGGGAACACAGGGGAGGCACTGGGTTGGATGCAGCCAGGCAGGAGCTCCCTTGCTTTGCCTTCCTCCTTCAGGACCTCTGGCCGCGCTCCCCAGAGACCCCAGCGAGGCTACCATGGCAGCTGCTCCGGCTTCTACTTTTTGTAGTTGCCGAACTGGATGGCCAGGCGGTCAGTGACGCAGCGGAAGGTGGCCGGCTGCACCTCCCAGTAGGGCACGGGGTTGTTGAAGAGGCTGATGCCGTTGTAGTAGGCCCGCTTCACCCCGAAGCCCACGGGGCAGAAGTCGTTGACACCCACCTTGGTGATGTTGTTGGAGTGCAGATAGACCACCTGTGGATGGAGCACAGCCCGGGCTGCTGTCACGGCCGGGGAAGGGGAGTGCACACCCGGGAGGGTCTGACCCCCTGCCCTCTCCCGCCCCAGCCGCAGCCTCGCAGGTGTCATCGCATCACCTTATACCCACATTGCCCTAGAGGCTGCTCTCCTGCATCGGGAGGAGAAAATTGAGCCCGGGGCCCCGGCTGGGGGTTGGGTTGAAGGTAGAAGCTTGGTGGGGTGTCGTAGGGCTGTACTGGGTGGAATGAGGTTGTAAGGGCTGCCCGCAGGGGAGCACCTCTCACTCTAGAAACAAAGAGCCTTCAGCGTGCCTTCCTTCCTTGTCTTGGTAGTCCTCAGCAGCACTTCCAACCCCTTGAGTCCGCCCCTCTTGCGTGGGAGGCGGAGTCAGGAACCCAGTGGTGCTGAGGAGGACGCTGGCCGCTAGAGGGCGCACTCAGCCCGGCTTGTGCCGCACCGTCCCAGAGCTGGGCTGGCCAGAGGCAGGACACAGCCAGATGGAGGAGGAGAGCACTCCAGCCGTGTGTGATGGGGCTGAGGGAGAGGTGGAGGCCCAAAGCAGGGCTGAGCGAGCCCAAGTTCACCCATGTGCTGCAAGCCAAGGCCTTGGCCCTGAGGGAGGAGCCATGGGGACTGCTCCTTTCCCGAGATGGCCAGGGGGAGCTCTGTGGACTGTGCCTTGAAAAGCAGGGGCCGGGAGCCCAGGAACAGGGCTCTGGAACCTGGCGGCCAAGGGTCCCTTGCCACCTCCCCCTGCCTCCCCTCACCTGGAGGAGCTTGAGATCGGGCAGCCCAGCAGGCACCCTGGACAGCTTGTTGTTGTCTAAATGAAGCTCCCGCAGGGTGGGTAGAAAGCTCAGGCTCCCGTTCTCAATCATCCGGATCTGGTTGTGGCCCAGGCCCAACCTGCAGAGGTGCACACGAGGCGCAGTCAGAGGCTGGGGGGGAACAAGGCAGTGTGTGGGGCCGCCGCGCTGCCCCTCCCTCTGGGCTTCCGGTCCCACCTGTACAACTTGGAGTATCGGAGCAGATCCTCCAGCTCGATGGCTTGAATTTTGTTGTGGTCCAGATGGAGTTCATTCAGGGTCTCTGGCAGATCTACCCAGAAGTGAGGGAATATTGAGGTGAACATGGGCACCAGGGCAGGTGCAAAAGCCCTAGGCCATGCCCCAGAGAGGGGAGGGGACTTGAGTCCACTTGGGTCGTTCCAGATGGTCTTCACACCTGTGCCCTTGAAGGTGTGGCAGGCTGGGAAGCAAGTGCCTCTTTCCTACCTTTGGGGATGCCAGTGAGCTTGGCTTCTGAGATGCGCAGGTAGTTGAGCTTCAGGCCATCAAAGGCTCCAGGTTCAAAGCCACTGTTCTCTAGGGGGTTCCCACCCATCTCTGGTAGAGACAGAAAGAGACTCCATCAGCCCAGGAGCTGGTGGCTGCCTACAGCCCCTGGAGCCTGGTGTTTCTGGGCTCAGGCCCACATGATGGGCCCTGCTGCTTGCCAGCTCTGCCCAAGTCCTCCTGAAACCCGGTACAGGAGTTTAGAGGGCTGATTGCAAACTCCTAGCTGGTCAAGGCTGCTAGCCTCAAGGGCCTTGGCCCTGGCATGGCTTCCAGGGGCGGAGAGGGACAAGAGGAGAGAAGCAAGCCAGAGATGCAGGCAGGTAGGTCTGGCTGCCCCAGTTCTCCCGTCTTACCCTCTGGCCCGGTGCAGCGGTCCTGCACGCTGCTTTTTCGGTCTGCATTGGGGCCGTGCTGAGATTCTGTGCCTTTGACCATTTGGAGGACTATTGCTTGAGCCAATGCTTTGTAGCTGGCCCTGGTCTCCCTTCACCAGGCTTTGAGACAAGCTCCTGGAATGTTCCCCGAGCCCCCCCCCCCCGCCCCCGGGCTCGCCCATGGCCCCTTCGCCAGGACCTGGCCTGCAGCCGCACTCACCGATGCAGTTCATGTTGCGGAGCCCACTGAACACGCCCTTGGGCACCTTGCGGATGCGGTTGTCATGGATGCGGAGCTCCACCAGAGAGCTGGGCAGGTTGGGCGGGATCTCCACCAGGTGGTTCTTGGAGATGTAGAGCTTCTGCAGCTTCCGCAGGGGGCTGAAGGCCTTCTCGTGGATCTTGGTGATCTTGTTGTTCACCAGGACGAGGGCCTGAGGCACAGGAGGTGGGGGGTGAATGTCCGCTTCCCACTCCACCCCCGGCCCTTGCTCCCTTCTTGCTTGTGGGCTGGGTACCACACTGGGAGCCAGTAGGGCCAAGAAGGGCGCTGAGCTGAGAGCTGCTGGTCCCGCACTTGCGGCTGATCATGCTCCAGAACCCCGGCAGCTGGCACCACGGTTGGTCCCCACACAGCGCATGCATCCGTGCAATGCACACATAGGGACTCATTCCCCTCCCCCCCAGCCCCTTGGGAAGGGCACAGCCTGGCCGGAAGGGGAGGGGCTCACATAGAGGTGCTGGAGGCCCTTGAAGTCATCCTTGCGGAGCTCGGAGATGTCGTTGTTCTGAAGGTCCAGCAGCGTGGTGTCAGGCGACACCTCCTTGGGCACCGTCTTCAGACCTGGGGTGGCACACACAGGGTCCCTCATGCGACCCCCGGGACTCAGCTGCTCCCTCCCTGTGCCCCTCCCCCACCCCGCATCCCACAGGATGCACGCACTGCCAGTACTGACCCAGGTCAGAGCACTGAACAACCCGCAGGTGGCAGTGGCACCCAAAAGGGCACATGGAGCTGAAGGTGGGCGTGAGGGCGTCCAGGTCAGGCACGCCCGAGGTGCTTTCGGCGCCCGAAGCCTCTTCATCATTCATCATGAGCAGCCCGTCGTCCAGGGCGAAGTCCCAGAAGCCTTTCTGCTCGAAGGGCAGGGCCTGGCCCAGGGCCAGCAGAGCCGCGAGGAGCCACAGGGGCCGCATGGTTGACGTGGTACCTGGGAGGAAGCGTTCTTCACTGAGCACTCCACACGTCCTGGGCACCCTCTCCCGCCTGCCCCTCCCCCAACCACCAGTGCATGATGGGTCTGTGGCCCTCGCTTCTCTGCAGACATAGCCAGCCCCGGGGCAAGCAAGAGGTGGCAGCGACCAGTGTGAGCAGGAGGCAGCCAGCACACAGGATGCCAGACGGTGCCTCTGGGGGTAGCGGTGGGAAGTAGCAGAGCTGGAGGGCAAAGCCCTTGAGGGCTGCCCTGGGCCACGGCTGCCGGGACTTCTGGGCTGGGGGCCAGGGGCTGCAGTGAGCGAGGGAGGGTCTGGGTCTCATGCGTTCCTTGCTGCAGGAAGGGAAGACTGTCCTTTGAGGCCAGGGGCGGGATCAGCTCTGAGCGGGGGTCTGGGCTGGCGGGGGCGCAGCGCCGTTCCCCGCTCCCCACCCTGCTCCTTCCTGAGGCCTGGGCGTCCTCCCCTGGACACCCGCCTCCTCCGGGACTGACCTGCAGAGCCTGCAGCTTCCAGCTCTGCTCCTGCCCTTCCTTTGTGCCTCTAGCCCGGCCCCTGGAGGGGCCCTGTGAGGAGCAGGCTGCCGCCTGGGTGGCGGGCAGGGTCAGGCTTGCTGGAGACCCCCCAGGATGAGGGAGGCAGCAAGGTGGGGGTGGAGCGGAAGCTGCCCTGCCCGAGCCTGCCCCCAGCACCCACCTCTGCCTGCCTCCTGCCTCCTGGTTCAGACACTGCCCTGGCCTCTCCTACCACCCTCACCTACCCTGAGCCCTCTCCCACCCTCGGCAAAGTCCCAGCTTTTGTCCCTGCCTCATTTTCCCATCTGTTCAATGCTCAGCCCATCTGAGCGGCAGGCCCAGTCCACAGGGTGAGGGGGCAGGGGGCTCAGCTGGCTGCTGGGGCCTGCAGCTTCAGAGTCTTCGCCACCAGCAGGCTGGGGGCTTGAGGCCAGGCTTGGCTGGGTCTTGGGGTCTCGGCACAAGCACTGTACCTCCGGATCCCATCAATGCCAAGGCTGTTTCTCCGGGGCCCTGGAGAGGCCTCGGCATGTGGCTTGCCCCAGTCCCCAGCTGGCCCCCTACCCCCGGACAGAGGGGCCCCTGCAGAGGCTCCAACTGCCCCCCCAGGCTGGCTCGGGGCGAGTGGGGCTGCCCCGGGGAGCCCCCGGGTGTTGGCCGAAGCTTAGGTAGAAGGAGCCGTGCTCGCCTACCCGGATGGTGATTCCCTTCTTCTTCCCCTCAGCTGGCAATCTCCAGGGCAGGGCAGGGCAGGGCAGGGCAGGGTCTCCTGTGCCCCTGCCTAGTTGCCGCTGGATGGCGAAGCGCTGGAAGAAGGAGGAGAGGCCAAGGCGGAGAGGAGACGCAGTATGGGAGCGAGTGAGGAGAGGCCGGCCCGCACCGCCCCTGCCAAAGCCACTACCTCCCAGGGGAATGAGTCAGGGCTGGAAGGCCGCGGGGCCCTGAGAGGCTCTGCGATTTGCAGCCCACCTGGATGGGTGGGGGTGGGCTGGGCTGGGCTGGGCTGCCAGGTGCATGGGAGACTGCAGGGAAGGGCCAGTGCGGGCAGGCCTTTTGCAGCCTGCCCGGGGCGGGGGCGGCCTGGAGGTCTCCACAGGACACCCCTCCCCGAGGCCTCAAGTCTCTTGGGATGACCGGGAGCTGGGGCTCCCCCTGGGCACTCTGGGAAGGTGGGCAGCCTGCTAGCACGCTGCGAGGCCAGCCAGGGCAAGACTGGAGGAGCTCATCAGAGCCTCCCTGGGAGCTGGGGCTGTGGAGGACGTGTGGCAGTAGCCCAAGTCCAGTGTCCTTGTCATGAACCTGGGTGTCCCCAAGGGGCTGAGAGGGGTCCAGGGCAGAGGCTGGCTCTCTGCCTACCTCTGAGTTCCAGCTCTGGCTCACCCTGAGGGCGGAGGGAAGCTGAAGGCAAGGCTTGGCCAGGTTTCCACGACTCCTAGCTGGTGGGGTGGGGGCCGGCCGGGCTTCCCAGTAAAGGTTTCCTTTCCCCTTAGACACTGAGCCAGCAGGAGGTGGCAAGAGACGCCAGCAGGGCCAGAGGGAGCTGGGGGAGCCCAGGGGGCACAAGCACTGGCCCCATTTTGTGGATGGAAAAACTGAGGCCCGGAGCGAGGAGCTGACTTGCTACGACTCCGTCAGCTTGAGACTTGGAGCCCAGCTTTGGGGATTGCAGGCCTGGAACTTCCTGCCTAGGAACTTCCTGGCCTCAGCCCTGCCCTGCCTCCACCCTGGCCTTCAGCAATGGGGGTGCTGGTGGGTCTTCGGGCCTGGTTGGCTCAGAGAGGATGAGGTGGTAGCTTAGGGACACTGCCCTAGCCTTAGTTTCTGCCTACACCTCACACTGAGCCCCAATCCCGCCACGTGTACACACACACACACACACTGGGACACCCACACCCTGCAATCACTTTTTTCCTTCCTTGGTCTTCCGGGATGTGTCCCCAAGGACTCAGGAGCGCCTTGAGCCTCATCAAAATGTGCCCTGAGCTTGCTGGAAGCCGCCTACTTAGAGCAAAGGAAAGAAGTGGCCCTGGCGGCCGCAGGTGTGAGTAAGGGCAGAGGCCGGGCCTCCTGGAGCCTCGGAGCCGCCTCAATAGGGCCCTCCTTGTCTGGGCCTCTGAAAGCCAGTGCAGTTCTGCAGGCTGATCGCTCCAGGTTACAGCCCAACAAGACGTGCTGGCAGCCTCGGAGAACACGCAGGGGCCGTGCCAGGCATTCAGGCCAGGCCAAGGGCGGCGGGAGCAGGGTTTGAGGTCTGGCGGCTCCTGGGAGCTCGTCTGCAGATGTGCGCTGGCAGCTGCGCGGACGTGGACGCCCTGCTCGTAACCTGACCTGACCTCTGACACACGTGCTGCCTTCCCCCGACCCTGCCAGGCCTCTGGGCCTGCAAGGCTGGGAGACAAGTGACGCTGCCCCATCTCCCTCTCTCCCCTTTGCCTACCAAAGTCTTCTGGGCCCAGCTTCAAGTAGCAGAGGGGTGCCCGGGCCCTGCGTGCCACCCCACCATGCCCCAGAAGGCTCTGTACTTGTGTGTGTCTGCACTGGTGGAGAGGGGTGGAGACCTGGAGGCCACCCCCCCCCATCTGCATGCTGGCCGCCCCCTGGACCCACGGCCATTGCAAGGGAGGCAGACGCCCCAGCTCCTCCTGGCTGTGGCCCTGGCACTGCTGGGTAACCAGACAGAGCACTGGAGAAGCAGGCTGGACCTGGAAGTGGTTTCCTGGTCCCCCTGCACTTGGGCCGTGTGCTCTCCCTTCTTCTCCCATTTCCTGGCCCCCACTCACCATGTTCTAGACTCTTCCAGGAAGAGGGAGGGTGCTGTCACCTCCCAAGGGTGGGGTAGGGACTCAAGCGATTTCTTTACCTGACCCTACCTCTACGCTGTTGACCATAAGAAAGAAGCTATGATCTGAACACCTGACGAAGGGGTACACCAGGGCGCAGAGAGGTTACCCAGAACTCTTGTCCAAGGCCACACAGGGAGGAAGTGGCGGAGCTGGGACTCCACTGTGCATCTGTCTGCCTGCCTGCCGAGCGAGGACAGCGGCCAGGCATCTGGAAGGCTGGGGAGCCTTCCCTTTCCTGGGCCCGGGGTTTCCCAGCACCCTCCTCTGTGCTGGCTTTTACTCTCTGCCAGGGGTTCTGGCTGGGGTGGGACCCAGCCCTCTTTAGCCAGCTGGAGAAGCCCTGGAGGTGAGGCCTCCCAGAGCTACCGGGGCTCCTATGGGTGCGTGCCTTCCTGCAGTCAGGAAGCCCCCGATGCCCATGGGAAGGTGTTCAAGGCCAAGCAGGGGCGCTCTGTCCCTCCCCTTCAAGTCTCACTTCTGCTCATGAAGTTCCCGATCCCGGTGCCACCCAGGCCTCTGCCTGCTATATTCCCTTGGCCAGAGACCAGAGAGCTGGCAGCTTGTGAGGGAGAAGCAGGGGCAGGTTCAAGAGTCACCCAGGGGCCTGCACTGTGGTGTAGCTGGTAAAGCGGGTCACCTGCAGTGCCGGCATTCCATATGGGCGCCAGTTCTAGTCCCGGCTACCCACTTCTGAGCCAGCTCTCTGCCACAGCCTGGGAAAGTGGTGGAAGATGGCCTAAGCCCTTGGGCCCCTGCATCCACATGGGAGACCCAGAAGAAGCTCCTGGCTTCGGATTGGCACAGCTCCGGCCATTGCGGTCAATTGGGGAGTGAACCAGCAGATGAAAGACTCTCTCTCTCTCTCTCGCTCTCGCTCTCTTTGTCTCTCCTTCTCTCTCTGTGTAACTGTGACTTTCATATCAATAAATAATTTTTTTTAAAAAGTGTCACCCAGGCCGGCGCCGCGGCTCACTAGGCTAATCCTCCGCCTTGCAGCGCCGGCACACCGGGTTCTAGTCCCGGTCGGGGCACCGATCCTGTCCCGGTTGCCCCTCTTCCAGGCCAGCTCTCTGCTGTGGCCAGGGAGTGCAGTGGAGGATGGCCCAAGTGCTTGGGCCCTGCACCCCATGGGAGACCAGGAGAAGCACCTGGCTCCTGCCATTGGATTAGCGCGGTGCGCCGGCCGCAGCGCACCTACCGTGGCGGCCATTGGAGGGTGAACCAACGGAAAAGGAAGACCTTTCTCTCTGTCTCTCTCTCACTGTCCACTCTGCCTGTCCAAAAAAAAAAAAAAGTGTCACCCAGAGTCTTGGCTTGGCCCCTGCCCCATGTCCTCCAGCTCAGGCCACGCTGGTCTGTGTGCAGAGCTCAGGCTGAAGATGGGGGTGGGGCGAGGCGCAGTAGGAGAGTTTGATAAAAGGAGGCTGGGGAGAGCCCCAGGGGGTGGACAGCAGGGTTGGGGCTGAGCAGGCGGGCAGCCTGCTGCATGTGGATGACCCGAGGCTGGCGGGCTCTGGGGGAGAAGGTGCCCTACACGGCCATCCCAAGGATTATTCTACCCCAGAGCAGTGAGGAGAGTGGGGGAAGAAGGCAAATGCAGGGGCAGGAGGAGATGGGGTGGTTCCCAGGAGCCTGGGGGCCTGGAAGTGGGGCAGGAGGCCCCCGGGAGCCGTCTGGCTGGGGGCACCAGTTGTGAGAAGGAACCTGCCCACCTGCAGGGAAGGCTGGGACGCTGGTTCTTCCTGCTGGGCTGGAGAAAGGCTCAGCCATGCCCACCCAGCACCCCACGGCCCACAGCAGCGTGCCCCGGAAGAGCCCCCATCACCTTCCACCAATGGGCCACAGAGTGTGTAGGGATGGCTGGTCAGCCTGGAAGCAGAAGGAAGGTCAGCGTGGGCCTAGGAAGACCTTTGTCAAGGTCACAGGTGTTGTGGTGGGCAAGGAAGGTGACAGGCTGGTGGACGGGCTTGGAGCAGTGCAGGGGGTGGAGGCCGGGGGGCTGCCTCCCTGGAATGCGTGGGACCAAGGACAAGGGCCTCCTGGGGCAGGCCCCTGCACAAGGTGAAGGAGGGCCAGTGCTGAGTGGGCCCAGGAAACCCAGGAGACAGGGACGGGGTCCTGTACTGGCCCCAGCCATGCAGAGATCATGGCGACCACTGCAATGCCATGGACAACACCCCTTCCTCCCATCCTTCCCCACTTGCAACCCTCCAGCTGTTATAAGTCAATGCCCGTGACTGCCCCTGCAGAGAACAAGCTGGCATGGGACTGGGCCAGAGTGTTCATGGCCGCTGGGATCCAGGGGGCTGAAAGAAAGGCCAGGGGTGCTCCCACGACAGGCCAGCCCCCGCCCCCCATGCCCCACTGCTCCAAGCCTGCTCCCGCTGCCCAGTCCTGGCGGCTCAGTGGCAGCCCTGGGTCTTCCTTCCCAGCAGCCATACATGGGCATGTTACACACCAAGGTGCCCCTTGCTTGTGCACCAGCTCTCCTTAGAGGCGGCTGGCACTGGAGGTGCTCACCTACCCCCCTGGATGCGGGTCCCCCAGGAGCCTCCCTGGTCCTGAGGGAGCCTGTGAGCATCTCCAGCTTGTGTCAGTACAGGGCGGAGAGCTGGCAGGCCAGGGAGGGGTGAGGGCAGAGGCAGGAGCCCGCACCCGGTGGGCGGGAGTCGCTTGATTGCTCAGGAGAGGGGGCTTCCTGCTCCTGTTCCGCAGAACTGGGCAGGACAACCCTCACTAGCCAGAGGCCAGGCATGCGGGCAGTCAACTTGGGGTGCTCCCTCCCCCAACCTTCCAGGGCGCTCAGGGGACACCCGGACAGCTCCATTCTCCTTCTCCTGGGCCCTGCTCCCCTCCTCCGATCATTCTGCATTCCAGTCTAAGGGGGTTCTGGGGGACAGACAGGACTGAGCTACTCAGGCAACCCTACTCAGGGCCCCTGCCCACCAGGCTCCATGGACCCACACCCCGTTCAGGGGGAAGTAGAGGCAGGGCATTGGCCTGTGAGCGAGCCAGAAGCATCTGGGCAGGGTGCCTGGGGCGTGCCTGGGAAACCAAGTCTCGCAGTCCGTGCCAAGCACGAGCCGCAGGCAGTCGGGGCTGCTTCTGAGCATTGAGCTCAGCGGGTGCCCAGAGGCCCGTGCTGGCCTGAGCCGGGCGCAAAGCCCCAGGGCGGGGAAGGCGCCAGGCCCAGCGAGGCTGGCACAGTTGAGGGCGCCCCTGGGGCTTGCAAGGAAGGGCAAGGTCATTGGCAGAGGTGGGGTGCTAGCCACGCAGCCATGCCTCGGTGATGCTCCCGGGAGACAGACTGGAGGGGACAGAGTAAGGTCAGAGTGCAGAGGCAAGGGTGGGATGAGGGAAGGCACCTGGGAGGGGGGGCGGGGGAAAAGAGGCGGAAACGGGATGAGGACCAGCGGAGCCCGCAGGGTGGCGGTGATGGGGCAGGGACCGTGAGCCTGCAGCGGATGCCTTGGATATCTGTGGGTACCCTGGGGTCGGGAGAAGGCACTGGGGGTGGTAGAGCCTGGAACCCTGGGGACAACAGGTAGCAGCGCTGGCGGCAGTACGGGACTAGCAGGAGGCAACAGGGCAGGACTGAGGCAGCTGAGACAGCTTGAGGCCATTGTGGGGACAGTGGGGACAGTGTGGAGCTGGCGCAGGGTTGGGGGGCCCTACCTGGGGAGGGGAAGTGGCCAGGCGCAGGCCGGCTAGGTGGCGGGCTGGGATGTCAGGCTGTCCGCACTTCCGTCCGTCGGGGTGGGGGGGGCCGACCGAGAGCAGCTGCTCGCTCCTGGGCAGTTGGTGGAGAGAGGGAGGCAGAGGCGGCAGGAGCTGAGGCTAAAGGCTGGGCGGGCGGGCCGACAGGGAGGGGACGCGGGGAGGGGGCGGGGAGGGAGGCAAGGAGGGAGGGGGCCGGAGGGCGGGCCGGAGGGAGGGGGTAAGCTTCCCGCCCCCCTGGCAGCTTCAAAGGGAGCAATTTTCTCGTAGACGGCTGGGCTAGCTGCGCCCCTCCCCTCCCCCGCTCCCCAGCCCCCTCCCCCGGGCGCACACTCACACTCACTCACACAAGGGCCTAGCGTCAAACTTTCCACTGCCCAGATGGGGACACTGAGGCGCTTGCTGGAGACCTGCCAGGCAGAGGAAAGAAGCCGAGGGGGAGGTGGCCTCGGGGTGCTAGGCCAGTGAACGGGCCCTGGAACTCTGTCCTACGCCCGCCCAGAACCTGCGGCCACTGGGGCCTGAACAAGGAGGTGGCTTCGCTGGGATCAGAGAAGGAGCTGGTGTGGATTTCTGGAAGGGCTTGATCTAGGCTCCTGGGTGCTCTGTACCTCCCTTCCCTTCCTTCTTTCCCTCCCTCCCATCCAGCCTTTCTTTCCAGTTGCTCTCTGTGAAAGCAGGAGGGAAGCCTGGGAGAGGCTGTGAGCGGGAAAGCGCATTCCGAGAAGAGGCGCCCAGCGAGTCACCGAGTCACCGTTCTTGCTCAATCCCGCAGGTCCCCTAGGGCGAGGAGGAGGACGAGCTCACCGCTCTGTGGGTGGCACTTCCTCTGTGCTGACTGCGGCACTGGTCACTTACAGGAGGTAACAGGGTTAGGCCGCCAAGCCTCAGAGCTTCCTGATGGCCCCAGGGAGTCCCGCTCCCCTGCAGCTAGGGGCCCCGGGTCCTCACGTCCTCACACCTCCTCCCTGTCCGGGGGTGGCTCCATCCCGCCAGAGCAGCTGCTGAGCCAGGGCTCGGAAGGAGTGAGAAACCCCAGTAGGGCGCCACACTGAGGCCAGGAAAACTGGGCATGGACTGGGGGGGGGGGGAGGAGAAAAAGGCAAAGGGGCGGAGGGGGACCCCCAGGGGGCTCTGCCTACCTGGCATGGCGTGAGGTCTGAAATAGCACAGGCCGGGGCCAGACCCTCTCATAAGGGCCCTGAGGTATGGCTGGGCACCGTGTCAGCTCAAGGCCCTACTGGGACAGGAAACACGCAATGGCTTAACCAAGTTGTGGTCCTGGAAGAAGCTTCCAGGCCGGACCACGTAGAAGAGAGAAGGAGCCGCGGTTCCCTCTGGCTCGCACGGTTGGGACCAGGAGGTTGGGAGCACAGACCTCGTGTCTTCCTTTTGCCGCGAGATGTCTCCCGACACGTGTGGCAGCAGACAGAACCACGTAGGCACCCTGGAGCCCCGCAGAGCTGCAGCACCGCCACTCGTGGCCACCTGGCCATATCTCTGCTCCTGCCCTGCCCTGGACTCACAGCCAGGTATCACTCAGGGCTAAGCGTGTTGGTGGGGACCAGGGACACAAAGCCCACAAGGCACTCCGCTCTGTGAGAGCAGCCAGGTGCAGAGTCGCAGAGTGCTTTGTCCCATTCAGAGGAAATGGCCAGGCCAGGCCCGTCCATAGGAGACTGAGAGGAGAGAGGAGATGGGTGGGAATGGGTGGGAATGGGAGGGGTCGGGGGGGCGGGGCTAGCGAAAGGTCTGTGTTTTCTTGCTGAGGGATGAAAATGTTCTAAAAGTGACCTTGGGGATGGCTGCAGCTCTGTGAAGATCCTAAAGGAGATTGTATGGTGCAAAAGAGCCTCACAAAGTTCATGGAGAATGGAATTTAGAGAAATGCAGATCTTGAAATCCATGCATGCATATGGGGATGCAAAGTAGGTCTCAAAAAAAAAAAAAAAAAGCAGTGTTGCAAAAGGAAAAGCTCTCAGAAGGCATCCAGCTGCCCACACATGCTTACCTGAGGAGCCCTTCGCTGTGCGCAGTGCCACCTGCTCCTGGGGGCTGGGGCCTTAGGCGCTGGATCACTCTGGCCTTGGCCCGCAGTCAGGTTTTGCAGCAGGAGCCCCAGGAGGCAGACTGTGGCACGAGCAGGGGACTGTCTGTTCTTGTGTCTTGCCCCTGCAGGGCCACACCTGGGAAGGCTTCCTGAAGGAGGTGACTTGGAGCAGGGAGCAGCAGAAGCCCTTGCCCGCAGCTGGCTCTCAGGACTCCAACATGCACCAGGCATGTTCCTGGAGGGGCTTGGGGGCGATGATAAGGTGATACCCCCGGCCACCCCACACAGGACCAGGAAGCACCGGATACACTTGGGAGTGCTTCCTTGAAGGCGGGGGATGCATCTGGGCGATCCTTGCATAAATACGGTTCTCATGCCTGGAAGGTTCTGTGTCTGTGGTTTGTAGTCTGCAATAAGCCGTAACTGCACGCTCGCTCCCAGGCCCACTGAGTCACTGGGCCTGCCTCCTTAATTTGGGGGTCACTCCCACACCAGCCAGGGAGCACCTCGGTTCTTGGGTCTCCCCCCACGCAGTGCAGGAAGCATCTAGACCCCAGCTGAAGTGCAGGGGAACAGAGCACCCTCGCTGGCTAGAGGGGTCAGGTGGCTTCCTGCCCTTCTGGCTTCCCCAAAGGGGGAGGAGGCAGGCGGGGGGGGGGAGCGTGGGGGGGGCAGCAAGGCAGGAAGGAAGAGCAGGCATTTCCGGAGGCCCCCAGGGCTCCCAAGGAGGAGGAGGAGGAGGAGGAGGCCAGAGCACAGCTGTCTCAGCTCTCTAGGAGCAGGGGGTGGGGGCGGTAGAGCGGGGCTCCTCCAGCATGGCGGCCGGCCAGCGTGTGCAACTCTGGGACAAGCCTCTGGAGCCCAAGCTGGGACACTTCCCACCCGCCTCTCAGCCCCGTCAGGCTTCGGGGAAAGTTTCGGACTCCGTGCTCAGAGCAGCCAGCCTCACCCAGCCCTCCCGCAGGCAGCTGCTGGCAGATGGGTGGGTGTGAGGCATAGGCCTGTGCCTTGGAGTCCCACGGAGGGAAGGGCTGCAGGGAGGGCACGCCCCTCCCTGGGGTGTCCGAGTGCAGCCAGCTGCCACTCCCTTGGCCTGTGTGTGCAGAAGGACCCTGTGTCAGCTGCAGCCTGTCCCCCCACAGCTGGCTTGCAGCTGTTTGTGCCCTGGCTTCAAAGCGGGTCCTCTAGGCGTCAGCCCCCAGGCTCTCAGGCCCTGTCCCGCAGGGCCTCCCTCCCCATCAGAGAGTGTGTTGGGCCAGCCCAGAGCCAGGGGTCTCTCTCATGAGCATACCCTGATGCCTCAGTTTCCCGGACTCATCCTCAGCCAGGCCACTTCTTGAGTTGAGTGGCCATGCCCAGAGCGCCCCAAGATTCCAGGTGCTGCTTCTGGGCCCTCACTCCCAGCCTGCCGGTTTTGTCCACCCCCATGGGGACTGGGCAGGGCCAGCGTGGGCAGAGCTGTGGCACAGCACTGGGCATTAGGGGGACCATCAGAGTACAGGGAGCGGGGCATCTGGGAAGGAGCCTTTTGCCGTTATGCCGGAGAGATAGCTGAGCTGGTGCTGAGTGGGCCGAACTTCCACTTTCTGGAAGCTTCCTGGTGCCGGATGGCCGAGGCGTGGCTGGTGAAAGCTGGCACTCTCCATGCCAAGAGCTTTTTTTGACCTTCCCCTGAGGACATAATCACACAGCATCTCTCCCCTCTGGGCCACCAGGGCTGTAATTTCAGGGCCCGCGGGGGGCTACGCAGAGGTCCAGCCTGCATCTAGCTATCTTTAGCAAGGCGTGGTCTGGGGCGTGGCCAGAGCAGGGTGAGTGGACAGGGGCTGTGTCATGGGGAGGCCTCTGTGGCCAGCCTTCAAAGTCAAGGAGACGGATGCAGGCCATGATGTGCCCAGGGATCCTGAGCCTCAACTCTGGCCCTCAGCGGTGATCCGATCAGATCCCTGGCAGAGGCCAGCACTTAGCCCGAGGGCCAGATAGTCTAGCCAGTGTGTCTTGGGTTGTCCCTGTGTGGCTGCCACGGCGGAAGGAGCTTGAGTGAAGCTTGCCTACCGTATAAGGCAGGAGAGAAGACTCAGAACAGGAGGCAGGGAGGCCAGAGACAAGCAGATGGACTGGAGAATTTGCAGACCACTGGACTCACTGTGGGACGGGGGTCAGGCGAAGGGGAGCAGAGGAGCAAGGTCCTACTGTGGTCCCCAGCAGGGGACACAGGCCCAACCCCAAGGGGCACTTGGCTCCCCAGCCCTTCTCCACCCCTTGTGAGTCACTCATGCAGCGACCCTAGAAGAGCACATTGGAGCAGCTGCCGGCGGGAGCATGGACACAGGGTGTCAGGGGAAATACCTGGGGAAGTTCCTTTTGGTGCGGGGCCCCTCCTCATCCCCGCGGGCCTGCCAGTGCTGGGACCACTGAGGAGCCCCAAGCCTCCAGCGCTCTGGGGAACCTACTTGTGCTGAAAAGCATGCCCTTGACCGAGCCACGCCCCCGGCTCTGGGCAGCCCCAGCTCACAATGGCACGGTGATGCGAAGCCTGCTCACCCCCTTTGCCCAGCTCCTGAGTGCCTGCGAGGTTACCTGATGCCTGGCTACACCTGCTTTATGGGTCGCAGCCCAGGTGGTGACCCCAAAAGCCCCTGAGGAAAAATGCCCCGATTCTACCCCCTCTGCCAAGCTGTTTCTTGTCTAAGAAGAGAAGTGAACCCGGGGAACCCCCTGTGGGCTGCCTGGCCTCTGCCTGCCCCTACCCTGTGGGGGCCCCCCTCGCCCTTCTCCCTGCCACGTGGCCAGGGGAGGGCCTGGGGCCAGGCTGCTTGACAAGCAGTGGCCTCCTTAGCTCCTTCACTCAGTGGATGTGAGATGGGGAGGGGATGGGGGGAGCTCTTGCAGCCTGCCCTTCCCGTACTGCCTGGAGCCCAGCCTAAGGGACCGTGAGGAGGGTGGGGGCTGGAGGGTGCCTGCAGCACGAGGGGCGGGGGCTGGGCCCCTGAGGAGGGGTCGTGAGAGCTGGGAAAGCTAGTGCGGGCTGTTGACCTCTGACCCAGCCCAAACAGGAAGTGCCCTATCTGGTGGCCCGGGCCTGGGAGGAGAAGGAATGCAGGGACCAGTCCAAAGCAAACACTCCACCAGCTTCCCAGGCCTCTCCCCACCCCCTGCCACAGTCTGGTCCTGTCTCCACGGAGAACTTGGGGCGGAGGTAGGGGGATGGGGGAATCGGCGCGGGCTAGGAGCAAGCAAGGCCGTTCTCAGGCCCGGATCCTGGCCCGAGCTGGTGGCGGGGCGAGGTCTCTGTGATGGGCATCTTTGGCTCTTCCTCCTTCACTCCAGCCAGCTCCAGTAGGCCTCAAGACAGGGTCTGCTCCCTTCCTCCTGTCGCGTCCTGCCTGCCTGTCATCCGGCTGTGTCCCTGCCCCTAGACCACCATAAGCCCCCACTCTCCCAGGGCTCAGGGCTGGGCCCGTCTTGCCCCTGCCCTGTTCCTCTAGGGCACGGGGCGTGATGGCCCCGAGAGCAGTGCTGGCCCCCTCACAACCGCCCAGTGGCTTCAGGGGGCTACACAGACCCTGAGTCCCCGCCCAGCACGGCCGGCCAGTCCTGGCTTCTGGGCCCGACAGGGCTGAACCGTCACATGGCGGGGCTCTTGGCACATGATGCGGTCAGCAACTCCGGCCAGGGGCTGCTCGCTGCCGAGTCCCCAGGGCTGGGCCCGCCTGCACAGACCAAGTGCTGTGTCCCTAGGAATTGTTAAGTGGCTGCTAATCCTTTGCCTCCTCTGGCATCAGCCCATGTGGTGGGGGTGGGGTGTGGATGTGCATGAGGAGGGGACCAGGGTGAGGATTCTGGAACCTGGAATGGAGGGAGGGGAGGCAAAGTGCTCCCACGGTGGTGCCACCGTGTCACCAGCCCCTGGCTTCACTGCAGCTGTGGGTGGCTTTGGGACAAAGGAGGGAGTGGTGGAGGCTCTCAGAGAAGCTGTGGGGAGCAGGCCTGTGAAGCCCCTGCTGACAAGGCAAAGTCTAGGGTGTGGCCCAGGAAGTTCATGGGCAATGGAGACCTTGGCTTAAACAAGATGCGTTTATTACGTTCAAGTTCCAGCCAGCATCGCCCCCTCACTCCCTGCTGGGCCGTTTGCTAAGCCAAGGGGCCTCCTGAGCGCAGCAGGGAAGTGGGTGCTTCTCACACAGCAGGGCTTCTGGATCTTTCTCCCAGCTCGGGTCTGGGCCGCTGCCCCAGTGAGCGCTGTGTGTGTCCAAGGCCGGCAGGCAGGGCGGGGCTAGGAGGGCTCCCTCCGCTGGGGCTGGAGGACAACGCTGTGGTAGGCCCGGATGCAAGAGAAGGCAGTGGGCGGGATGCGGCGCGTGTCAATGAGGTTGTTCTCCAGGTGCGTGGAGATGAGGTTGGAGTCTTGGGCCACGCGTGTGTCACAGATGGAATTCAGGGGCACGTGTCTGTGGAGTGGTGGCGAGAAGACCCGGGAAGGATGGTAGACGTCACGCAGGAAGGGAGGAAGAGAGAGCCCCACAGTCAGAGGAGTGGGCTCCTGACACCGGGTCCCCGCTGCCCCTGGCGCCCTCTGAGATCTGCCTGAGGCCACCAGGAAGGCCGCATCTTCCTCCCCTGACTGCTGGTGGGCCGTGGGGGCACAGCGGATGGCACGGGCAGGGCTCCTACCTGATGTTGTTGTGGCTCAGGTTCAGCACCTGCAGCCCCCTGAGACCCAGGAGGCCTCGGGGGACGGCCTCCAGCTGGTTATGATCCAACAGCAGCTCAGCCAGGGAGGCACGCAGGCCCCAGAAGGACACAGCGTGCACGCCGTCGGCATGTAGCCTGTTGTGGGACAGGTGCAGGAACTCCAGGCCGGGCTTCATGTGCGCGAACACATAGCCGGGGACGCGCTCGATGAGGTTGTGGTGCAGCAGCAGACGCGTCAGGCCCCGAGGCAGGAAGGAGGGCACGTGCACCAGCCAGTTGTGGGAGAGGTCGAGGGTCTCCAGCTTCCTGCGGTGCGAGGCACACGGGAGCGGGACGAGCTGCTGGCGCCACACGTGGGGTGACCACGCCCAACAGGAGAGTGCTGACTTATCCCCAGAAACCAGCCCCAGCCTGGAACTCTCCACAGCTCAAACTCAAGAAGAGGGGATGTGGGTGGGGTTCTCAGCAAGTGTGGAGGTGCCTGGTATCTGGGCTCAGAGCAGGGAGGGGAGCTGTCCAGCCCTCTCCTTGTGTCTTTCACACTGCTCTTGGCCTCTGCCACCTCACCTGTCTTATCACCAGCTATGCAGAAAACGGTGGGGGTGGGGTGCGGGGTTGGGGAGGAGCCACAATCCAGGCTCCTAGAGAGAGACTGCATCAGGGCAGCCATGAGGGATCACGTGGGCCTTTGCAGCAGGAGCAGAGAGTGGGGATGTAGGTGGCCACGCAACCAGCAAAAGTGGCCTTGCTCAGTGACGTTCCGCCTGTCCTGTGGATGCGGTCAACCCTTTGCCTCATTCCTCCATGGAGCTAGCAGCCCTCTCCCCTTCCACCAGCAGAGGAAAAAATGGAGAGAGAGAGAGAGAGAGAGAGAGAGAGAGAGAGAGAGGCAGGCCAGCCCCACCCGCTAGCCCGCCCGCCCTGGCTTGACTGGCCGCCAGCCCCCTGCCCAGGCCCCGCGGCGGCGGGAGTGGAGCGCGGCTGGGCGGTCCCTCCCAAGCTGCCGTCTGCTTTCCTTTGCCCCCTTGGCAAGAGGGGGAGAGGAAAAAGGAATAATTAAACCCAAACGTCCTGGTAACTTTTTCCTGGAACGCGAGGATGCAGGGCGGGAGGCGCTGGAATGGCTGGCGGACTGTCTGCGGACCCCTGTCTCTCCAGCCCCCCGCCCCCCGGCCTTGGTGGCCACCAGACCCTCCTCAGCCTCTTGCCTGGCCCTCCCCAGCCTTCCCCGGCCCTCCTGTTGTTCCCACGCCCTGTCCTGGCTCCTCAGCTCCGTAGCCTCTGGTTGCTGTGAGAGGCCAGGAAGCGCCAGCACCCCGCCCCAGCTGTCCAAACCAGATCTGGGAGCTAGCGGAGGCCCTTCTGGTGGTGAGGGGAATGGTGATTCTGCCCCCCTCCAATCCCTCACTGGTCAGAATTCAGCCTTAAAAGAGGCAGAAAAGAAGACAGAGACTCACCACCAGCCAAGGGACAAATGGGGCCCCCGGAAAGCTGCCAAGGCAAAGGAGGATCCTCTCCCCGAGATTTCCGAGGGCATCTGTCGCCCACACGCCTAGATGTCGGATTTCTGGACTGCAGGACTCAGGGAGAAGCCACCTGCTGCCAGCAGCTGCCTGGTTAGTGATAGCAGCCCCAGGACACTTACACGTCTGTCTGTCCTGTGCGCCTCCATGCCACACCTCTCCTGTCCTGGTTGCCTTCCAGTGAAACCCAGCCCTGGGCCAGCTTTCCCCTCCACCAGCACCCCTGCACCCAGGCCCGCAGCATCTCCCAGACAACCTCCCTGGGTGCTAGCAGGGCAGGCCTGGGCATGGGTAGGCGAGGGGTGTTCTGCTGGGCGGGAGGGAGACGAAGGGCCTCAGAAGCTGGCAATGCCTTGAGAAGCAGGTGAGTGGCGGGCAGGGACAGAAGAGACCCAAGCGCGCACTTGAGACCAGGTCCAAGCGACAGGCCCTCCCCCTGGAGCCCTTGGTCCGCCTGGCCCTCTCTGAGGCTTCTTGGCTCAACACTACTCTCGTTGCCCACCCTGCCTGCCTCTCTGGCCTCTGTGTGCCCAGCAGGGTGAAGCCCCACTGAGGCAGAGCACTCACGGGAGGTCGATCCAAGCCCGGGGCGCCAGCCGGTCCTCCCGGAGCCGGTTGTTGCTAAGCACCAGCACGCCGAGGCTGTGGCTGTGCCTCAGCACACCCTCCGTCACCTCCTCGATGAGGTTGGTGCCCAGGTGCAGCTCCTAGGGCCAGGGGTCACCATGAGGGACCCCTGCCCCTCGCTGGTGCCCTGGTCAGAGTGTCCCCGTGCCCTGCCTGCACTGCCCCCTTTCCCCAAGCACCACTGTGTCTGCAAGTGGGCAGCATGGCCATCTGTGCAAAGGATCTTGGGGCCACCTGCCAGCTACGTGGGTAGGTCCTGAGAACCCCCCAAAACACAGCCCCCAACAGCATTGTCAAAGGAGTTGATGTTGTGGTGCAACCAGTTAATCCACCACTTGCAATGCTGGCATCCGTATGGGAGTGGCAGGTTGAGTCTACTCTACTTTCGATCCAGCTCCCTGCTAAGGGGCCTGGGCAGCGGACGTGGGACAAGTGCTTGGGCCCCTGCACCCACATGGGAGACTCAGGGTGGAGCTTCAGGCTCCTGGCTTCCACCTGGGCCAGCCCTGGCCATTGTGACTATCTGGGGAGTGAACCAGTAGATGGAAGATTGTAAAAAGGAGCCCCACTGCCAAGCGCTGATGTACTCTTCAGGGTACTATGTGGCCCAGACAGGTGTGGAGGAGGTCCAAGTCCAGGGTTGTGGAAGCTTAGGACAGGCTGAGACCTCCTGGCTCAGAACTGTTGTTGAGTTGTGTTGTGAACCTTCCCTCTACGCCCTCAGCAGTTCAGCCGCTTGTGGCAATATCGCCCGCCCCCTCCTGGGGACTCTCAGCTCACCTGCAGGGAAGCCGGCAGGCCCGGTGGGATGGTCCGCAGCTGGTTCCGGTCCAGCCTCAGGTAAAGCAGGCTGTGGAGAGGCCGGAAGGCCAAAGGGGAGATGTCCCCATCCTGCAGCTCATTGCCTTCTACCTCCAGCGTCAGCAGGTGGTTGAGCCCTGCGGGGTGAGTAGAGGGACACCTGGGCAGGCTGTGGAGCCCCTGGGCATAGCTGCAGAACCCCACCTGCCGCTAGGGGCTGGGGCCACCTTCCCCGGCTGGCGGCCGTCCTCCCAGGCTGCCCCAGCATCCAGTGGGTAGGCCCTCCCCGCGCCTGCACCTTTCCCCAGCTTCCCCCACTGCCCAGATGCAGCCCCTGGGCCTTGCCGCACCCTGGAAGCTGCCCTTCTGCAGACCCTCCAGGAGGTTGTCATTGAGCTTGAGCTCCAGCAGGGAGGTGGGCAGGGCGGGCACTGTGGACAGCAAGTTCCCGTCGAGGTTCAACCGCTTCAGCCGTGTCAGGTTCTGGAGGGCAGGGACAAGAGCCAGGCTGGGGTCTGGGGTGCCACCCATGACTGTCACTCAGGGCAGAATTTCCTAGGCATGACTGGGGCCTGCCCTGGCTAACAGGCACTCCGTTTGGTCGCATGGGGGACTCCTAGTTCTCACGGCAAATGGACCCGTCTGTGGTCGCCGCTGGCTGCCGCGTGGCTTGCAGCTGAAATCCTGGGGAGCACTGCGCACCCTTGAGCCCCTCCCTGCTAGGCCCCCAGGCACACCTTGAAGGCATGGGGGTGCAGGCCGTGGCCATCCAGTTTGTTCTTGCTCAGGTCCAGCCACTCCAGGTTCGGCAGCCCCCGGAACGCACGGGCCGGGATCTTGGCAATTTCGTTCTCTGTGTACACACAGGTAGCAGCCACATTCATGCACCCGGTTCCCTTGCCCTCTGCCTCTCTGTACTCCCACACACACCTGGCTTTGGGGATAGCAGTGACACAGTCCTTGAAAGAGACAGCTCTTCTGACTGTCTCAGGTTGGGGCATCTTCTCCCTGCCACCCAGGACCTCTCAGGAGGCGGGCCGGCCCCAGTGCATGGTGATAGGAACTTCTAGAGGGTGGCCAAGGCAGGGACTCAGGCACAGAGCCTCTTGTTTCTGTCACAGGGAAGAGGGGCCATTCACCTGCCAGGTAGAGCGTGGTCAGGCCCGGGTCGGTCAGGGCAGGCACGTGCTTCATCTTGACGTTGCGGCAGGCAACGGCCGCCTGGGCCAGGATGCATGAGGCTGGCAGGGAGGGCATGGTGCGCTCTGGGGTACCTGGCTCTGCAGCGCCAGGCCCGTGCCCTCGCCTGCTTCCTGGCCTGCCCTGCCCACCGCCAGTGGCCTCTGTGGGGCTGCTGCTGCTGACCCAGCCTCTGCGGTGCTTCTTCTGGCGCTGCCAAGTCCCCAGCCCAGATTGGCGGGGAGCCCCTGGGGAAACAGATGCACAGACTGGCCTGGTCACGAGCAAAGAGTCAGGGGCATGCTGGGGAGGCCAGCCTGGGCTGGAACAGCAGCCCCTTCCCTTGGCACCGAGGGCCCAGGCCCACAGGGGGCTCTGAGGCTGGGAACCGAGACTTTGGAAGGTTCTCCTGCCCTGGACGTGAGCGCACGCAACTTGGGCTCCTGGAGACCCGGGCAAGGGCTGAGCAGCTAGTGTCACCAGTGCGATTGGTGGCCTCGGGCCACTTTGCACACTCATGTGTGCCCCTCCAGCCCCCAGCAGCCCTCCTGTGAGCACTTCCTGGCCCAGCCAGTCCTCACCTTTCGGGGGCCTCCTGGCCTTCAGGCTTCTTTGCCTGGCTTCCGGGCCCCCTGCCTTCCTGCTCTGGCCCTCCTCAGGAGCCACCACCCCCTCTTCTGCTCGAAGGCCCCGGCTGGCTGGCAAGGACACAAGCTTCTCAGTGCGAGGCTTCTCTGTCCCGGTCCCCAAGGTAGCCGTGGCCTGGGGCGAAGCTCGCTTGGGGCCCAGCCCCTTGTTCTGAAGCTGCTTCTGCTCCAGGGATGCTGGGGGCCGCTCTTTCCTTAAAGCTAGCCCAGTAGGTGCCTTCTGCTGGGGCTCAGGGGACTCCGTGTGAGCTCCATGGGCTCCCTCCTCAGCAATGGGCAGATTCTGGCTGCTGTTCCCAGCGATGGGTTTCATGCGACCTGCAGAAGGAGCCAACAAGAGCAGGGGTGGCTGGGACCCCTACGTGGCAAAAAGGCCTGACCCTCCCCCCACAGTGGGGCATCCACAGGGGGGCCAGCTCATCCACCTCCCTCTCCATCCAGGCCTCCCTCTATTTGTCTCTTCCCTCCAGAGGATGGGAGGTGAGAGGGGACAGATAGGCCTGGGGTGGAGCCACCAAACACAGTGCCAACCGCTGGCCTATCAAGACCAAGGCCACACCTGCAGCTTGAGCTCTAGGGCTGTGAATCCTGCCCTGCTGACCACCCTCCCCCACTGCCTCATCGTGAGATTGTCCTTGACCCATCGGGAGCCTGTCTCCTTCCTTACCCCATTCCAAGGCCTGGGTACGAGGCTGCTCAGAGCGTGTACCCCAAGTGAGCAGCAGGTGGGCAGCCTCGGGTCACTGACTTTCTCTCCCTGTGCCCCAGCCTGGGGATGCTCTGGCAGCGGACAAGGCGCCCTCCTTCCTGTGGGGGGCCAGCTACTCACCGTCAGGGCACCCAGGCAGGCTGGGCAGCGGCTGCAGGGTGGGCAAGCCTGCGCATGTCGGTGGGGCTGCGCGCTCTCGGAGGCTCTGCCCTGGCTTGGCCAGCGCCCCTCCAGAGCAGCACCCCACCCAAAGGGCCAAGATGAGGACAAGCACTCTCCTCATGACCCCGGAGGGCAGGCCCCGCAGCCGGCGGAGGGCAGGGAGAGCTGGGAGAGGCGAAGCACTGGCCGCGGCAGACAGGACGTACGCTCCCAGAGCGACGGTGCTGTTGCCTGTGCTCGTGGGCCTGGCGCTGGTGCTGGGAGTCTCCCTGGACCCTCTCCTAGGGGGGTCCCCGGCCTGCCAAGCAAGCGCCTCCCCAGACCTTTCCTTGGCTTCCCGCAGCGTGCCCTGCTCCCACCCGAGCAGAGAAGTGCAGAGTTCCTTTCCTGGCCCTGAGTGCTCTTGCTCTTTCCTGTAAAGCCCGCATTGATTCGCCACTGGCCAGGGCCCAGTGGCCCCCGTGAATGGGCCATCTGTCTCCACACACAGTGGGCCTGTGGGGCCCACCACGGAGCAGGCGCTCACCACAGGCTGCCAGCTCCTGCCTCCAAGGCTGTGAAAGGAGAGGGGAGGGGGCCTCCTGGGGGTCCCAGACAGGGGGCAGGTGCCAGAGCCAATGGGCAATGGTGGGGCCGGCCCCAGTGGAACCTGCCAAGCCTGGGAACCAGTGCCGAGGTCTTTCCATTCCAGAGGAAATGGGGCACACGGCAGAGCAGGGGCAGGGAGCACAACCCCTCGGGCTGGGGCTGGCTCTTGCTTCTTCTACCGGCTCTCTGCCTGCCTCTACGGGCCTCCACGTTCTGCTCCTGTGTGTGTCTGGTGGTGGTGGCATTGGGGGGGGGCAGCTTGGATGTCCTGTGGCTGTCCCCACCACATTGGCATGCTGGCCGTCTCAGAGGTCTCCCCAGACTTCTTGGCTAAGAGTCCAAGCACTGCTGTGGTCAGGCCATCCCCAGATGCCCCTGGGCCTCCCACACCACACCTTCTAGGACCCCTGTGTATCAGCATAGCCTGAGGCTGAGCTCCAAAGAAGAGGCTGCCGAGTGGGGGGGGGGGTGGAGAACTGGGGCAGAGCAAGAGGTAAAAAAAAAAAAAAAAAAGATTGGGATATCCAGACACAGGTCACCGAGTCCATCGCAGAGAGTTGCTGGCAGCCCCTGCCCCAACGGCTGGGCCCCTGCACCAACCAGGCTGCCCCTGCAGCCTTGGCCCCCCAACCTGGCTGAGGGCAGGCAGAAGGGGGCGGGGGGCTGGCAGGGAGGACTGAGCTCACCGCAGGGCTTGGTTCCTGGGGCCAGCATTGAGGAAGGTTTTCCTACAGCTCTGTCCAGCGTTGACTTATGTTTGGAAGCAGTCTGAGAAAATGAGTTAACTGTGGGCAAGACTTAAGGGGGGGCGGTGTGGTGGTGTTGGTGGTGGTGGTGAGGGGATGTGGCAGGGGAGGGGCCGTGGCCTGGAAGGGCCAGCAGCCTGGCCATGGCCACGGGGCATGGGGGCGGGTTCCGATGGGAGGCGACAGGTCTGGGAAGCAGCAGAAGCACTGCGTGCTGGGTGTGATGAATGGACACAGAAGTCACTGTCCTCAGAAGCCAATGTGGGACCCCCACCGCCCCTCTCCCCACCCTGCCTGGCAAGGTTCTGGCTTACGGCCTGATTTGGGAGCGTGCCACACACACACGCCCTCACACACACACCACAGACAGGGACAGGACAGAGACAGGGACTGTCTGGGGAGCAAGGGATCAGGCCACTGTCTGCCTATGCACCCTGTGGGTGACGCAGGATGGCCTGAGCTCGCATTCTGCCCTGGGTGGGGGGCACTGCTGAAGCTGGGGGCGGGGCATGTAGACATGGCGATGCCGAGGCTCGGTGAGTTGGCCCGGGGTCCTGGCCATTTTACAGAGAAAGAACAAGTCACCAGGCAGAGGCCAGGCTTCCTGCATCGAAGTGGGCCTGGCCCCTGGAGGCAGACGGCATGCGAGCCCTGGTTCTGCCCCTCCCCCTGTGTGGGGATGGATTCTGGAATCCTGGCCCCCTACCCATTTCCCCTGTTCGTGCGGCGCTCCCCAGGCGCTGACTAAACATCCTGCCATCTGGTTCCTATTAGCTGGCTGGGGGTGGGGGAGCATGCTCCCAGGTTTCTCTGGCACAACCAGCCTGGAGGAGGGAGGCACCCACTCCTACCCACCTAGGCAGGAAGGGGCGAGGCCTCGGCACTCTCGCTTCCCCAGCTCCCTCGCAGCCCTGACCTCTCTTCCCTTCCCTGGGTGGGCCCCTGGGGAGTGGCACTCTTGCCACCTCTTCTGTCCAGTCTCAGGGCACTCAGCTACCATGGGGACCTTAAAGAAACCCAGAGAGCAGAGCCAGCCTGTGTGTGTGTGTCGGGGGGGGGGGGTCTCAGCAGAACCAGAGGTTCCCAGCAAGTTTCTGCCTCACCCCCTTCACCCCTCCCCCATTCCTGAGCTCACTGTGGACTTGAGTTGAGACAGGCGGGGCCTCAGGCCAACACTAATCCTGAGCCCGGTGTCTGGGATTTTCCAGGAACCAGGGATGTAGCCTGGGGGTTGCTGGAAAGAGCTTTGGGCTCCCAGCTGTGCCGTGGACTGACGACTGGACATGTGATCTGAGGAACAAGCCTCCCCGCCCAGTGCCTTAGTCTCCCTCTCTCAATATGGTGGTGGTCTCCTGAGAAAGTTCTAGAACCTGAGAGTTGGCACGAACCAACAGAAGCTGCAGTAGGTGATCAAGATCACTTCTAGCTGTCCGTTGTCAAGATTCTTTTTTTTTTCTTTAAAGATTTTATTTACTTATTGGAGAGTTAGAGTTATAGATAGAGACATGGGGAGACAGAGAAGTCTTCCAACTGCTAGTTCACTCCCCAAATGCTTGCAACAGCTGGAGTTGGGCCAATACAAAGGCAAGAGCCAGGAGCTTCTTCCAGGTCTCCCACGTGGGTGTGCAGGGGTCCAAGCACTTGGGCCATCCTCTACTGACTTCTCAGGCCATCAGCAGGGAGCTGGATCAGAAGTGGAGCAGCCAGGACTTGAACCAGGGCCCATATGGTATGCTGGTGCCGCAGGCGAACGAGTAACCTACAATGCTACAGCGCCGGCCCCCGTGCCAAGATTCTAAAAGCAAGGAAGGGACTCCTGCTCTTTCTTCCCTCCCCTTTCCCTTCCACGTAGCGAACTCCCCACAGATGAGTTCAGTCCTATGTCCCTGAGAGTTGGAACTTTCACCAGGAGTGGAGAGGATGCCAAAGCGGTGCTCACTGTCCCTCAAGGCTCCTTAGATCTCCACAGCTGAGAGCTCTTCTCTCATCAGACGAGGGTCAGAAAACAGAGTCTTTGCTCAGTGAACAGCCCCAAGCCTCTGCTCGCAGGAACACCAGGCCCATGGGAAGAAAGGGGCTGGCCATGGTGACTGGAGGGAGGGGCACTCTGGACAGGCAAGGACTGGGCGAAGGTGCGATGGAAAAGCCCAAGAAAGAGCCCCTTGAAGGAAGATGGGAGGCGCCTGAATCCCCCCAGGGTAGAAGTGCTAGCAATTGGCCAACTGGCCGAAGCTGCAGCTGTGGGAAGTGGGTGGAGTCAGGACAGTGTGGGCGGAGCCAGCCAACCTCACTTCTCACAGCTAGGCAGCTAGACTGGGAGGTTGGTTCTTAAGATAGCCAAGCTGACGTCTAGCAGGCAGTTCCATGTATGTCCCTGGGGCTCGGGGCCAAGGGCTGTCATTTGCCAAGTGCATGGTGTGCCCACTGCATGCCAGCCCTCCTGCTAGGGGCCAGGGCACAGTAGTTGTTTGATAGCCAAAGACACACCCTTAGCGTGGGCCCTGGGGAAAGGGAATAGGCTCATTCTGGAGCCTTTCACATCTTGTCTGAGTGACATGGGCACCAGTGTGTGTGTGTGTGTGTGTGTTGGGCCTACTCATGTCTCCTTGGGCAAGAACCTCTGTTCATGCGGCGACCTTGGATGGCACTAAAGGTACAAGGGCCTTTCCGTGCCTGAAGCTGTGAGGAGGAACAGGCAAACTTTCCCTGCCCTCTTCCTGTTGCCAGCAGCCCTTCCCTAGAGGAAACTCATCCTGTTTCAATGCCATCGAAACCTCAAAGGATCTGGTCCCAATTAAATGACTTTTCCTGCAGATGCTTTCGCGAGCACTGAAGACATGAGCCGATTCAGACTCATTCTTCCTGTTTCCTTGCCTCAGACCTGGAGAGAGAGAGAGAGGGAGAGAGAGAGAGAGAGAGAGAGAGAGAGAGAGGGAGGGAGAGACTCCAAGCAGGATGGCGATGGCTGGGGATAAGGAGAGTGAGGAGCATTCATTTCCCAGTAAAGGATCCCCAGATCTCCAGCTGCTAGGATCCCCCAGACTCTAAGTTGCTGGAGTGTTGGGCTGTCGGTGTCCCTAGGGAGGCCGCCAGAGGGAGGCTGACTGGAAAGGACCTCGGAGATTCTGAGTTGGCCCACGTGGCTGGGGAGAACTGAGGCCACGGTTGGGACGGGGACTTGGGGAGGGGGACACTTTGCCATCTTCTTCCCACATCTGAAATCCGTCTCTTCCTGCCAGTAACGTGGACCCCGTCTGCCGCCCTTGAAAGCTGTCCCTGTCCTGCCCCTTTAGCTGGACAGACGCTGGGGCTCCGGCTCCACTCAGGCGCTTCAGGCGAGGGTGAGCGCCCCCTCCCCCGTCCGAGCGGGCACGTTCATGTTCCAGTCCTGGCGCCCGCGTCTCCAGCTCCAGACGCATGTGACTCAGCCCCGCCGGCCTTGCCAAGCCGTCTAGACCCGAGCGTCTCCCCGCGGAGGGGGCGATCCCGCCCGCCGTTTCCTCTGCTGCTGGCCACGCCGGCTGAGTCCCGCGCACGTGCAGGGGCGCGCGCACGCTCCCGCCACGCCTGCTCGGCGACCTGCGCATCCCCCTGGACCGCGAGAGCCAGGAGTGCGCAGGCATGGGAGCGTGAGCGAGAACTAAGACGCCCGCCTATCCTCTCTATTTATGGGAGCTGAGGCAAGGAGACCAATGAAGACCGCAGCTGAGCTTCCTTGAGGTGCACTCTCCTGGGGACACCCCAGGCACACAGCCAGGCTCTGGCCACTCCCGCCCCGCCCCCCAACACAGGACACACCCTGCAGACCCTTTTGAGCCATAGGTGTGGGCTGGGATCCCAGGAGCTTGTGGCCTGAGAGGCAGGTGATGGCGGCATCCCCTGGGTTTTAAGGGCCTTTCAATGGCAGGAGGTGAGTGTAGGTAGGGCTCCCAGTGGGGAACAGCCCCTGCTGGGCGTCACCAGGGCCCTTGCCCCAGCATGGAAGTGACAGGGAGAGGCGATCAAAGTCCCCTGGCAGCCTGTCCACCCTCTGTGCCAGGAGCTTCCCAAGGGGGACCCAGAGGTCCAGAATGAGAACATTCTGCAGTTGACAGTCTTCCCTCAATTCCTAGAATGACAGCGGTGGCCATGCAGAGCCAAGATCAGAGAGCCCTGGACTCCCCCAAGGCTGCAGACACAGCAGACCCCTGTCTGGAAGCCCCCTGACGGCGGCTCTCACGTCCTATTGGCTTAGAGGCATCAGAGACATGTGCTGGGCCAGGGCACAGGAATGAATGACGGGCACTGGAGGGAAATCGCTGTCCTTCCCATTTGAGGAACTCTTTTCCAAAGTTGGGGGCTGCTGAAGCCTTGTGGCTCTTTCTCGTTTCGTCTGCACGCAACTCTCTGCCCACCTGCATGAAGACTGGGATCCTGGCTGGCACAGATGGCATGGCCCGGCTGCAAGACCTGGGCACCAGCAGCTCTGCATGGCAGGAGCAGAGCACTCCGTGCAGCAGGGGGAGGAGGAACATGGGGAGGAACAGGGGAGGGGGAAGGGAAGGAGGGAGAGGGCAGGAGGTGGTGGCAGCTCCCATCCGGGCTGTGTCTCACCTGGAGAGAGGCCCTACTGAGACCATTCTCATTACCCTGTCTCATTTCTCCCCCAAAGCCAATGGCAGGTCCTCCCCTGAAATTTCAATCTCTCTCTCTCTCTCTCCCTCTCTCTCTCTCCCTCTCTCTCTTCCCCTCTCTCTCTCCCCCTCTCTCTCTCCCCCTCCCCCTCTGAGTCTTCATTTGGCACTTACCACCCTTATTGGGAACTGTGGCATGGGGCTGAGGGAGGAGGGAGACTCGATCCTGTGAAGGTTTCCAGGTTCACCGTCACTTGGCCTGGTGCCCTCCACAGCTCCCCTGGATAGCCCAGTGCTCCAGAGCTGGGGGCCGATTCGGTGACCCCCAAGTCCTGGGCCATATATTTCTGTACCCATGGCAGAAACGGAGGCATCGCACAGGCTCTCATTTTCCAATGCGTTTGCCAAGCACTGACACATGGCTAAGGCCCTGCCGGGCAGCTCGAGTCGGAGCCTCCCCCGTCCCCATGCCGTGCTCGGGAGGTTGACTCTTGCTGTGTGTTACATCCAGGTCTGTCCAGGACCCCGCAGCTTGCCCTGCCTCACTCCGGGTCAGGGGTCCTTGAGCCTCATTTTTAGTCCCGGCTGCACTTAGACCTCCCTCACAGAACCCTGGGTCTCTTGGAAGGAATGCCCCTTAGAGATCTGCCCGCTCCTTCCTCCACTGCTCTGTATCCCTGGGCTCGCATGCCTCCCCAGACAGGCAGCTCCCTCCCTCTCCAGGCTGTCAGCTGATGTTTAGACAGTGTGAGCTTGCTTCCATCTTTCCAGAAGTTTCTACACTGGGCCTCTTGTCCTTTCTTTCCCTGAGAGATCCAGCAGTCTCCAGTCTTTCCAGTGGAGGAGGCAGGAGGATTTGGGGTAATGTGGTCAGGGTGCGGCAGCCATCCTCATGAGCTGGGGGCTGGCTTGCAGGCCCCTCATCCATGAGCATGGCCTCTAAGAGCTTGCGAGATGGTGTCCTCCGGCCAAGGCCCTGCTGATTCTGCCACGTCCCACCCTGTCCCCTTGACAGAGTTGCTGAGTTGGGGAAAGGCCTGCTTAGTGGACTGGCTCCATGGAAATGGGTGGAGAAGGGGAATTTTCTTCCAGAATACACAGGGGCTGGTCTCTTCCTGATCCTCAGGAGCAAAGGATATGGGGAGGGTGGCGGGGGTGGGGGCTGCCATACTGCCATGGTTGGTCCCGCCAAATTCCCCAGTCCTAGGAAAGAGCCACAGACAAACCCACAAGAATTTGAACGTCTGGGCTGGGGCTATGATCGAAATGAAATTTTCTAAAAAGAAAGAAAAATCAAAACAGAAAAAAAGGAACAAAATTTAAAAAAAAGCAACCCAAAGTCCTTTCTTAGTTTCCACAAGGGCCCAAGGCAGCAGCCTGTTGTGGGGTGGAAAGAGCCCTGAAGGCGCTTTGCAGGTTTCCGGGCCGTGGGCTGCTGCGCCTTCGGCTCCCCAGGTCCCTTTAGCTCCAGTTTAGAGGCTCCGTGTCCTCCAAACAGCCTGAAATTCCAGAACTTTTCGTCAGGATCAGACCCTGCCCAAGGCCAGCGGGGCCTGTGGCAGGGCCTCTCACGGCCAGGCTGAGGTCCCCTCCAGGTAGTCCCCGGCTCCTGCCCAGTCTGCCCTCCCAAGACTTGCCCCCTGACGCCGCCCTGCAGGAGATGGCAGGGCGGGCCACAGAGGAGGGCCGGCTCCAGGCGGCTGGCACCAGCCACCTTCTAGCTCCTTCCTGTCTTGTCCAGTCAGCAGGTCTCAGGGTTGGGGGCATTCCTTGAGCTGGGGGCTTCGCAGATCTCAGGAACAGGCGATTGACAAATCCATTCCAGACTCACTTTGTTTCAGGGGTCCAAGAGATACCACAAAACGCTGTCATAGCGGGAAGGAGCTGTGGTGAGCCGAGGAAGCAGGGCCGGGGAGAACCATGCAACAGCCATTTTCACGGCGCTTTTCGTAAGCATTTTGTAGGATTTGTTACCTCATGTCATGCTCAACAGCAATCCAGGGAGTTAGGTGCTCTCACTGTCTCCGTTAGCAGAAGGCACGGAGGCACAGACAGGTTTGCTTACCCATCCGAAGTCACACAGCTATGAGTAGTGAGGTTGGGCTTGAAGTCAATAAACTTCTAACTATATAGCGGGAGCGTGAGAAACACAAGATGAGCCCCTCGGTGGCAGATGGATTGCTCAAGTCCCAGTTCCATTCTGCACACAAGGATTCCCTTCGCCCTTATAGGGACCGTGCCCCGCCCCGCCGCCGACAGCGGCCAGGGAGAACCCGAGCAAGGCGGGAGCGCCCCCTGCCGGAGGAGCCTCGCCTCTACATGTCTTAGTTCCTGGCTGCCTGTAGGGACCACCGCCAGCTGGGCCCGCGACCGAGTGAGCTCCAGCTAGATCCACCCCGCCCGCCTCCTGTCCCGCCCTCTCCGCTGTGCTCAGTCTCCCGGGTGGTGCGGAGCCCGGCGCGCGGGGCCTCCGGGGAAGACGCGGCCCAATGGGAAGGCGTGGCGGGGGAGAGGTGGGCCATAGCACGGAGATTCTGCTCCCGCCCCAAGCGAGTGCGGCCTGGCGCATGATTGGCAACCAGGCCGGCCAGTGAGGCGGAGCTGTGGGCGGGGCGCGGGGCAGAGCGCGAAACATGGCGGGGCAGGGATCTTGCGTCGGCGGCGTCGGCGACTGCTCCCAAGAGAACGAAGACAGCGTGTTCAAAGCGGCCGTGGAGGTGTTCCAGAAGCTTAAGGTGCCTCAGGCCTAGGGAGCCACTCCCGGGCGTTCTGGGCAGTGCCCTGTCCGAAGCCCGGACGCGATCGCGGTGGAGGTCGGCGGCGCCATGCAGCTGCAGTACCAGTCAGGGTCGTGCCCTGCACGTTCCTGCCTTTACGGCTTGTGCCTGGTAGTTGGGGCCAGCGTCATGCACCGAACTCTGCGAGACCCAGGCTGGGCGCTCGGGGCGGTACAGAGAGGGAGGACGCAGACCCTGGCCTCAAGGAGCTTGGGGGACCTGAGTGGTGGGATAGATGGGCGCCAGGTGGGACCTGGGCGCTAGGCTGGGTGTCAGGAGCCACAGTGAGGAACCCGGGACCTAGAGGTCAGGGAGCTGTGCCGGGTCCACTCGGCTGCTAGCGGCTCCCCGGCCCCGCCTCATCCCTCCCGTTGCTGCCAGCTGTGGCCAGGAGCTGAAACTTGAAAGCCCACCCGGAGGCTTTGCTCCTAGTCCTGCTGTCACCAGGGATCGGAGGGGCGACTCTAAGGCGGTGGGTTCTAGGAAACTGGAACTCCTGGCAAAGTGCAAAGAGAGCACGGGGCGGGAGATGGGTATGCAGGAAGGGGTCCTGAGCGCCGCTCCGCAGTGATGGTGGCTTCCAAAAGCTTGTGACTTTGCGTTTCTTTGCCCAGGACCTCAAATGCCCCTTTCTGGAGGGCCTGTACATCACAGAACCGAAGACGATTCATGAACTGCTGTGTAACCCCTCCAAGTACCGCTTGGAGATTCTGGAATGGATGTGCATACGGTAATGCCCAGGTTTCTTCCTTTTCCTGTAGGTGCCCAGGGGCAGCTCCCAGCCCCCCTGGCAGCATGTCGCTTCTCCTCCCACAGGGCTGCACACACTGCCACAGCAGCCGGGTGCATAAGAAGTGCTGGCTCTGCGGATGTGCTCGGACTAGGGGTGAAGTGTCCCCTCGCTGGGGTGCTCAACTGGACTTCTGAGAGGCTTGGCTATCTTAAAACTGTGGGTGGAGAAGGTCTGTGCCAACCCCACTGGGAGTCACTGGCTCTCGCGGTGTTTGGCGTGGTCCTCAGAGACCTCACTGGAATGGCCGTGGTCTATTGATATTGCAGTCATTTTTTAAAAAATGATTTATTAATTTTTTGAAAGTCAGAGTTACACACAGAGAGAAGGAGAGGCAGAGTCAGATATATATACATACATATATATATATATATACATATAGAGAGAGAGAGAGAGAGAGAGAGAGAGAGAAGAGAGGGAGGTCTTCCATTCACTGGTTCATTCCCCAATTAGGCATAATAGCTGGAGCTGTGCCGATCCAAAGCCAGGAGCCAGGAGCTTCTTCCGGGTCTCCCATGCGGGTACGAGGGCCCAAGGACTTGGACCATCTTCTACTGCTTTCCCAAGCCATAGCAGAGAGCTACATCAGAAGAGGAGCAGCCAGGACTCGAACCGGCGCTAGTATGGGATACTGGCACTGCAGGCAGTGGCTTTACCCGCTACACCACAGCGCCAGCCGCAATATTGCAGTTTTTTGTGTCCTGCTAACCCTTGGTGTTGAGAAAGGGGCCTGAGCAGAAGCCTGATACCAGAGCAGCAAGATCAGGAGACAGCCTGATATTTGAATCTCTGCCGCCCTCTCACCTTCTAGGCCTTTCCTTAGGCCTCAGTGTACCACTGCTTCATAACCCTTTTCTCTCATTGAGCTTGTTCTGCCTCCTGGAAAACACTGTTTAGGTGTCTACATGTTCTACATCACTCCTACACAGCCTTTGAATACCCAGAGCTCACATACCAATTCATTTTTTTAAAGATTTTTATTTATTTATTTATTTGTTTGAATGGCAGAGAGAGAGAGGTCTTCCATCCAATGGTTTACTCCCCACATGGCCGCAACAGCTGGAGCTGAGCTGATCTGAAGCCAGGAACCAGGAGCCAGGAGCTTCTTCTGGGTCTCCCACGTGGGTGCAGGGGCCCAAGGACTTGGGCCATCTTCCACTGCTTTCCCAGGCCATAACAGAGAGCTGGATCAGAAGTGGAGCAGCCAGGACTTGAACCGGCACTCTTATGGGATGCCGCTGTTGCAGGCAGCTGCTTTACCCACTATGCCACAGCGCCAGCCCTGTCACATTTCATTTTAAACTGTCTCCTGTTCACAGAGTGAAACGCCTTCCTCCTCTCTCCATAGGCACCCAGAGCTGTGTAAGCTATAGCCCCTGCCACAGCCCTCAGCCGGTCGGTGCTCATTTGGCCCGCTGCCCGGTCTGGCTCGACAGAGCGTGCGCCACTGGGAGGTGCTCCTGGCTGCAGCAGCCCTCAAGGGGCTGGGGCTTTAGCAGGTGCAGGTCCTGGTATTGGGCTGGAAGGGGGTGGCATTTGATCTCGGAGGAAATGACAGGTGCTTGTTTGGACAGCAGCAGGAACTCCAGGTGTGTGTGTGTTGGGGGCTGGCAGCGGCGGCCCAAATGGCAGCTTGGGGCAGCCCACCTGGGGCCTTACAAGACACGTGAAGGCCTTTGAACTTTATGCCCTGTGCAGGGCAAGCATAGGAGCACAGGAGTGATTTCCTGAAATCAGCAATTTGGCGAGGTGACTCAGGGGCTCTGTGACAGATGGATTTGGAGGGCAGAGGCTGGAGGCAGGAGACCAGTAGCCCAGGCAAAGATGGCAGGAACCTGGTTCAGTGTGGCAGATGGCTTCTGTGACAGCCACTGCCGGTCCTGGAGGGACCAGTGCCTGCTCCAGGAACCTGGGAGGAGAGGCAGTGGTGGGCAGTGCCTGGCCAACTGGGAGGGTCCTGAGCAAGGTCCCAGGATGAGGCCCAGATTTGTTGGGTTCAGGCAGAAGCTGGGGGCCGGCTGGGAGCCAGGGTGCTCTGTTGGCTGGAGAGGGGTGGAGAGGTAGCAGGCAAAGGCTGTGTCCCGCAGATGCTTCTAGTACTTCTCTGTGTACCAGAAACCAACACCTTTGAAGAAGTAGCCTGGCAACATAGCACGCCGTGGCATGTGGCAACAGTGTCTTAGGCCTTTCAAGGGTCCTAAGGGGGCAGATTTCAGGTCTCCTCCACATTTCACATTTCCTGTCTTTGCACTTGGCTGCGTGCTGTCTTCCCCTACTCAGGGCTGCCTTTTATACCTTATCCCGGTGGAACCTGGAACGTGTACCTGGCAGTGGCTGAGGGCTCCGTGTGTGCTGCGCATTGGCCCTCATTGTGGGGTGGGCCCGAGCCCTGTGGACCCCTGGGTTGCCATGGTCCAGGCTGCGTGGGGTTTCTTTGGTGCTTTCAAGGTCTTGAGCACTGTTGGTTTCGGCTCTGCTCCCTGCTGTGAGATGAACTTCAGTGACAGCCCATCTTCTTCCTGTCCCTGCGTGTGGGGGGTGTCTTAAGGAGGCACGAAGGCAGGTGATGCAGGCAAGGCAGCTGGGTCCAGGCTGCTTCCCTCCTGCAGTCCTGGGCAAGTGTGGCTCTGGGGTGGGGCAGTGAGTCCACTCTGTGGGCAGCCAATGTGCACCTCCCCACCGTGCTAGATCGGCAAGCCCCTAGTAGGTGGAGTCCAGCCTCCGTAGCCCTGTGGACAGAGCCTCTCTCTGGACACTGGGGGCCTGTCATGGTGGCTGCCTAGTGAGGGCAGCCTCAGCAGCCGATCCTGGGGCCTTGCCACTGTGCTGGGCGTGAGCTTGGGACTGAGACCTGGCAGAAGGATGGAGTTGTGTCATTTGCTATTTTTTTTAACATTTATTTATTTATTTGAGAGACAGAGTTACAGAAAGAGAGAAGGAGAGACAGAGCGAAAGGTCTTCAATCCTCTGGTTCACTCCCCAGATGGCTGCAATGGCTGGAGACATGCTGATCCGAAGCCAGGAGCTTCTTCTGGGTCTCCCACGTGGGTGCAGGGGCCCAAGGACTTGGGCCATCTTCCACTGCTTTCCCAGGCCATGGCAGAGAGCTGGATTGGAAGAGGAGCAGCCGGGGCAGGAGCTGGTGCCCATATGGGATGCCGGTGCTTCAGGCCAGGGCGTTAACCCACTGCGCCACAGCGCCGGCTCTGGATGTCTGCTTAGCAAGATTTTTCCACCCAGGGCCAATCGATGGTGGTGGGGCTGGGTGCCAGTAGAACTTTATTTACGGAAATGGTCCTGCTTGTGAGCCGATGTCTGCTTTAAACTGTGGATTAGGCTCCTGCCCTCTCTGGAAAGAACAAAGCATGGGCATTTACTGATGTAGAGGCAATGGTCGCTCATCCATTCCACTCTCGCTGGCCGTGGCACAGAGATCTATGAGGCCCTGGAAGTGCATGGGAGGAAGCCAGCTCCTGGCATCACCAGCCCAAAGTCTGGGACAGAGGGACCTCAAGGTGGCTGCGGTCTTTCTTCTGGCGCTGGGGGCTGGGGGGGGGGGGGCACCCTGCAGAGTGGCCCGCGCCACCAGTCCAAGGATGAGCTCAGAGCACGGAGGAATGGGCTCTTTCTCCTGTGCACTTGCTGCCCTGTCTTTTGTATTGTGAGAATTATTTTCAGTGTTCAAATTCCCATTTCCCAGGTGAGCTTTCTGAAGTATCTTTTCTCTGGTAATTGATAGAGATGCACTTCCCATGGCATAGAGTTAACCAAGTTAAAACAGTTCAGTGGCGTTTGGCACGGGCACAGGGAGTTGCCTTGTTTGGGGTCTGTGGGGGGCTCCCTGGCTCTCCCGGGCCTGACTGCCTGTGCTGTTTGCCCGCAGAGCCTGCCCCTCCTTGCAGGAAAAGTTCAGCTCACTGAAGGCGTCCCCGCCGGAGCTGAAGATCCGAGGTAGGTCTCGCTGTGGGATTTGCTGGTAAGCTCTGGTTCTGGACTTGTAGTGCATTGTCTGTTGGACTGATGTGTTGTTCTAGCAGGGGTGGGGAGCCTTTTTTGTGCCCAGAGCCAGTTGGACATTTTTGTTTGTTCTTAAAGATTTATTTTATATATTTGAAAGGCAGAGTTACAGAGCGAGAAAGGGAGAGACGGAATCTTCCACCCTTTGGTTTACTCCCCAAATGGCCACAACAGCCAGGGCTGGGCCAGTCTGAAAGCAAGAGCCAGGAGCTTCATCCACATGGTTTCAGGGGCCCAAGTACCTGGGCCATCTTCCCCTGCTTTTCCAGGCACATTAGCTGGGAGTTGGATGGGAAGTGGAGCTGCCAGGACTTGAATTGGTGCCCATATGGGATGCTGGCGCTGCAGACTGTGGGCTTAACCTACTGTGCCACAGTGCCGGCCCCACTTGGATATTTATAACATCATTTGTGGGCCATACAAAATTATCAACTTAAAAATGAGCCTTGTCAATGTTGGTAGAACTTTCTAGACTCAAGATGAACATGTGTTTGTTCCAACCACTCCAAGGTAGGTAAAGCGGACCCTGGAACTGCTGTCTGCACCAGGCAGCATTGCCGGATTGATGATCTGGAGACAGCTGTCCATGCACCTGGGAAGAGCCAGGAGAATGTGCTGTTGTGTCTTGGAGCTGTTGTGTCTGGCACATTCCTACTGATGGACGCCCGGAGGCTGACGCCCAGGCACACATACTGACCCTAGCCCTCAGGATGACCACAGCCACAGACTTTCCCACTCCCAGCCTTGTCTCCCTCATCAGAGTGTGCTGGGTGTCAGGCCTGTCAAAGAGTGGAAGCAGGAAAACCAGGACAAGTAGGGGGTTAGGATTCTTCTTGAATTCATTTGACAAGTATTGTTTCAACTTTTAAATTCAATTGAATTTTTACTTATTTGAAAAGTGGGGTAGGGGAAGAGAGATGGGTGTTCCATCTGATTGAGAGAGACAGAAAGATCTTCCATCTGCTACTTCACTTCTCAAATGCCTGCAATAGGGACTGGGTCAGGCTGAAGGGGGGAGCCTCAAACTTCAGCCTGGTCTCCCAGGTGGGTGGCAGGGATCAAGTGCTGCCTCCCAGGGTAACACTAGCCGGAAGCGGGGCTGGAAGTGGAGTTGGGACTTGAACGCAGGCACTCTGCTACAGGATGTGGGCATCCCAAGTGCGCCTTAACTCCTGCACCAAGTGCCCACCCCCCTCTGACAAATGCCGAAGGAGCCCCTACTACAGTGCATGGCACTGTTTGAGGTGCTGGGGGCACAGTGGTAGATTTTGCAACCTTCATGGAGCTTGCATGGTAGCTGGGAGACACAGACAGTAAACCAAGAAGGCAGTATCGTGTCAGCATCGTGTGGCCAGGGTGAGGGCTGAGTTCAGTGGGGATTGGAGGGTTACGGGAAGTGTGGTCCTGTTGACATTGAAGGCATAAAGGGAGGAAGTGAGCCGGCAGAGAGCAGGAGGAATACCGTTCAGGATAAGGGAACAGCGCAAAGAGCCTGAGGTATAGCTGTGCCTGGCAGCTTTGAGGGAGGCTGAGGAGGCTAGAGTGGCTGGAGCAGAGTGGAGAGCAAGGGGAAGGGAAGGGGAGGTCAGGCCAGGTCCTGTGGGACACAGAAGGGCGTGGACTTCTACTCCAAGGAAGGCTGTGGTCTGGTGTTGGGCTGAACGGGCTCCCTGGGCACCCTGTGCCAAGAACAGGGCCATCGGGCAGAGGCAGGGAGAGCAGCGCAGGGCTCCTGCAGTGACTGATCCAGGTAAGAGATGGGGAGGGGAGGGGTGCTGTGGGTAGATCCTGCGTTTGTAGTGACGGGAGGGTCAGCTGCACTTGCTGAGGGGAAGACGGGTCGGGGGACCTGAGGATTTGGGTTACGGCCTGGGGAGCACACTAGAATCTGTGGAACGTTTGGCATTGCTACTCTGCTCCCTTCTTGCCAGAGCTTGCTAGAGCAGGTGCCTGCAGGGTTTTGCTTTCTGCTGAGGTGTGTGTGTGTGTTGGGGAGGGTGGAGTCAGGCCTGCCCAGGTTTTCTGGCTCTGAGTCCTGGCATTGTACTCTATGCAAATGGCCAAGATGTGGCTAGGCATTGTCTGCCCTGGGCAAGGACTCAGGTTTCCCATCTGTGAAATGGAGCCAAGGCCCACCTTGTAGAATTGCTGGCAAGCTCATAGGAGATGGTGGTATGAAAAGCGTCAGGATGGTGACAGATGCGTGTGTTCTTCCTGTTACTGCAGCCTCCCGAGGTCTCTCAGGGGTGGCACGGGGCAGGTCGTGGAGGTTCTCTGACCTCTGGTGGCCTTAGCAGCCAGGCTTAGAGACCCAGGCATTCAGCCCCGTTCCAGGCAAGGAGGCCCCAAGAGAGGGTAGTGCCTGGGAGCAGGTCACAGAGCCAGAGGCAGCGCTGGCACCCTGTGTGTTGTCACGAACCCGCCTTGTCCACTGTGCATACAAGCACCGTCTTTGGGCTTCAGGGCCTGCCGCTGCCGTCACCTTGGCCGCCAGCATGTACGAGCGTTCTCCTGTGTTAGAGTGGGTGTCTGCGGTAACAGGGGCTTTGTGCTTCTGCAGAAATGGTGAAGCTAGGCCATGAGCTCATGCTGTGTGCGCCAGACGACCAGGAGCTCCTGAAGGTAAGAAGGCCCTTGTCTGTCCCCGCCGCAGCTGTGCGCGCTTCCTGCCCTGGCCGGGGCTCTGGGTGCTGCCCGCATGGGGATGGGAGCGGAGCGGAGCTGCCAAGGCCCACTGAGGAGGAGAGGAGGGCGGCTGTGGAGGTTGACGACTTCATACTACATGCCAGTAATTGTCACAGCCACCCTTGGCAGGAGGTGTCTGGCTTAACCTCCTTTCAGATGAGGTGACAACTCACCCACGGTCACACGGTGGCAGAGCCTGGCTTCCAATGCAGGCTGCTGGCCCCCGAGGCCATACACTTGCCCCCGCAGACTGCCTGCCTGCCTGAGAGCTTCTGCAGAGCGGCTGCTAACCTACGCCATAGCTGAGCAAACAAACCCCAGCCCCAGCCCTCAAATCTCTTGAATGCTGATAGTTATTTGCACGTGGTGACTACTGCTGCTGCCGCATGCGCACATGTGCTCACTTGTCAGGGCTGCATGGCCTGAGCGGAACCGCTGCATGGCACGGGCACTCTCCGCTTACCTCGCTGAGCAGCCACGCGAGGGTCTCCCCTGGCGGCCGCACCGCACGACCTCCTCACCCAGGCCGAAGGAGGCCTGCAGCTTCCCCTGGGCCCTGCCAGCACTCCTGATGTCCCGGTTTCATTAGCGTGGCCGCGTCCGTCCCAGTGGGTGTGAGGCGGTGTCTCGCTGTGGCTTCAGTTTGCCTGCCCCTAGGGATTAGCAGTGTTGCTTGTATTTTATGAGCTTCTTGGCCACATATCTGTCCTCTTTGGAGACATGTCTGCACGTGAGGCCTTTGCCACCTTTTAAATGGGACCATTTGACTTTTTACTGTTGAGGTGTAAGAATTATGTATGTATTCTGGATTCAGGTCACCTCTGATATTTGATTTATAGTATTGTTATCCCCATGCTGTGTATTGTCTTCCTTCTTTCAATGTGTCCATTGGGGCAAAAGCGTTGTGCTTTTGACGAAGTCTGTCTTATCTACTTTTTTCTTTGGTTGGTTGTGCTTTGGCTGTATCTAGAATCCATTGCCAAATCCAAGGTACTGAAGATTTATACTTGTGTTTTCTTCTATTTAGGCCTTTGATCAACTTTGTGTTAGTTTTTCTTTTTAAGATTTTTTTAAAAATTTGAAACGTGAGTTAGAGAAAGAGAGAGAGAGAGAGAAAAGGAGATCTTCCACCTGCCGGTTCACTCCTCAAATGGCTGCAATGGCTGGGACTGTGCCAGGCTGAAGCCAGGAGCCAAGAACTTCCTCTACATCTCCCATGTGGGTGCAGGGGCCCAAGGACTTGGACCGTCTGCTGCTGCTTTCCCAGGCACATTAGCAGGGAGCTGGATCTGAAGTGGAACAGCTGGGACTTGAACCAGTGCCCATATGGGATGCCTATGTTCCAGGCAGTAGATTTACTCAGCACAATGCCAACTCCTAGCTTTATTTTTTATTTTTAAAATGCTTATTTTATTTATTTGAAAGGTAGAGTGACGGCGGGGTGGGGGGGAGATGGAGATAGAGGTCTGCTATCTGCTGAGGTTTATTCCTCAAATAGCTGCAACAGCCAGGACTGGGCCACATCAAAACCAGGAGCGTAGAACTCAGTCCAGGTCACCCACCTGAGTACTTGAGCCATCACCTGCTACCTCACAGTTGCATTAGCAGGGAGCTGGATCAGAAGTGGAGGCGAGAATTGATCCCAGCCACTCTGATATAGGTTATGGATGCCCAAGCAGCAGCTTAATGTGCTGCGCCACAATGTCAGCCCCTTAATTTCATTTTTATCTTGTTTATTCTGTAGTTCTCCAGGTGTTTCGTGGCTTCCTTAGGGTTTTCTGTGTGGAGCACTGGGATGCGTGCATGAGAGAGAGTTTTCTGTCTTCCTTGGCAACCTGGGAGCATTTTTTGTTTGTTTTTAAGATTTTACTTATTTATTTGGAAGGTAGAGTTACAGACACACACACACACACACTCAGAGAGAGAGAGAGAGAGAGAGAGAGAGAGAGGTCTTCCTTCTGTTGGTTCACTCTCCAAATGGCCACAACAGCCAGAGCTGCGCTGATCTGAAGCCAGGAGCCAGGAGCTTCTTCCTGGTCTCCCACGCGGGTACAGGGCCCAAGGACCTGGGAGCTGCTGACATCGCTTCCTGCCCACTTGCTCTGAGTAGGAGTGGTGGGAGATGCATCCTGTCTTGCTCTTGGTCTGAGCAAGTGCTTCCTACCGGTTTTTACCTTCGAGTGTGGTCTTAACTGCAGGATTTTGTGGATGCCTTTCTCAGGCTGAGTAAATTTCATGCTCTTCCTCCATTCTTGGTTTTTTTGTTTTTGTTTGTGTTTATTTTAGATATATTTGTTTTTTTGAAAGTCAGTGTTGGAGGGAGAGAGAGAGAGAGAGAGAGAATCTTTCTCCACTGGTTCACTTCTCAGATGGCTGCAACAACCAGGGCTGTTCCAGGCTGAAGACAGGAGCCAGGAGCTTCTTCCAGGTCTCCCACATGGGTGGCGGGGCCCAAGGACCTGGGCCATCTTCCACTGCTTTCCCGGGTGCATTAGCAGGGAGCTGGATCAGTAGTGCAGCAGCCAGGACTCGAACTGGCGCCCATACGGGACGCTGACGTTGCAGGTGGCAGTGTAACCCGCTGCGCCACAGCGCCAGCCCCCATTCCGTGTGTTTAACCAGAAAGTAGGCTGGCTTCTGCCCGCTGCTTTCTCTGCATCTTTTGAGATGTTTGCATGGGTTTGTGCTTCGTGCAAGGGTGTGTGCGTTTCCTCCTGGTGTCTTTCACTGCCGTCGGAGGAGGTTGTGCCAGGCCCAGGTCCTCTGTGTGCATTCCCTCAGTTTCTCAGATCGGTGCATTTGTGCCATTCGCTGACATCGGGAGCGGTCCCGCCATCATTTCTCCAAGCACGTTTTTCAGCACCATGTGCTTTTCTCTTCTCCCTCCGGGCCTCCTGTGACACAAATACCACAGGGGCTCTCCACGTTTCCATCTTTTTTTCTCTGTTGCCTGTAAACAGCTTACACGCATGGCCTGAAGGACATTTTATAGACTGTTCCTGAGCGGGGCTGCATGAGGTCAGGGTGGAATTTTCTACTTGCTTCGTGTTGATGTTCACAAACAGGATTTCGGAGTTTCAGATTAGGGCCGCTTAACCTGTAGTCTTAATTTTCCGTCCTGTCCCTGCGCCATCGGGGAAGTGATGACGTGACAGTGACATGCTCTGCTCTATTTCCTCTTTTGCCTTTTGCTTCGAGAGCATTCCTGATTGCTTATTCAAGTGTTTGGATACTGGCTGCTTTAAAATCCTCATGCGATCATTCCAGCGTTTGTGTGTTCTGGGCCTTGGAGTCTTTTGCTTCGCTTTGCTCATGCAAGTTACTTTGGAGGTTTCTGCAGGGGCCAAGTCATTTTGGATTGCACCCGGGCCATTCTGAGCATGGCTTTAACTCCAGGTCTTGCTAGGTTGCCTGGAGAATGGTGAGGTTTGTGTTCAGCAGCCAGGGGAGTGCACAAGTTTAAGCAGCAAGCCTCATCTGCCTCTCTGGCCCGTGCCTTCACTGCCAGTGCGCTCTCTCGGTTTGGTCCGCCTCGTCTTTGCTGAGCCCAAGATCACGGGTTGGGGGGTGTGGGGAGGACCCATGCCAGCGTTCTCTCACGGATTTGGGGGGTCACTTTCTCAAGCTCTTTCCCCTCCGCTGCATCTTTGATACTTTCTAGTTCCTTGGGGTTCCCCTTTGCTGTTCCTCAGCCAGCAACTACCCACGTCCATGACATGTCGCAGGGGTGGCATGACAAAGGAGGAACAGTCTGGATGCCTGCACTTCACTGTCACTGGCTGAAGTCTCCGGAGCAAGCCAGGGATTTGTCCCCAGTCTCTCTGAGCTTTGGCCTTGAGGTTGATTGAGTTCAGGTCGGGGTGCCTTCCATCCTTCCTGCCACAGGAACCTTTCCCTACTCTTCAGGCTTGTCACATTTTTTGGCTGTACTAAAATCTACATGGTGCAAAATCTACCATTGCAATCATATTTAAGAGATTTCCCAGCAGGCCCTGAGGGTGCTCTTCTCTTTTTCAAACATAAAGACAGTTGTGGTAAAATGCACATCACATGACATGTACCATGGAAATCGTGTTCACATGCATAGTCCAGTGGTGTTAAACACATTTACTTGGTTGCGTGGCCATTACCGCCATCTACTTTGAGAACTTTCTCGTCTTCCCAAACTGCTGCTGTGCTCAGCTCTTAAGCCCTTTCAAAGCGTGCGAGTCAGTGGCATTTGGCGCCTTCACAATACTGCAGAGCTCCCCGCGTGATGTTGTTTGGAAATCTGTTCTTCACCCCGAAAGGAGACTGCCCTGCCCACCAAGCAGTCACTGCCCGTTCCCCACGGGCCCTGACCGCCACTGATTACGGCCTCTGTCTATGTCATGGAAATGGACCCGGGCCCTGTGCAGCGTTCACAAGTTCCCTCCGGGTGGCCGTAGCACCTCTCACACTCTCCTTCCTTGCTGTGGACTACAATGAGCAAATGGATGCTGGCCCTTTGGAGCCCTCAATTGTAATTGCAAACATCAGTGTCGGTTCTGGAGATATTTTAAGTTAAAAAACCGCATATGTATCGGTTTCTTTGCTGTGTGCCCTGAAGAGGCCTAAAACAGTTACAATGGCGACCACATTGAGCAAGGCAGCCACGCAAGACTCATGGTCACATCCGAGGGGCTCAGGAACCCACTAGTGCTAGAGACCCTCACTGGCCCAAAGCCACCAGCACGAGTGTAGCAAACACAGGGACTGCTTTAAAATTAAGAAAATGTCTGGAAGTTGTTTAGCTTGTAAGAGACTTGTGTTTCCAGGATCTAGTAAGAATTACAACTCAGTAAGAAACAGACAAAACCCAATTCAAGAATGGGGGGGAGGGGGTGGCGAGGGGGAGTGGCAGGCTTCTAGCCTAGCAGTTAACACCCCTGTGTTCCACCTTGCAGTGCCTGCATTCAATGCCTGCAGGCCTCCCACATAGGGCACCTGGATTCTACTCCAGACTCCCAGCTTCAGCCAATCCAACCCAACCGTTGCAACCCCAGCCGTTGCAGGTACTTGGAGACTAAACCAGCAAATTGGAGCTTTCAGATAAATTTGGCTCACAAATAAATTTAAAAAAATTTTTTAATGGGCAAAGAATCTGAAGAGACATTTTTCTAAAGACATACAAATGACCAATCAGCTTAGGGAAACGTGCTACTGGGAATGTAGAATAGCGCAGCTGCTGTCTCGCGGAATAACCACGCGGCCACGCCGTTCCCCTCCTGGGGACACAGGCAACAGAATTGAAAACGTGCAGGCACACGGCAGGTCATAAGCTCTGACCACAGCCTGCAAATGGAAAGAACCCAAATGCCCATCATCTGGTGATCGGATCGGCAGTAATGGAAAATGAACTTCAGGCGTGTGGTGTGGTGTGGTGTGGTGCGGTGTGGTGTGGTGTGGTGTGGTGCGGTGTGGTGCAATGTGGTGCAGGTCATCCTTGTAGACACTGTGCCCAGTGAAGGAAGCCAGACACCAGAGGCCGCACAGCGTCTGAGCCCATTTATAGCGACCGCCTGGGAGAGGTAAATGCACAGACAGATTATGGCCGAGCTGGGGTGTCGGGAATAGCAAATGGCTGCTAATGGGGACAGTGCTTCTTTTAGGTGCGTCCTAACGTCCCCTGAACAGCTCTGGAAAGACAGTGCCAGAGGAGAGAGTGTGCAAAGGCCCTGGGGGCAGGGAGCGTGGGTGTAGATCAGGCAGGGCTTTGGAGACTGGGGGAGGCCCCAGGGGGGCAGTGGCTATTTGCAGGGACAAGGGTGGTGGCTTCACGGGGCAGGCATTGCTGCCGGGAGACCTGCTGGCAGGCTGTAGCAGTGCCCCAGCATCCATGGCTGCTAGCCTGGGTGGTGGTGGTGTAGAAGGCAGGTGGAGTGACTGGACTCAACCCAGTGCATGGGATTTGCTGATGGGGAGGTTGGAGTGGGGAAGGGGGCTGGGGGTGGAGGCTTCGCACATTCGTTCTGCCGACCTTTACAAAGTGCTCCCTTGGCCACTGGGATGCGGTCTGGAGATGGGCTCGCTGACCAGGCCGTCTGCCCCTCCCCGGGCATTGGCGCTGTGGCAGGGGGCCATTGGAGTTGGCTGAGCAGGGGATGGCAGCTGGAGGGTGTCTGGCGAAGGCCTTGTGAGGTCCGGAGTGACAGTCAATGTTACGTTTCTGTCTGAGCCATGTCCTGTCTAGACAGTGTCCTGTCCCCACCCCGGGGCTAACCTTGGGCAGATGAGGAGAGTGAGTCAACCAAAGGTAGCAAGGAGGTCTGGGAAGCCAGTGGCAGGCTGAGTTTGTGCAGTCGGAAGTTTCCAGAGGCACCGGTTGCATTGACATGGTCGCAGCTGGGAGCTAGGCGCGCCAGGAGCACCAGGCAGCTGCAGCCATGAGACTCAGTGTCCACCGCCAGGGGGCGAGCTGCCAACCTCAGGGCGGAGTGTGCTCCTGCCCCTGGGTCTGTTCCTCACCCTTCAGTGTGACTGTGACTGCCACTCCCTGTCCGGGCTGCTCGGGTGGCCTGGAGCCTTGCGGACTGCCCTCTGGGTGCCTGCTGGGTTCTGTCTGGCTGTGCCCACCAGCTTCTGTGTCGCCAGCCAAGAACAGGCCTTGTCTTGGAGGTGGCTCTTGGGAGCAGGCCGCCATCAGGTCCTCGTGGGCTGTGTTCTGTCTTTGCGGGCCCTGCTGTGTGGCCAGCACACATCCCTGAGTGCTCCCTTGGTGCCGGGCACTTACCAGAGTTGTCCCAGGCATTGTGGCAGTCCCTCGGGGCCGGTAGCCTCCGTGGCCTAGCTCCCCGAGCTGCTCCTGGACACTGTGGCTGCGGCCCTGGAGGCTGCTGGGCCCAGCCATTGTTCCCAGCAGCCCCAGCTGGGGCAGCATGTGCGGCGAGGCCTGTTGAGGTGTAGTCAGCCAGTGTGCGGTCTTCCCTGCCCAGGGCTGCGCCTGCCCCTGGAAGCAGCTGCACTTCATGGACCGGCTGCTCGACGTGATCCGTAGTCTGAGCGTCGGAGGCTCCACCTGCTCCAGGTAAAGGTTGCGACAGTGGCCCAGGTGGCCCGTGGATGGGCTCATCTTAGTCCTAGATCTGCAGCAGTGCGGGCTTGCTTTTCCCCTGTGGCGGCAGCAGCCACGTAACTGGTCCAGCATCTGGGGGTGCAAGCTGAGGTAGGATCCCTGCGCCCCCCCGCCACCGCCCCGGGGAGCTGGCTGGCCAGTCTGTGGGGCCAGCCACCATGTGAGCGAGGGGCAGCCATGTCCTATGGGTGCTGACTTGCTGCCCACAGAGCTGGGCAGTCTGTCAAAAGGGGTGATACAGGCCTCCAAAGTCAGGCTGGGCCCGTTGGAGGAAAGGGAGTCCGCGGGCTGCTCGGAGCAGCCCCAGCGGGCAGAGGCGGGGCGGGCTCTGCTGGCCTTGCTGCCTCATCTCCTTTGCCTGCTGGATCTTCCGTGGGGGACGCAGGCTTGCCGGGCCAGCGCCGCGCCCCGTGACGGTGTGGCCGTGGCGCTGCCTTTGCAGCCTGCAGGAGCACTTTGCGGACACCAGGGAGAAGAATGAGGAGCTGCTGGGGGAGGTCTTCTCCAGCTCCCACCTGCAGGCGCTGCTGAGTCCCCGGAGGGACCCGTGGCCCCTGGACGTGCAGCCCGTCCTTGAGGAGCAGAGCGAGGAGCGGCAGAGGTAGGTGTTCTGGGAGGCGTGGGCAGCCCTGCGTGCTTCTGTCACCTCAGCTAGACCCTTAGGTGTGCGCCCCTCGCGGTGCCCAGTGCCCGTGGCAAAGGGAGCTGAACGTGTCCCCTCTTTTCTCCCTGCAGTGCCAGCCCCTCGCCCCGGTCAGAGGAGGAGAAGGTGGCGGAGCTGGCCAGGCAGCTGCGGGAGAGTACTGCCAAGCTGCAGACACTCAGGGCAGAGGTGAGGGATGCTGGCTCCTGGGTCATAGGTCGAGTGACGTCACCTACCCCAGCTTATGTGAGATGGCTCATACACAGGACCCAGGGGCTTCTAGAACGTGCTGGGTACTTGGTGCACATGAAGGTGAGAGAGCCAGGGAAGGGATTGGCCTGGATGCCAGGCCCCTCGCCCGGCCTGAGCTCCCAGCTTCCCACACTCTGTGACCCTGCCAGCAGCCCCGGGCTCGGCCTCCTTCGCTTACGTCGCGGGTCTGTTCCTGGGGCTGACTTGTCGGGTGTTGCCAAGCAGGGCTCGCTGCACTCCCCGCTGGCCCCGTTGGCTTTATGGTGTGTTTCTCAGCAGAAGCCAGGGGCCGCCGCCAGTGGGACCGACACGAGCACCCTGGAGCAGAAGCTGCGCCTCGTCACCTCTGACTTCCACCAGCTCGTGCTGGCCTTCCTCCAAGTCTACGATAACGAGCTGAGTGACTGCTGCCAGCGCCGACGCCCTGACCTGCACCTGTGCGGCCCCACGGTCCAGTCTGTGTCGCAGACTCTGACTTCCTGTAGCCAAGTAAGGTCCAGCCCTGCCCCCACACCCGCGGCTTGTGCCCTGCCTGCACTCAGGGGTCTCTGCTGCTCCCAGTGAGGGACCCGAGGGCTAGGATCAGGGACTGGGGCTTGGCAGCGGCATGGGGCAGACGTTTTTCCTGTGCGCTGCAAGGGCTGAGAGCGTGGTCCCCAAGAGCCCACTGCACTTCAGCTGAGAGGGTGGGCCCCGAAGAGCCTGTGTACTGCCTGGCTCAGTGTGCCACGCTTGTCTCAGCTTGCAGCTTCTGTCCCTGTGCTGGGGGTGCTCCGTTCTTACACTGTGCGCCCGTGGAGCGAGGCCCGGGCCTGTGAGCCAGCTGTGGCAGGACGGGAGAGAGCGCACTCAGGCTGCTAAGCCCGCCGAGTCACTGTCCACTGACCACCGGGCTCTGCCCTGCAGATCCCCAGCAGCCGAGGCAAAATGCGGGCGCACATTATTTTAACAGGAAGGTTCCAAATCTTCCCACCCTCTGGCCAGCCTGCCCTGCAAGACTCCTGGATGGGTGGTTTGGGTACTGTGTTCTGTCACAAAGGCCCTTGGTTCTTGGGACACTTTTTTTTTCATGCCCTGCCCTGTGCTTGGGCTGGGTTGGGAGCACACGCAGGGAGGGCTTGCCAGGTGGAGAACTCTGGCCACTCTCCCTCTGGGAGTTCTGTCTTTGCAGACAAGAGCCACGTGCTCGGTTGTGACCGTGAGTGGGAAGCAGATTGAATGTGCACCCCCACCCTCCCTCCCCGCCAGCTGTTGAAAGCGGTTGTAGAGGTCACGGACACAGCTGCGAAAGCCACGGAGATGGCCAAGAAGCAGCAGGGCGAGCCGATCTGTTGGGGCAGCAGCAGCTCCGTGAAGAGTCTAGGTATGTGGCCGGTGGGCCGGGCTGCTGGGGCTCCCGGGCACCCTTTGGGCCTGCTGCATGCGGGCGCTCTCTTTTCTCTGCTCAGCCACCACTTGGAGACCAGCGCCTTCTGTCTTTCCCCCTTCCCCTCCCCCTCCCTCCCCCCTTCCTTCCTTCCGTCTGTCTGTCTTTGTTTTCCTTCTCCTTTTTTTCAAAAAACTATTTATTTATTTGAAAGTCAGAGTTACACACAGAGAGAGAGGGGGAGAGAGAGAGAGAGAGAGAGAGAGAGAGAGAGAGAGAGAGAGAGAGGTCTTCCATCCACTGGTTCACTCCCCAGTTGGCTGCAACAGCCGGAGCTGAGCCGATCTGAAACCAGGAGCCAGGAGCTTCTTCCTGGTCTCCCATGCAGTGCAGGGGCCCAAGGACTTGGGTCATCCTCTACTGCTTTCCCAGGCCACAGCAGAGAGCTGAATTGGAAGTGGAGCAGCTGTGTCTAGAACCGGCACCCATATAGGATGCCAGCACTGCAGGCGGCAGCTTTACCCACTACACCACAGTGCCAGCCCACAACTTCTTTTATTTAATTGATTTGAAAGGCAAAGTGGCAGAGAAAGAGGGAGAGAGAAGAAAAAGAGGTCTTCCATCTGCTGGTTCCCCCTCTAAATAGTTGCAACAGCTGGGGCTGGGCCAGGCCGAGACCAGGAGCCTGGAACTCCATCTGGGTCTCCTATGTATTGCATGGGAAGCAATACAGCTGGGATTTGAACTGGCGCTCTGATATGGGATGCTGGTGTCGCAAGCAGCAGTGTCACCCATTGGGCCACAAGCTGGCTCCTTTCCTCTTTCTCTCATACATATTTTCCTTCTCTTGGAAGACAATTTCAGAGGGTTATAGAATAAAAGCATTCACCGTAGAAAATTAGGATAATCCAAAGACATGCAGAGGCAAAACTCCCAGGGCTCGTTGGTGTTAGGATTTTAGTCTCTTCCAGTTCTTTCGCTTCTTAGCATTACCATTTTTACACTTTTTATAAGTGAGGTGTAGGCGTAACATGTGCATAGTTTGTTTGATATCGTGTTCTTTCCCTTTCACCTTATCGGAAGCGCTTTCCCAGGTGGCCTAGGTAACAGCTTTCATTGCCAAATGTTCTTGCATTCAGACATGTGCTGTCACTGAGTCTCGAGGTCATTCTCAGTTCTTGGCTACTTTTGAGGGGGTCGTCACACAGATGCTGGATTTCCGAACGTTCTGCACCAACATTGGCCTCGCCATTGCATTTTCTCCCGGCGCCGCTGTGCTAGTGCAAGGTGGAAGCAGTTCCAACATCTAACGCTAGGGGGTGCCGGGCTACACGGAGGTGCAGCTCCCAGGAGCCAGGTGCTTACAGCTTGCTGCCTGTCTCCTTAGCCTTCGCTGTAGGCTTCAGGTGCTGCTCAGCTGATTAACCTGTGCACTTCCGGTCTGTAAACAGGATGCCGTGGCCGTGTTCAGACACGCCGTTACGTCCCCATGATGGAGGGCCCAAATCCACTCAATAAGCCAGGCTCCACAACTGCATTTGAGCCCTTTCTTTCTTTCTTTCTTTCTTTCTTTTTTCTTTTTTTTTTTTTAACATTTTTTGATATTGGATGGGGGCAAAATTGTATCTTTGACTTGAATTAACTGTTTTGTAATCTGAGGAAGTTATTTTTTCAGTATTTCAGTGGAAATACACATGCGGAAAGGTTTGGTTTAATGAGAGAACTTAGAATTGGGAAGGGAATGTCAGCTTGTGGGGCTGGTTCGCATTTTCCCTGTGCTGTTCCGGCTCAGGTGACTTCACAGTGAGCTCAGCTGGAGAAATAGGGCGTGGCCAGCTAGCACCTCCAGGGGCCCCTTGCTATCATATGCTCTCTTGCCTCCAAGTAATGGCTGTTTTGATGTGGTGACACTTATTTCCCTGGAAGGTTCCCCTCTGTCGTGTGTATTTTGTTCATGTTGATTGCCGTGTGCGCTGCGTCGCTGTGGCAACTCCCCAGCTTTGCAGTTCTAGTGGGTTTGAAAGCAGCCATAGAACGAATGTGTCTGGCTGGGTTTCAGTAAAGCTGAACTTTTCAAAAGGGCCAATGGGCTGTTGCTGGCCAGCTCCTGCTGCCCGTTTTTTGTCCTGTGCCTGTCCCTTCTGTTCACGGACAAGTGGGTGGTGTTGGCTCGGGGTCCTTAGCTGCAGCTTGTGTTCGTGTGAGTGGAATCCCCGGGCCATGCGGGTGTGGGTGCGGGTGTGTGTCTCCCAGGCGCCCGGCTGCCTGCTGCCTCATTGCCTGTCCCTGCAGCACCGTCTGAGACATCTCACTGCTCCACGCTCCTCGGTTCCTCCTTTGGTTCTACTCTCTCACTGGTGCCTCTCTGTAGGAGGCAAATGCTGTGTCGTTGTCTGTATTTTGTGTTTAGCCTTTCTTCTTGATTTATCAACCGTACATGTTTCCTCCTGCGTGAGGGGCCTGCTTAAATCGTACTCATTTTTCTAGTTCAGCTGTACCTTTCATGTGGGCTTTTGATGTACAGTAGCTTTTAACTTGTCGAGTGGATAGTGCCATCTGAAGCTGGGTCCCACGTGGGCGGCAGGAACCCGCCTACTCGAGCCATCACCACTGCCTCCCAGGTATACGCTGGCAGGAGGCTGGGCTCAGCGGCTGGAGCCACGAATTGAACCCAGACATTCCGCTCTGGGAAACGCGTTTTTGAGCGCCCGCCTCTCGGAGAGCTCTGTCCATGTGGATTGGAGTTGCTGTTTGTACCGTTTCGCTTCAGCCCACCTCTGCTATTTTGTGGGGAGAAGATCCACTGGTGACGAGCTCCCAGCCCGTTTTTTTTTTTTTTAAGTGAGAACGTCTTAATTTTCTTCTTTTTTTTTTAAATTTATTTGACAGATAGAGTTAGACAGTGAGAGAGAGAGACAGAGAGAGAGGTCTTCCTTCTGTTGGTTCACTCCCCAAATGGCCACTAGGGCCGGTGTGCTGCTCCAATCCGAACCCAGGAGCCAGGTGCCTCCTCCTGGTCTCCCATGTGGGTGCAGGGCCCAAGCACTTGGGCCATCCTCCACTGCACTCCCGGGCCACAGCAGAGAGCTGGCCTGGAAGAGGGGCAACCAGGACAGAACCAGGTGCCCATATGAGATGCTGGCACTGTAGGCGGAGGATTAACCAAGTGAGCCATGGTGCCAGCCCCTCTCCTTTAGTTTTGAAGGCTAGTTTTTCTGGATATAGAATTCTTGGTTGACAGTGTTTTGCTTTCCTACTTGCGAAGCCGGCTGTTAATGTTACTGCGGATCCTTGTGCATCAGGAGTCTCTTTACTTCCTTCTTTCCGTTCAAGAAACAGAAGAAGCTTTGCTCGGCTCTGGCTTGGCCCGTAATGTGTCTCAGCATGGATCCTATTTGAAGGTTTTTGAACTTTTCTGTTGGTATAGATGAATTTTATTTTATTCTTTAAATTTTTTAAAGAATTTATTTATTTGAAAGGCAGAGTTACAGAGAGGCAGAGAGAGAGAGAGAGAGAGAGAAAGAGAGAGGTCTTCCATCTACTGGTTCACTTCCCAAATGGCTGCAATGGCTGGAGGTTGGCTGATCTGAAGTCAGGAGCCAGGAGCTTTTTCCAGGTCTCCTATGTGGGTGCAGGGGCCCAAGGACCTGGGCCATCCTCCACTGCTTTCCTGGGCCACAGCAGAGAGCTGGATCAGAAGAGGAGCTGCTGGGACTAGAACAGGCGCCCATATGGGATGCCGGCAAGTGTCGGCCCCATTTTTTTTTTTTTTCTTAATCAGCAATCAGGTAGGCAGTTGACGTTCTTCCTTCTGCATATCTTGCTTGCTCAGAGCCTCAACGTCAGCCAGAGGTGAGAGGTCAGGGTCTTCTCAGGTTTCTCCTGGATGCTTTCGTAGCTCTGGGTGTGTACATGACCTTCGAGAGTCCCGGCTTTTGGGTTAGTCTCTGGGCTGCCTCAGAGGCTGCCCAAGCCCTCAGGCAGCAGCAACATCAGCTTCTGGCGAGAAACGTCTTCCACTGCCGCATCCCCAAGTCGTCCCTTTCGGCCAGGCCGCTCAGGCCAGGCTCAGGCCTCTCTTTGGAAACTGGCAGCAGAGTCCTCCACGTTAAAGGTTATTAGAGCACTGGCCCTAATCAACCCGTTGCTCATTCTCACCTCTCTCTGTGTAATTGCCGTTAATAAGCTGCATATAATCCATGCTGCCATTATTATAATAATGATCACTAATATTCCTGACACAGTGCCTCTCACCTGGGACCGTGGTGCAGTCGCATTGGACTTGGGAGGGGAGGAGAGCCTTGCTCTTGGCTGCTGACTCAGCGCTGGTCAGTGCAGCTTTCTGATTTGGTTCAAGGCCAATCTGCAGGAGTCAGTGTCAAGTGTGTACCCCTGGCTGCTCGCAGTGGCCCTTCGCTTGTCCCACCTCTGCCTGACACATGGACGGCCTCGGTCTTCGTGGCCGCTTCCAGCCCTCCCACCAGACAGGTGTGTTTCTCTGCTGTTTTCTCCCAGCGGCCTGGCTGCCAGCACTGGGCTTATGGCGGCAGTGTGCCCCATGTGTGCTGTGAGGGGCTTGCTGTGACAGTGGGGCCCTGAAGTGAGGGCCTTGCCCATTCTCCTTCACCACATGCCAGGCCTGCCCCGCGATGCCCAGGGTTTGAGCACATTTAGAAAGCCTGGCGGTGCTCTGAGGACTGAGGAGGAGCTGAGGTGCTGCACCTGCCCGGGAGGGGGAAGTGAACGGCTGTGATGTGAGGGGCGCCCGGGAAGCTGTGCGATCCTAGCTTCCCGCTGTGACTGGCGGCAGCCCAGGTGAGGCCCACGACTTCCTGGTCTCGGATGTATGGTGTTGTGAGGGCTGCCCCTGTCTGCTCCTCCCACGAGATTCCTCGTCCAAGCCCCACTCTACCATAGCAATCCCATTGGGCAGGCTACGGTTCTGAGTCAGAGTACATGCAAAATTATGGGCAAGCTTTATGCTTCTTGGCTTCTACTCTGCCGAGAGTTAGGGCAAGGCAGGACCACTGGGCCAGGCGGAGAATTGCGGGGGGCGGGGTGGGGGTGGGGCTCAGGACTGGGTGGGGCCAGGGGCTGGAGACTGGAGACTGGGAAAATCAAGGATATGAGAGAGGCAGGCCGGAGCTCAGTACAGCACAGTCTGGAGAGAAACGCAGTTTGCGACAGGAAGCCCACTAAACCGGGGGGTGGCTGAGCACGGTCCCCATCGGGATTCCAGTTGACCCGCTGTACTCAGCCAGGTTTCTGTGTTGTGACAGGTCAGGAAATGGCATGATATGTGGATTTTTGCTTTTAGTACATGTTAGTGCGAGCAGCCAGGGCCAGAGTCTTCAGCTGGATGCATCTGTGACACGAGGACCCAGCCACCTGGGCATCAGCCCATAGCCCCTCGGCCGAGTCACTCCTCAGCACAGGCCCTTATGTCAGTGTTAGTGATGTTGACTCGTAAAAGACCAACGTAACTGATGGAGTGGGGCAGTAGAAGGGAAGAGGATGGGCAGGGCTGGGGGAACACTAGGGGTGCGTGTGTGTGTAAGCAGGAAAACCCGAAGGAAGAACGGAACTCGGGCGGGGCGCAAGGCACTGAGTCCTCAGCCCGGAGGCGCCGTCTGACTGTTAGGACAGTCATGGTGCCCTGCCCTGTGCACAGCCTTCGGGCAGCTGGCTCTGTGCACCTGCTGTTCATCTGATGAAAATGAATGCGGCCAGGGCTGGGGCACGCGTCAGACATGGCCTTGCCCAAGCCTCAGCCTCTGTACTGTGATTGCTGGGCCCCAGTCTAGGGCCCCTGGCCCAGCACTCCCAGTGGGTCTCCTTAGCAGCCCCCAGCTCCAAGTTTCCGGGCCACAGTGCGAGTATAGTCCCCAGCCCCTGTGCCACCCCGGTTGCTCCCGAGCCTGCAGAGGACTGTGAAGGGAGGGGTGGGGGGGAGCCCCCCCCCCCCCCCCGCATGGCCTGGCATGGCCTCCTGCAGGCCAGAAAACAGCGTACTGACTTGGCTGTTTGTGTTTCTCTTTGCAGCTGCTAAAATGGAGGAACTTACACAGACATACATGGTCTCCAGTGACAGCCTGCGCCAGGGCACGGGCTAGTGCAGAAGGCGGCGTCCATGGGCAGGCGCCGCGGAGCCTTCGCGGCAGAAGCAGCTGCAGCCCCGATGTTGTCCGGGTCGCCCTGCTTTGCCTGTAGCCTCTGGCCTTGTGGGAGGGCTCTTGAAGAGAAAGGAAACCTCAGGATCTGAAAAGCTGCTTCCAGCCTGTTATTTGCTTGTGTCACTCTGCGTTGCGTACCTACTCTCCCTGTGACTGCTCCAGTTGTGCCCCTTCACCCCCGGCTGCCGGCCTCCTGAAGCTTCCACTCCTCTCTCCCCGGCACCTGCCAAGCCCCAGAGGCCTCTGCTGTACCCTGACCCCAGCTGCGTGTACGCAGAGCCTGGGCCCCACACCCTCCTATCCCCCTGCCCCTCCTCCCCCTGCCAACCTCAGAGTCCAGAGGAGGGCTCCTTGTAGCCCCGCAGCTGCCCTCCACGTGGTACCCCGGGGGCCTGCAGGCGGGGCATCTGCTTCCTCCCCCTGCCTCCCAGGGCCCACAGCATAGGGCTGGACTGGGGAATTCTTGCCGGTGGCCCGACTGGTCGTCCAGGAAGCTGCTCCCGGCTTCCCGGGCTGACCCAGTATCTCCTGAGCAATGTGCCTGTCACAGCCGCCTCCCTTCCTTTGAGTGGGCACAGGCATGAGTGCTGGGGCCTTGGCCCCTCTTCGGGCTGCCGGTGGCAGGAGGGGGCTCTCTCGCCCTACTGCCTGCCCCGTCCTGTTCCCCCAAGCCCTGCTATGTGTGCTTGAGCCATGGAGGTCCTGGGAGCACTCCCCAGACAGCTGCTGGGGGAGGAGGGGTGAGAGGACAGGTGGGCCTGTGGTCACCACTCTCCAGGCAGAGCCGCTGTTCCACAGGCCAAGGGATTGGGGTGGATTTGGAAAGTGTCAAATGACTAGCCTGCACTGCCATTGCAGTGGGGGCCCTGGGATGTCACCATGTCCAGGACCACGGAGGGCCTTCTAGCCACCCTCCTAGGGTGATGGTGCTCTTCGCCTGGAGTCAAGGGTCCACATGGCCGGGGGTCCTGGAGCCTCCCGCCCACTCTATTGTGTTGCTCACCTGGGGCGGCACTGAGGCCCTTGTCCTTAGGGTGCCCTGGCCTTTTATAGGCTGAGCGTGACATGAGCACACCTCGGCCTGCTGAGGGGCAAGCCCGACACCCAGGGCTGGAGTGGGAGACGGAGGCTTCGAGAAGGGAACCCTGTGCTCCTGGGTGCCACATCCCAGCACGTGGCTCGACACCAAGGTGGAGTCTGCTGGGCCTGGCTGCTGGGGCCTGGCCCCCATCACACTCCCAGCCCCTGTGGCTCCCTCCTCCTGCCTGTGAGCACACGCTCCTCAGGAGCCTGCGTGTGGCCAGAGCCTGCCTTCTAATGTGTCAACACGGGCGTGTGTCGCAGTGGCTGTGAGCTAGCGAGGGGGTGGCAAGCAAGCCGGCTGCACAGGTCCTGCGGCCTCAGGTCTCCTGGTTGCCCAACAGGCGGCTGGGGGCGGGCCGTGGCCACTGATTAAAGGCAGCCTGGAGCAGCCCGTGCGGAGACAGGTACCCAGCAGCCCAGGAAGCCGGCCAGCACCCGCCCCAGGTAAGCCAGCACCGGGCTTGGCCACGACCGCTGCCAGGAGCCCGGAGGCAGGCACAGGCCACTTAGGGGCCAGCACCTGTGTGCCAGGGAGGCGGTCCGGGGAGGCGGGGGCTGTTGCCTGGCATCCGACCCTAGGTGTCCCGGGTGCAGGGGTTGGGCGTGGAGACGAGAGACAGAGGGCTTAGGGAAAATCAGGTGGGGTTGAGCCGGCCAGGGAGGGCCCTGAGGGATTGCATGGAGGGAGCGATGAGTCCGTGGGGCTTCCTCATGGACAGCAGTAGCAGCCCTGCTTGCTGTGTCCCAGCTCTGGAGGTCCCGGGGGCCCGCGCTTTGGCCAGAGCGGTGGCTGTGTGTAGCAGGGCCGGGGGGGGGGGGCGATGTCTGTAGTTCTCAGGTCTGGTGCCTCTTGCTCTGGCAGCTACAGGCCTCGCTGCCCCGTGCGGACGTCACCATGTCTAAGGCACCCCGGGCTGAGACCTTCGTCTTCCTGGACCTGGAAGCTACCGGGCTCCCCAGTGCCGAGCCCGAGATCGCCGAGCTCTCCCTCTTCGCCGTGCACCGCTCCTCCCTGGAGAACCCGGAGCGCGACGATTCAGGCGCCCCTGTGCTGCCCCGGGTCCTGGACAAGCTCACACTGTGCATGTCCCCCACACGCCCGTTCACAGCCAAGGCCAGCGAGATCACCGGCCTGAGCAGCGAAGGCCTGGCGCGCTCCCGGAAGGCTGGCTTCGACGGCGCCGTGGTGCGGACATTGCAGGCATTCCTGAGCCGCCAAGAGGGCCCCATTTGCCTCGTGGCTCACAACGGCTTTGACTATGACTTCCCCCTGCTGTGCACGGAGCTGCAGCGCCTCGGTGCCCACCTGCCGCGGGATACCATCTGCTTGGACACACTGCCAGCGCTGAGGGGCCTGGACCGTGCCCACAGCCATGGTACCCGCGCCCAGGGCCGTAAGGGCTACAGCCTGGGCAGCCTCTTCCACCGCTACTTCCACGCTGAGCCTAGCGCAGCGCACTCGGCCGAGGGGGATGTGCACACCCTGCTCATGGTCTTTCTGCACCGCGCTGCCGAGCTCCTCTCCTGGGCCGATGAGCAGGCCCGCAGCTGGCTCCACATCGAGCCCATGTACATGCCGCCTGACTCCCCGCACCTCCAGTCCTGAGGTCTGGAGCTGTCACTGCCTGGAGCTGTGCTGCCCCTGCCCCCTACTGTTAGCTGAGCAGCCCCAGGCCTGTGCACCTGCCGGCCAGCTCTCCCCATCCCTCCCCTCCCCCTTCCCCTGCTTTGCCGTGGCCTCCCATGACCCTGGAGCCTTGTCTCACCCTGGCCCATGCATTCCCCGGGGGGAGTTTGCTGCTTCCTGGCTTCCACCTTTCACCCTCTTTCTCAATAAACATCATTGCTAACTATGCACCTGGCCCGACTCTTGGGGCCAGACGCCCCCTGGCCGATCTGGTCAGGGGCTGGAGCCCCCGAGCCCTGTCTGCTCAGCCCATCCCTGCAGCAAGCCCCGTGGGTGGGTGGAGAGTCGCTGCTGGTCCAAGGGGCTGATGGCGTAGGGCTGTGGCACCTCCTGCCTCGTTTTCCCTAGAGACCCATGGAAGCCCTAAGAACACTTGCCCGAGCCTGACCCTGTGCCACTGAGGGCAATGAAAGGGGGAGCTGAGCCTGTGTGGCTATGCCTGCCTGGGGCACGCCCAGCTCCAGCCCTGGCCTGTGGCGAGAACCCCGTGTCACCAGTGCCCCCAACCTCTGTGCCGGGACATGGGGCTGGGAGGAATCACCCCCACCCACAAAGAAGCTGCCGACACCGACACACTGTGTCCGTGTGAAGTGTGTAGCCTAGGCAGGCCTGGCTGCGAGGTTCACTTGGGGCATGGAGCAGAAGGTGACACCTGGCCAGGAACCTGTCGGGGGTCCTGTGTCCCTTGTCATCAGCTGTGTTGGCTGAGCTTCAGGGTGCTGGCTAACCTGCCTGTGGGGCCCCACCCGGAGGCACTCCCAGTCGCGGGCGTGGGGAGGCGGGCGAGGAGAGACCTGTGTCACCAAACACACAGGCAGGTAAGAAGGGGTGCGGTGGCCACACCCGGGAGTGGCTCCCATGAGCCAAGCCTGCAGCCTTGAGCCCGCCAGGCCCGTTTGGGGAATGCTAAGTAGGTCACAATGAATGGAGCAACGTGCGAGCTGGCCGGGTGAGGAGGCCAGAAAGCAGGCAGCAGACACGTCACAGCCCGTGCTGACGCAGAGCCTCACAGCCCCAGGGAGCCAGGGGAGGCTGTAAGCAGGACAGGGACAAAATCTGATCTGAGTTTTACGCTGCCTCTCTGCCTGCTGGGTGAATGGCCTTAGAGGAGGAGCAGGGGGCAGCAGCCAAGGAGGAAGAGAAGCTGGGCTCTGCTGGGGGGAGGGTTGGGGGAGGGGCAGCTACGGGCAGCACCTACAAGGGCTGGTGTGGCAACCTGCTTAGTATGTGGAGTGTCACGAGGCCGGGGTCAGCCAGGCTGGGCCTCCCTGCAGGACACAGCGCTAGGCAGGTGCTGAAGATGTGGTGTCCAGGCAGGGCCTGCTCCCATTAACCGAGCTAACCAGGTTCCACGCAGCCTGAATTGAGAGGTGGGGCCCTAACAGTGCAGGCCTGCCACTGTCTTGCTGGGCCGGGTCGCATTCAGCCACTCCTCATTCAGCAGGCCGCAGGGGCTCAGCTCCACGAAGTCCGCTGCCCAGTCTCACCTCTTCGCCACCACCCGAGGCTCCCCTGCCTCCCCAGGGGACTGGCTTCACATGCCCTCCGTGAGCCCACACTGGGACGGGCCAAGCCAAGCACACTGCTTCTGTGCTGCTCAGATGCGCTGCGTGCTGCGACCTGCCCCTGGCCCTCCCGGCAGTGTCCTGCTGATAAACACCCACCAGGCAGCCCTCCAGGGAAGCGCCCGCAAGTGCCAGTCCCCGCCCACGCCAGGATGCGGGTCAGAGCTGCGAGCGTCCCTGAGTCCCGGCAGCTACTTCCTTGCTGAATCGGGTAGCAGTTTTCCAATACTGCAAAGGCTACCCATAGGGTGTTGTGAACGTGTTCTCCATTGCTTTCTTAAGTTCACAGGTTGATAAAACGTGGCCCGAACGGGAAGATGCAATAATGCATTTTGAATATCTCCTTTATTTTTGTAACTGTTTGTCAGTTTATATAATGTAATTTTTAGAAGACTTATTTATTTTTCTGAAAGTCAGAGTTATACAGACAGAGGAGAGGCAGAAAGAGAGAGGTCTTCCATCCACTGGTTCACTCCCCAGATGGCCACAAAGGCCGGAGCTGTGCTAATCCGAAGCCAGGAGCCAGGAGCTTCTTCCAGGTCTCCCACACAGGTGCAGGGGCCCAAGGACCTGGGCTATCTTCTACTGCTTTCCCAGGCCATAGCAGAGAGCTGGATCGGAAGAGGAGCAGCCGGGACTCGAACTGGTGCCCATATGGGATGCTGGCACTGAAGGTGGTGGCTTTACCCACTGTGGCACAGCACTGGCACCTATAATGCAATTTTAGAAGTTGCTTTATTTGAGACAGACAGGGAGAGAGCGTCCACTCCTATCCACTGATTCACTCCCCAAATGCTCACAACAGTTGCAGCTGTGCCAGGCTGAAGCCAGGAGCCTGGAACTCAATCCGGGTCTCCCACACGGGTGGCAGCACTCTGGAGTCAGAGCCCAGAGCCAGGAACTCAGGTCCTTCAGAACAGGATGGTGGGGTCTGAACCGGTGTTTTCAGTGCTGGATTGAATTCCTGCCCATGCTCTAATTTCTAGTGATGGTCATGTTTAAAAATCAGCTCTCCAAATTCGTAAACATGTAACATCTTTTAGAATGACTAAAAGCAAAAAGGCTAAGCATACCAAGTTGTTCGCAAGGTGCCACCCAACACTTCCGCTGCTAGGTTTCTAGCTGGCAGAGGGGATTTGTGAGCCCATCCAAAGCCTGGTACCAGAGTGTTCATGGCAGCTTTGTTTATAGCAACCCCAACCTGGAAATCACCACAGTGTCCACCACACACCCACACACACAGAGGCATCCCTACACACACACACAGGCATCCCTACACACACACAGGCATGCCCACACACACACACACACAGACATCCCTACACACACAGAGGCATCCCTACACATACACAGGCATCCCTGCACTCACACATACACATACACACAGAAGCATCCCTACACACACACGGGCATCCCTATAGACACACACACAGCATCCCTACACAACACAGGCATTCCTACCCACACACAGGCATCCCTACACACAAAAGAATCCCTACACCCACACACAGACATCCCTACACACACAGACATACCTACACATACACAGGCATCCCTACACACACAGAGGTATCCCTATAGACACACACACAGCATCCCTACACAATGCAGGCATTCGTACACACACAGAGGCATCCCTGCACACACACAGGCATCCCTACACATACACAGGCATCCCATTAGAAACACAGGCATCCCTACACATACACAGGCATCCCTGCACACACACAGGCATCCCTACACACAGACAGGTATCCCTACAAACACACAGGCATCCCTACACATACACAGGCATCCCTACACACACAGAGGTATCCCTACACACACACAGGCATCCCTACACATACACAGGCATCCCATTAGACACACAGGCATCCCTACACACACAGAGGCATCCCTACACATACACAGGCATCCCTATAGACACAGAGGCATCCCTGCACACACACAGGCATCCCTATAGACACAAACACAGGTATTCTGAGACACACACACATACACACGTGCTTGCACATACACATCCCTGCACTCACACATACACATACACAAGAAGCATCCCTACACACACAGGCATCCCTACACACACACAGGCATCCCTATAGACACACACAGGTAATCTGAGACACACACACATACACACGTGCTTGCACATACACATCCCTGCACTCACACATACACATACACAAGAAGCATCCCTACACACACAGGCATCCCTACACACACACAGGCATCCCTACACACACACAGGTATCCCTACACACACACAGGCATCCCTACACACACACAGGTATCCCTACACACACACAGGCATCTCTACACATACACAGGCATCCCTACACACACAGAGGCATCCCTGCACACACACAGGCATCCCTACACACACACAGGCATCCCTACATACACACAGGCATCCCTACACACACACAGGTATCCCTACACACACACAGGCATCCCTACACATACACAGGCATCCCATTAGACACACAGGCATCCCTACACACACAGAGGCATCCCTACACATACACAGGCATCCCTATAGACACAGAGGCATCCCTGCACACACACAGGCATCCCTACACATACACAGGCATCCCATTAGACACACAGGCATCCCTACACACACAGAGGCATCCCTGCACACACACAGGCATCCCTACACATACACAGGCATCCCTACACATACACAGGCATCCCTACATATACACAGGCATCCCTACACACACAGAGGCATCCCTACACATACACAGGCATCCCTATAGACACACACACAGGTATTCTGAGACACACACACATACACACGTGCTTGCACATACACATCCCTGCACTCACACATACACATACACAAGAAGCATCCCTACACACACAGGCATCCCTACACACACACACAGGCATCCCATTAGACACACACACAGGTATTTTGACACACACACACATTCACACGTGCTTGCACATACACATCCTTGCAGTCACACATACACATACACAGAAGCATCCCTACACACACACACAGGAATCCCGACACACACAGGCATCCCTACACTCACACAGGCATCCCTACACACACAGGCATCCCTATAGACACCCACACACAGGCATCCCTACACCCACACACAGGCATCCCTACACACACAGAGGCATCCCTACACATACACAGGCATCCCTACACACACACAGGCATCCCTACACACACAGGCATCCCATTAGACACACACACAGTTATTTTGACAAACAGACACATAGACACATACACATGTGCTTGCACATACACATCCCTGCACTCACACATACACATACATACAGAAGCATCCCTACACACACAGGCATCTCTACACACACACAGGCATCCCAATACACACACACAGGTATTTTGACACACACACACATACATACGTGCTTGCACATACACATCCCTGCACTCACACATACACATACACACAGAAGCATCCCTACACACACAGGCATCCCTATAGACACACAGGAATCCCTACACACACAGACATACCTACACCCACACACAGGCATCCCTACACACACAGAGGCATCCCTATAGACACAGACATAGCATTCCTACACAACACAGGCATTCCTACACACACACACAGGCATCCATACACACACAAGGCATCCCTACACCCACACACAGGCATCACTACACACACAGAGGCATCCCTACACCCACACAGGCATCCCTTCACCCACACAGGCATCCCTACACACACAGGTATCCCCCCCACAAGCATCCCTAAACACACAGGAATCCCCCCCCACACACAAAGCATCCCTACACACACACAAGCATCCCTACACACACACAGGCATCCCTACACCCAAACACAGGCATCCCTACACACACAGGTATCCCCTCCACAAGCATCCCTAAGCACACAGGAATCCCCCCCCAACAAGCATCCCTACACACACACAGGCATCCCTACAACACACAGGTATTTTGACACACACACACATACACACGTGCTTGCACGTACACATCCCTGCAGTCACACATACACATACACACTGAAGCATCCCTACACACACAGGCATCCCTACACACACAGGCATCCCTATAGACACACACAGGTATTTCAACACACACACATACACACTTGCTTGCACATACACATACACACATCCCGGCACTCACTCATACACATACACACAGAAGCATCCTTACACACACACAGGCATCCCTACACCCACACACAGGCATCCCTACACCCACACACAGGCATCCCTAAAGAAAAACACACAGGTATTTTGATAGACACATACACACGTGCTTGCACATACACATCCCTGCACTCAGACATACACATACACACACACGCATCCCTACACACACACACAGGCATCCCTACACACACACAGGCATCCCTATACACACACAGGTATTTTGACACACACACACACATACACACGTGCTTGTACATACACATCCCTGCACTCACACATACACATAAACACTGAAGCATCCCTACACACACAGGCATCCCTACACACACAGGCATCCCTATAGACACACACAGGTATTTCAACACACACACATACACACTTGCTTGCACATACACATATACACATCCCGGCACTCACTCATACACATACACACAGAAGCATCCTTACACACACACAGGCATCCCTACACCCACACACAGGCATCCCTACACCCACACACAGGCATCCCTAAAGAAAAACACACAGGTATTTTGATAGACACATACACACGTGCTTGCACATACACATCCCTGCACTCAGACATACACATACACACACACGCATCCCTACACACACACACAGGCATCCATACACACACACAGGCATCCCTATACACACACAGGTATTTTGACACACACACACATACACACGTGCTTGTACATACACATCCCTGCACTCACACATACACATACACACAGAAGCATCCCTACACACACACAGACATCCCTACACACACACACAGGCATTCCTACACACACACAAGCATCCCTATAGACACACACACAGGTATTTCGACACACACACACATACACACGTGCTTGCACATACACATCCCTGCACTCACACATACACATACACACAGGCATCCCTACACACACACAAGCATCCCTACAGACACACACAGGCATCCCTATAGACACACACACAGGTATTTTGGCAGACACATACACACGTGCTTGCACATACACATCCCTGCACTCACACATACACATACACACAGAAGCATCCCTACACACACACACAGGCATCCCTACACACACGCACACACGGGCATTCCTACACACACAAGCATCCCTATAGACACACACACAGGTATTTCGACACACACACACATACACACGTGCTTGCACATACACATCCCTTCACTCACACATACACACAGAAGCATCCCTACACACACAGGCATCCCTACACACACACAGGAATCCCTACACACACAGGCATCCCTACACCCACACAAGGCATCCCTATAGACACACACACAGGTATTTTGACACACACACACATACACATGTGCTTGCACATACACATCCCTGCATTCACACATACACACAGAAGCATCCCTACACACACACAGGCATCTCTATAGACACACACACACAGGTATTTTGGCAGACACATACACACGTGCTTGCACATACACATCCCTGCACTCACACATACACATACACACAGAAGCATCCCTACACACACAGGCATCCCTACACACACACAGGCATCCCTACACACACACAGGAATCCCTACACACACAGGCATCCCTACACCCACACAAGGCATCCCTATAGACACACACACAGGTATTTTGACACACACACATACACACGTGCTTGCACATACACAGCCCTTCACTCACACATACACACAGAAGCATCCCTACACACACACAAGCATCCCTACACACAAACAAGCATCCCTACACCCACACACAGGCATCCCTACACACACACAGGCATCCCTATAGACATACACACAGGTATTTTGGCAGACACATACACACGTGCTTGCACATACACATCCCTGCACTCACACATACACATACACATACACACAGAAGCATCCCTACACACACAGGCATCCCTACACACACACAGGAATCCCTACACACACACAGGAATCCCTACACCCACACAAGGCATCCCTATAGACACACACACAGGTATTTTGACACACACACACATACACACGTGCTTGCACATACACATCCCTGCATTCACACATACACACAGAAGCATCCCTACACACACACAGGCATCCCTATAGACACACACACAGGTATTTTGGCAGACACATACACACGTGCTTGCACATACACATCCCTGCACTCACACATACACATACACACAGGCATCCCTACACACACACAGGCATCCCTACACACACACAGGCATTCCTACACACACACAAGCATCCCTATAGACACACACACAGGTATTCTCATACACACACACACATACCCATGTGCTTGCACATACACATCCCTGCACTCACACATACACATACACACAGAAGCATCCCTACACACAGACAGGCATCCCTACACACACACACAGGCATCCCTACACACAAACAAGCATCCCTATAGACACACACAGGTATTTTGACACACACACACATACACACGTGCTTGAACATACACATCCCTGCATTCACACATACACACAGAAGCATCCCTACACACACACAGGCATCCCTATAGACACACACACACAGGTATTTTGGCAGACACATACACACGTGCTTGCACATACACATCCCTGCATTCACACATACACATACACACAGAAGCATCCCTACACACACAGGCATCCCTACACACACACAGGCATTCCTACACACACACAAGCATCCCTATAAACACACACACAGGTATTTCAACACACACACATACACACTTGCTTGCACATACACATCCCTGCACTCACATACACACATACACACAGAAGCATCCCTACACACACACAGGCATCCCTACACACACACACAGGCATCCCTACACACACACAAACATCCCTATAGACACACACACAGGTATTTTGACACACACACATACACACGTGCTTGCACATACACATCCCTGCATTCACACATACACACAGAAGCATCCCTACACACACACAGGCATCCCTATAGACACACACACAGTTATTTTGACAAACAGACACATAGACACATACACATGTGCTTGCACATACACATCCCTGCACTCACACATACACATACACATACACACAGAAGCATCCCTACACACACAGGCATCCCTACACACACACAGGCATCCCTACACACACACAAGCATCCCTATAGACACACACACAGGTATTTCAACACACACACACATACCCATGTGCTTGCACATACACATATACACATCCCTGCACTCACACATACACATACACAGAGAAGCATCTCTATGCTCCCACACTCACACACAGAGGAATCCCCACACTCACACATGCATCCCTACCCACAAATACACACACACGTGCATCCTTACACACAAAACACACACACACACACCTGTTTTTTTGCCTTTCAAAGTCTTTGGAACATCAACCTCTCCTAAGGGAATCACTTGCCATGAAGACCTGGGGAGTGTTATTTGCATATTATCTTAGTCTGTGCAGACCGCCACAACAAAAGGTCATCCATTGCCTGTGTGGGTTTTCAAGATGGAGAGAGTGAGTGAGAGAGAGAGCGAGAGAGAGAGCAAGAGCAAGAGCAAGAGCCAGAGAGAGAGCGCGCCTTCATTTGCTAATTCATTTCCTAAATGCTTGCAATAGCTGTCAGGGACCCAAGTCCTTGAGCCATCACCAGCTGCCACCCAGGGTCTGTTTTAACAGGAAGCTGCAGTCAGGAGCCAGAGCTGGCCATTGAACTCAGGTACCCATTGTGAGACAACGTTGTTTCAAGTGACCTTTTAACTGCTAGGCTAAACATCCATTCCTGGGTGGCCTTCAAGCAGCACACATCTATTTCTCCCAGTGCTAGAGACTGCAAGTGCAAGATCAAGGCTCTAGTCATTCAGTGTCTGGTGACAGCCTGTTCTTTGTAGATGGTGCTTTCGTGTGGTGTCTTCACAGAGTGGAAGGGACCAGTTAGCTTCCTGGGGTGTCTTAAAAGACACTGATCCTATTCATGGGGCCCTGCCCTCATAACCCTATCACTTCCCATTCGGTGATTAGGTTTCAATATAGGAATTCGGAGGACACAAACATTCAGACCACAGCATGCCACCAACACTCACACAGGCACACATGCAAGTCCCCACTTCCCCACCACACATTCATGCTCACACACACTTAGACACACCCTGACATATGTATACTACACACATAACCCCTATACGACACACACATACATGCACACATCCCACTCCCACGCATTGACTTAATGGGATCTTACTAGCATAGTGACAGAAAGAGAAGGGGAGATAGAGATCGTCTATCCACTGCTTCACTTTCCAAAGGGCTGAAACAGACAGGGCTGGACCAGGCAGAAGCCAGGAGCAAGCACTTGGACCATCATCTGCTGCTTTCCCAGGTGAATTAGCAGGGAGCTGGATTGGAAGCAGAGTATCCAGGACTTGAGCTGGCACTCTACTATGGGATACCGGTGTTGCAAGCAGTGGCTGAGCCCGCAGCACCACCTTTGTTGTTTAAGAGTTGTTTTACAGTTAACATCTTCTAGGCTTTCAAGCATATTGGCATAATTCTTTTCATTTCTTTAGTATCTGTAGTGTTTTCTCCTTTCTCCTTTGTAGCTGCATACAGTTTTTGGTCCTTAACAAGGATTGTGAGAGATTTATATACCTTATTGGCATTTTCAAAGAACAGCACAGAATTTTGCCTTTCCTTTATCCTTTCAAAATTTTCTGCTTCATTAAATCCATTTTTCATATTGTGTAATTCCGCCTCAACTATTTGGTTTTGTTTTTGTTCTATTTTTTTCTAATTTCTGAAGATGAAGACTAATGTCCTTTGCCATCATTTTTTTTTTTTTGAATAGCCAAGGCATTCAAAGTCTGCAGTCTCTGAGTGCAGATTTGACTGTGTTTGCTATTAATCATTTTTCTTGGCTTTGCTTTAGAGAAAGCTTGTCATTTTGCTTCTCCTTGTAGTCTGTGTTTTGGTTGCATTGGATGATGTGTTGCCTAAAATACCAGCTTTTTCAGTGAACACTATGTGTGGGGCTGCCAGAAGGCCAAGATCAAGGTCAGATTATGCGGTTCTGGGGGTTGCACTCCCACATGGTTTTTGAAGGGGAAGTGGGACACAATTCAAAGCATAACCGAGCTCAAATGCATGAATCATTTCTAAAAATGCTCCACGCACTCAGAAAACTGCATCTCCTTAGGAGAGGTGGCCTCTGAGATCTAGTTTGATATTTGTGCTGTTCAATTCATTTATGTACAATTCATTTATCCCATATGGGTGCCGGTTCTAGTCCCGGCTGCTCCTCTTCCGACCCAGCTCTCTGCTATGGCCTGGGAAAGCAGTAGAGGATGGCCCAAGTCCTTGGGCCCCTGCACCCGCATAGGAGACCCAGAAGAAGCTCCTGGCTCCTGGCTTTGGATCAGCGCAGCTCTGGCCGTTGCTGCCATTTGGGGAGTGAACCAGTGGATGGAAGACCTTTCTCTCTCTCTCTCTCCTCTCTCTGTGTAACTCTTTCAAGTAAATAAAATAAATCTTTAAAAAAAGAAAGTTAATCTCACCTAAAATTACCTTCACAGCCACATCTACACTGGTGTTTGGCCAAAAACTGGGTACTACATGGGTTCAAAAAGTTTGTGGAAAAATGAAATTAAGTGATAAATTTATTTTGCTTCAAAAACTTAAAATCCTATAGCAGTTAAGGCACTTCTTGGGATGCCTCCATCCAATATCACAGTGCCTGGGTTCAAGTCCCAGTCTGATTCCCATTCAGCTTCCTGCTAATGCACACCCTGGGAGGCAGCAGGTGATGGCTCAAGTACTTGTGTACCTACAACCCACATGGGAGACCTGGGTTCAGTTCTGAGCTCCCAGCTTTGGCCTGGCCCAGTCTCAGCTATAGCAGGCAACTGGGGAGAGAATCAGCAGATAGAAGATCTCTCTCTCGGCCGGCGCCGTGGCTCAACAGGCTAATCCTCCGCCTTGCGGCGCCGGCACACAGGGTTCTAGTCCCGGTCGGGGCACCGGATTCTGTCCCGGTTGCCCCTCTTCCAGGCCAGCTCTCTGCTGTGGCCAGGGAGTGCAGTGGAGGATGGCCCAAGTGTTTGGGCTCTGCACCCCATGGGAGACCAGGAGAAGCACCTGGCTCCTGCCATCGGAACAGCGCGGTGCGCCGGCCGCAGCGCGCTACCGCGGCGGCCATTGGAGAGTGAACCAACGGCAAAAGGAAGACCTTTCTCTCTGTCTCTCTCTCTCTCACTGTCCACTCTGCCTGTCAAAAAGAAAAAAAAAAAGAAAAAAAAAAAAGAAGATCTCTCTCTCTCCCTCTCCCTGTCCCTCTCTCTTTCAAACAAATAAATAAACCGAAACCCATGCATTATTTCCATAATATATATTTTCCATGAACTCTTTGGAGGCTCCTCATATACATGGATTTTAAATTGTTACAAATTTATTTGTGTGTGTGTGAGAGAGAGAGAGAGAAGAGAAACATCCCAGCCTTCTGGGTTTGCCTGCTCAAGGGTTGGGGAGGACAGGAGGGGTCACTGAGTCTCTGTCAGTGGCCCCCAGCCCGGATCCAGCTCTCTCCAGCTAGCTGGGGTGCTGGTCCCTGCCCTAGGCTTTCAGCTAGCCAGACAGATGCTACCTCAATGTCACTGCAAGGCACACTATCTTTCCACGAGCGAGCCTAGAGCTCAGTGTGGCCCTCGGGCTGCTGAAGGGCCCTTGTCGGAAGCAGATAGAGCTTTCTCTGGGTGTGGGGAGCTTGCAGCTGTGCTGGGGGCCGCAGGGGCACAGCCAGAGTGTCCTTGGTGGGCACAGTGGCTGTTCTGCTGCACCCATCCTCAAATCCAGCCACAGGAGGAGGCCACAGAAAGAGATGAGGAAGAGTCCAGCCTCACAGACAGACGGAGTGGCAGGCAAGGGAGGGCCGGCAGGACAGGTACACGGGGAGCGGGTAGAGGAGATGCATGGGAAGTTGGGCGGGCAGGGGCAGGGCTCCCAGCTCTGTAACCAGAAGTTACTCCACCAGCTGGCCTCAGTTTGCTCCCCTGCCAAATGGAGACCATCTGAGTCCTAGGGTGTTGGGAGGAGGGGTCACGCAGTGGACGCTGCGACAGCTCCAGCCCTGTTTTGAGCCCTTGTGCTGAATCCTCCAGCCTTCCTCCCCCAGCCCACAGCGTGGAAGCTGCTGAGAACCTAGGCCCAAAGCAGGGCTTAACTAAGGTTGCCTTTTTCTTTTGCACAATCCTTTTCAGAAAATCGAATTATGGGGCTGGCATTGTGGTGTAACCCGTTAAGCTGCTGCCTGCAGTGCCGGCATCCCATATGGGTGCCAGTTCAAGTCCCAGCTGCTCCTCTTCTGATCCAGCTCTCTGCTATGGCCTGGGAAAGCAGCAGAAGATGGCCCAAGTCCTTGGGCCCCTGTACCTATGTGAGAGACTCAGAAAAAGCTCCTGGCTCCTGGGTTCAGAACTATCCAGTGCTGGCTGTTGTGGCCATTTGGGGAGTGAACCAGTAGACAGATTTCTCTGTGTCTCCCCCTCTCTCTCTGTAACTCAGCCTTTCAAATAAATGAAATAAATCTTTAAAAACAGTTGAATCTACTTTGAGGTGATTTTATCTTTGCATTTGGCTAAACTCATGCAGTCACTCCCAAATGGACAAAGTTGCGAAATTGGAGCAGAGTTCAGTCAGCAGCTCCAGGACTGGTATAAAGAGAGAGCAAGGGTCCATGCCCCTGCACATAATGACAGCCAGGGACCCCGTGTGGGCCATGGCTGAGTTCATGGCACTGGCAAGAGATAGAAACAGTTACAAGACACAGAAGTGAATGTGAGGGTTGGTGCGAGAGGGGAAGGGCAGCGATGTTTACCACGGGGATGCATTGTAATGAGGGTCTGATCTCTTTGAAGCAATTCCTTTGCCCGTATCTCGGTTTTCAGCCCAGCTCTTGCGTGGAGCAGGGCTTGCCTCATACTCTCACTTCCAAAGGTTCTATGGGAGGCTCCTTCCTGCCTCTCCAACCTCTCATAGGTAGCCTCAGGCATTCCTGGGCTTGTGGCTGCACGGCTCCCACCCAACATAGCTCAGAGCATCAGTGCGCTCAGCCTCAGGTGACCTGTCCCGATGAACCGGCCCATCCCCCGCTTTCCCAGCCTCTGTTGTAGATAAGGGCGGTCATGTGAACCAGCTCTGGCTGCAGAGGCCCCCGCTGGGGACCTTGGAGGCAAGTTCCTGGGGAAATTGCTGCTTTCTCGATCAAAGGGGACAGATGAGGCTGTCCCCGCCTGGTCCTCCTTCCAGAATGGAAAGCCTTCGTGATGGCTGGACATCAGTGTCTTCATGAGACAAACGTGAGCTAATCGGAGAGATGCTGGCTCCTGAATCAGGGCCAGAAAACCACCCTCAGAATCCTTATGTGAGAAAATTGAACGCTTCTTCCCTGAGACATAAACACCAAAACCAAAACAAACAAAAAAACAGATTTATTTTGAATGACAGAGTGAGAAAGAGAAAGAGTCTTCTACCCTGTGATTCACTCCTCAAATGCCAACAGAGCTGGGCCAGGCTGAAGTCAGGAGTCGGGCGCTTCATCCGGGTCTTCTATGTGGGTGCAGGGACCCAAGCATTTGGGGGCATTTTTTGCTGCTTTCCCTGGGCCCATTCGTGGGAGCTGGATCAGAAGCAGAGCAGCTGGGACTTGAACCAGTGTTCCCATAAGGGATGCTGACGCCATAGGCAGCAGCTTAACCCTCTGTACCAGGACGCCAGCCCTCCAGAACACCTTAGCGCCAGGTGTTCAGCCCCCCAGAGCTGCTCTCCTTCGCTTCCTCCTTTGTCCTGCTCTCCCTGCCCCTTAGCTGCTTGCGTCCTCTCATTTTGTTCCCACTTAACCGGCAAGAATATGGAAGGGAAAGGGGCTGGCACTGTGGTGTAGTAAAGCCACTGCCTGCAGGGCCAGCATCTCATATGGGCGCTGATTCGAGACTTGGCTGCTCCTCTTCTGATGCAGCTCTCTGCTGTGGCCTGGGAAAGCAGTAGAAGTCGGCCCAAGCCCTTGGACCCCTGCACCAACATGAGAGACCTGGAAGAAGCTCCTGGCTCCTGGCTTGGGATCAGCAGAGCTCCAGCCATTGTGGCCAATTGGGAGTGAACCAGCGGGTGGAAGACCTCTCTCTCTCTCTCTCTACTTCCCCTCCTCTCTCTGTGTGTAACTCTGACTTTTAAATAAATAAATAAATCTTTAAGAAGGAAAAAAAAAAAGAATATGGAAGGGAAGGATGTAATATATCGAGGAATATTTTCACAGAAAAGGTGTTTTTTTTAAATCTGTGAATAATTATAAGTTCTCAGAACCATCATTGAGGGACACACAGTTTTCTTATAGTCAAGCCTATTGTCTATTGTCATATAGGGTCCATGCTAATGGAAAGTATCAAAGAAACAAATGAATACGCCTAAGGATGGATAAGATCATAACCTCAAAATCAGCAACCCATTTAAGCAGTTCTGCATGAAGAAGATCTTGGCACTGGAACTACAAACCATTGCCCAGAGGAATTCCAGAAGGACCGCCAGCATGAAGAATTTTATCATGTACACGGACTGACAGGCTCAGTACTGTTAAGATGTCAGTAATGGGGGCCGGCGCTGTGGCATAGTGGGTTAAATTTCCACCTGCAATGCTGGCATCCCATATGGACACCAGTTCGAGTCTCAGCTGCTCCATGTCCAATCCAGCTCTCTGCTGAGGCCTGGGAAAGTAGTGGAAGATGGCCCAAGCCCTTGAACCCCTGCACCCACGTGGCAGACCCAGAAGAAGCTCCTGGCTCTTGACTTTGGATTGGCGCAGCTCTGGCCATTGCAGTCATTTGGGGAGTGAACCAGAGGATGGAAGATCTCTCTCTCTCTCTCTCTCTCTGCCCCTGCCTCTCTGTAACTCTGCCTTTCAAATAAACAAATAAATCTTTAAAATATGTAAAAAAATGATTTATAGATTCAATGCAATCCCAATCCCAATTCCAGCAGGTTTTTTTCCTTCATAGAAATTGGCAAGGTATTCCAAAACTCTGTGCAAATGCAAGAGACTTAGACTAGACCAAAAAAAAAAAAAATCGAACAAGAAGAATAATGGAGAACTCACACTCAGGACCTGATCTCAAGACTTTCTGTAAGACTGCAGTAATCAAGAGAGTGTGTCACTGGCATCAAGACAGACTATCTGCTTTGGCCCGTGTGGGCTGCTGTAAGAAAATCCCACAGACTGGGCTGCATAAACAACACATATGTGCTTCTCACAGTTTTGCAGGGTGAGAAGTCCCAGATCAAGGGGCTGGCACGTTTGATTCTTGGACTCTTCTTGTGCATGGCCACACGCTTGCTGTGGCCTCACATGGTGGAGCTTGGGCACTAATCCTAGCTTGGGCACTAATCCTAGCCAAGAGCTTCTCTCTCATGAGCTCATGTAAACTGATTGAATTCCCAAAGTCCCCTCCAACCCCCCCCCCCCCAAAAAAAAAGAAATTCGTCTTGTGGGCCAGAGCTCCCATATATGACTGATGGAAAGCCATGAAGACTCCAGAAGATTCACACACAGACGGCTGACTGATTTTCCACGTGGATGCCAAGTCAATTCAAGTGGGGGGAAAGATCATCTTTTCAACAGAGTGCTGGGAAAACTGGGTATCTATGTACAAAGAAAGAAATTGTGAATTTGCCCCACACCACACACAAAATAGATCATAAATTTACATTTAAGAGTGGAATGTATAAAACTTCCTTAAGAAAACACAGGGTAAGCTCTTAGTGATGTGTTTGCATAAAATATAAACTTTTAAAATCCATCATTTGGACTTCATCAAGATATTACAAGTTCTGCTCTTCACAAGACACTGGTAGGAAAATGGAAAGGCAAGGAGATATTTGGAAGAAGATATCTGCAAAATACAAAGTGGCTGTGTCTATAACTCTTCAAATTTAGTAATAAGACAAACAACATAATTAAAAATGAGCAAGGAGTTTGAACAGACACTTCATCAGGGAACTGCCAAGCAAAACCACAGTGAGAGATCACCTCACACCTCCTGGAATAGTGAGAACCAGAAAGATAGACAATAAGCAGACTGAGAGAAACTGGGACCACAAAGTGACGCAACGCCTTTAGACAACAGTTGGGCAGTTAAACATGACCCAGCAAGTGCACTGTCAGCTATAAATCCCCAAGAAATGAGAACATAGAAACTTGTCTACCGATGTTCACAGCAGCTTTATTTGTCATGGCTAGAAACCTCAATGTGTAGCAACAGCATCCAGCAGGCATTGTGGTTCACGCATCTGATGGGATGCTACTGAGCAACAGGCATACAGTACTGACATCCCACCGGCACCAGGATGAACCTCCAGACAGCTATGCTGAGTGAGAGGCCACACACACTGGCTGAGTCTACTGACACAAATTAAACTACAGGGAAAGCAACTGGGGGCAGTGATTGTGGGGCTAGGGGAGGGAGGGGGCAGGAAGGAGGGCTTCCTGGGAGTGGAGGCCACTTTTAGGGGCAATGGCTATATTTTCTATCTTGATTGGGTGGGTGGTTTCACGGGTATACACACATGGCAAAGCTCATGCAATTGTACACATGAAAGATGTGGAATTTATCATGTACCTTTTGTACCTGCATAAAGCTGTTAAGGGAAGATAAAAAAAAAATTAGTCACCTCAAATCTTCAGACAGCCTTAGTTTTCTACCTGAATGTTCCCAGGTGCTGGAGAAGGTCTAACTGTGGGGCTTCTTGAGTACAAAATGAGACACTGTACCCCCTTGAGGGACCAAGGCCTTGAACCTTCACAGAAGCTGTCCAGGAATCCTGGAGGGCCCGTTTGGTGAGGTCAGAGACACACATTAGGGCAGGTACCAAAAGCATGGCAAGGGTACTCCTGAGAAATGTTGGGGCCCCTGGCGTCAAAGCCATCCCCTCTCACACTGTGTCATTGTGTACTGTGGGCACACACATCGCCACCTCAGGGGCATCAGAACCATCTAGATGTTTACAGTGCACAAAACTGGTGGACCCGAATGTGCACACTCAAATGCTACAGCAATTATCATTCACATTAACTTTCCATCCTCACTGTTGGGATCTTTCATGTTTCAGAGTTGTTGGGTTCCAGATCTTTGGCATGTTACACCCCAGGCTCTCCACAATGCAGTTTTATTGACCTCTTGACCTGAAACGAACACGCCACGCCCTCCCTTCTTCCCCAGCCTGTCCCAACTCAAACTTGTCCGTGGCCCCCTCACTGCAAGAAGTCCCTCGACCTCCACTTCCAGTCTAGAATGCTGCCTTCCACCCTGTACCCGTGGTGGCCAGTGTGGACACTGCCGTCTTGCCTGAAATCAGTCTCTCAAGAAACAACTGGAAGTTAGCCTGTGTTTCTCAGGAGACTGATGTGCACTTGGTTCAGGAACATGTAGGAGCAGCCTAGCCTCCCTTCCTGGTCCCAGCTGCCTATCTGCTCAGTTTAAATAATGACTTCGGCAGGCCGGTTTACCAGTTGCACGGAGAGACTGCTCCAGCTCTTGAGAAGTGTGCAGAGTTTCAAAGGACCAACAAAATACCACCTGTAGCTACCCTGCGGCACGAGCCTCATTAAGAGCAGCTAAATTAGACCAAGCCAGAACTGGCAGACAAAAAGATGCACTGGTGTTTCCAATGTCATTCACCTCGGGAAGCGCTGGGGGCGGGGTGCTTTCTGAGGTGAAAAAAGGCACTTCCTGGAAACAAAGCTAGCTTATACAGGACAACCAACTGCCGCGAGCCACGGCCTAGTAAGATTTGGTGACTTTCCGATTTGGAGGAACCCAGGCCGTCACCTACCAGAGTACTTCCTGCATCCCTCCTAGCCCTGGCCCTGACGGTTTGTGTCTCAGACAAACCCCAATTGCCCAGTCACCTCACCCGGGACTTCAAAGATTTTTCCCACGGAAAATCCAAAGTTGCAGATACTCTGCATTGTCTCATGGTAAGGCCTTGGAGACCACGGTCTGCAGCCAGGGTTCAGGATGCAAGGCCGAACACAACAGACAAGAAGGCAATCCTAGAACAAGGGGACAGGGGTGCACTGAAAGAGACAAAAGCTCTAGAACTTTCCATAAGATAATTTTAGGTACAAAGTGTGTGTGTGTGTGTGTGTGTGTGTAAAATTTCTGGAGTTGTCTTAGTGATCGGAGCTCTGAGCAGTGTCCTGAGACAGAGGTGTAAGCTCCTCTTGGGAGATCTCATGGGTGGCCCCTGCCACCCCTCGCCCCGCCTGCCTTTGGGGCCCTCTGTATGACAGAGACCCTTCCCCTGGGAGTGCAGAGGGCTGAAAGGAACCAGGCAGCTCACCCAACGCTCAGGGTCAGAACTCTGGGGAGAGCATGGGGCTCGGGGACAGGACAGGACCTGCCAGCAGGTTGCCTCGGGCTAGCCGAGGGCTTGGCTGTCGCAACCTTCCCACAGCTTTCAGTAAAGTGCCATTTGAAGGGCCCGCCCTGGGGCTGCTCCCTCCCTCCCGCCTGAGGTCTTCTCAGAGGGTTGGGGTCAGCTTTTCATTTAAGGAGTGATTCCCTGACAGTCTCATATGCAAAAATCTGCTTCCAACATACATTAGCAACCCTGAATCCAAAAACACTCAAAGTAGGCCAACCCTTCCGACATGCCAAAAATGCCCATGCACGATTTGCTTTCGGGGCCCGCTTAGTGCAAATTCCTAACCTGTCTTGCTCTCCTCCTGTCACCAGCCACAAGGAAGGCACTGGTGGGGTCGGAGGGGGGCGTTGGGGAGGGCCAGGTTGGCCTTTGCTGGTGGGGTCTGGGGTTCGGAAGGTTGCAGTGGGCGAGCAGGGGGGACAGCAAAACCAGCACCGTGAGGGACCGCTGGCAAAGGGCTCCTCTCCTCAAGAGAAGCTTCCAGAGCCCAGGAGCCAGTCTCCTGAGCCAGCTGTTGCCCAGAACTACCGCCAGTCAGAGCACAACCCTGTACCGAGCCTGCCTGGGGTCGGGAGGACCCCGTCACATAGAAGTTCTGCAGCAGCTAAAGTTCCCAGCCCTCTGCATTTATAAGCTCTGAAAGGATTAAAGTGCTTTTAGTGGCAAATCCTGGGAACCCCCAACGCTTTGTAGGGTGAGGCCATTTCTCAACTCCAAGGAACCCGGTCGGCCTGAGCTCCTGCAGCTCCCCGCCCCGGGCCAGAGGGCCCTGAGCACTGGGCAGCGACCGGACCCAGCTCTGCTGGCGTGGCCCCTACTGCGTGCTCACCTGTGCCGCACAGCGGTGCCTGCCCTGGGCTCACGGGGTCTTCCTCGCGTTTTGGGTCGTTGCCCAGTTTCTGGGCCTCAAGGCGGGACCCTGAGCTTTGGTGGTGGCGGCTGAGCAGCGACTTGCCCTCGCGGCAGCAGGGTGCCGGGGGCCACCCGCGCAGGCTTGCGGCCGCCTCCAGGGGTGCGCCGCCGTGGGTCAGCTGCGCCGAGGCCGCGGAGGCCGCGCCGCGGGGCTCACGCGCGCGTGACTGTTTGCAGTGCCGGCGGCCGCCGAGGCCTGGCCACGAGCGGGGCCGCTGTGCACTACCTGGTGCTTGAAGAGGTTGGCCCGGCGGCCAAACGCCTTGCCGCACTCGCTGCACTCGTAGGGCTTCTCGCCGCTGTGCATCCGCCGGTGCTGGCTGAGGCCCGAGCGGCCGCGGAAGGCCTTGCCACACTGGACGCACGCGAAGGGCCTGTCGCCGCTGTGGCTGCGTTGGTGGTGGATGAGCTGCGACACGCCCTTGAAAGCCTTGTCGCACTGGCGGCAGGCGTAGGGCTTGCGGCCGCTGTGCGTGCGCTGGTGCTCGATGAGGTTGGAGCTGCGGCTGAAGGCCTTGCCGCACTCGGGGCACGCGTAGGGCCGCTCGCCGCTGTGCACCCGCGCGTGCTCCAGCAGCGCGAAGCTGCGCCGGAACAGCTTGCCGCACTCGCTGCAGGCGAACGGCTTCTCGCCGCTGTGGATCACCTGGTGCTTGATGAGGTTGGAGCTGCGCGTGAACGTCTTGCCGCAGTCCGGGCACGCGAACGGCTTCTCGCCGCTGTGGATGCGCGCATGCTCCAGCAGCGCGAAGCTGCGCCGGAACAGCCTGCCGCAGTCCGGGCACGCGTAGGGCTTCTCGCCGCTGTGGATGACCCGGTGCTTGATGAGGTTGGAGCTGCGGCTGAAAGACTTTCCGCACTGCTGGCACGGGTAGCGCTTCTCGATGCCCTTGGGCAGCTGTGGCCTCGGGGCCAGGTTCTGCCCTAAGCCCTGAGGGCCTCTTTGGGCTGCTGTCCCCAAGGCGTCACTCTCCTCGCCAGCCGGAAGGTCTGTTATGCGGAGTTCTCTTCCAGAATGTTCCTGTCCTGCCTTCGGCATCTTGTTGGTTCCCCTGTCGCCTGTAAGGACAATGCCACCCCTCCCTGGGTCTCTACTGAGGGCGCTATGCTTCTTCACCCTCAGGCCAAGCCCGGGGAGCTAGAAGCAGCAGCGCAGGACCCTGGGGGAGAGAGCCAGATGCCCCTAGATGCCCACAGAGCAGGTGCACAGCGAGCACAGGGGATGGTGTTAGGCTGGGGGCTCCCAGGGCGCGACATCGGCCAGTGGAGAGAATTTCCCACCCTCCTCCACTTTCTGCTCCACCAACAGAAACCGCCGAGCACCCCTCACTCACCTGCACGCAGTCCTGCGGGGTCCCCCAGCCGGGGGAAGTCTGCCACCCAGGGCCCCTTTCCTCGCTCCAGCTGGGACACTACGTGAGGCTTGCAGAAGGCAAATCCTGTTCGTGAGAAATGAAGCAGGGAGTCAGGAGCATTGTGGCTAAGGGCAGGGAGTCACTGTTCAATCTGGATAACAAAGAATCCGCCACAAAGTGCCACTGGCAAGGGTCCCAGAGGAAGGCCAAGGAAAACCATGCTGCTGCTTGGCCTGCAGGGAGGTCACAGAAGAAGGGCGGGTGGGGGAGGGCGTGGCCCAGGGGATGCCTGCCGACATGCCAATAGTCAGGAGCTCTCAAAGCTCACGATTCCAGAACTGTGTTTGGAGCCCCACAGCTACCCAGTGAGGGTCAGGAAGAAGCCAGCAGAAGCAGCTGGTCTCCCATGGGGTGAGATTCCAGTGGAGGCTCTAGGAGAGGAAAGGGAGCCAGGTTCAGTGTCAAACCTGGGGCAGTAGCAAGGGAAACGCTTGGAAAGACCTTGGCGTGGGCTGGCTCCCAAGCCGGCGAATCCTGGCTTTGCCTTTGAATTGGCAGGGTCGCCTCTGGTCACAGGGTCATAAAGGTGGGAGGTTGGGGACACGCACCCAGTGACACCAGATGACTGTAGTTCTCCAGCATCACCCGCTTGTACAGCAGCCTCTGGCTGAGGTCTAGAAGCTTCCATTCTGTCTTTGTGAAGTACACAGACACGTCCTCAAAAGATACCGGTACCTAAGAGAAGCCACATCCAGTCATCCAGTGATGGCAGGAGGATTCTGCCCCCCAGGTCCCAGGAGGAAGCGACGGCAAGAAAACCTGGCGGGGCAGGGTGCACGGCAGTGGGTGGGCTGCAGGAGGAGTTAGCTCAGGGGGCAGGCCGCGCCAGGGCCACCCACTCACCTTGGGCCTCGTGGGCAGCAGGATGGCCGCCATCGCCAGGGAGCCACCAAGACGCTAGGGAAAGTGTACAGAGCCCCAGGTGAGACGAGTCCAGCCGGGGGCAGCTCCTGGCTGCTCGGGAGCCACTGGTGACATGTCGCACAAGCTTGGTTAGTCTTTCCTGTCCACCTGTCGCCTGCAAGGGGACACTGAGCAGGGAGAAAGTGAGGGGCCTTTCCGGGGGAGGCCCATGGACTCAGGACCCCAGACACCCCATGGAGCACAGGCGCCACCTGCTGCTTCCTTTCTGGAAATGTCCCCTGGGGTCCTTAAAGCAGCGCCCATGGATTCTCTCCCAGGTCTGGAGGCCACAAATCAAAGATGTAGGCGCTGGCAGGGCCTCGTGGGCACAGGGAAAGTAGGCGCTGGCAGGGCCTCGTGGGCACAGGGAGAGTCGCTCTCACAGCACGAGCACAGACAGCACACAATGGGCACAGGGGCCAGTAGTCACAGGGCTGCGTGCTTCTCCATGTCGGTTCTCATGGCCAGGAGCCAGCTGGGCAGGCAGATGTTATTCCTATCTGGCTGGAGAGTGCAACGTGGAAGTCCCGGGCAGAGGAGCAGGTGTGCCAGGCAGCAGCTGGAGGGCACTTTGACAAACTGTTTTCTGCAGGGAGAAAGAAGGGAAAGCGAGAGAAGGAGGGCTGTGCGGTGGAGCGCAGAGAGAGAGGGTGTGAACAGGAGGGGGGGATGGAAAGTGGACACAGAGGGGACTTGGGGACAGAGGGTGGATGGAGAGAAGAGGAGACAGAAAGAGGGGGACAGGCGGAGGGGGCACACAGACATGGGGACACACAGAAGGAAGCAGAGTGGAGGACAGAGAAGAGGAAAGAGAGAGATACGGGAACATAGAAGGTGGAAGGACAAAGAAAAATGGCGGGACAGAGATAGGGGACAGGCAGGGGGACTGACAGAGGGGGCATAGAGAGACAAAAGTGGAGACAGGGGCTGCCGCTGTGGTGTAGTGGGTAAAGCCGCCACCTGCAGTGTCGGCATCCCATATGAGAGCCCATCTGAGTCCTGGCTGCTCCACTTCCGATCCAGCTCTCTGCTATGGCCTGGGAAAGCAGTAGAAGATGGCCCAAGTCCTTGGTTTCCTGCACCGCATGGGAGACCTGGAAAAAGCTCTTGGCTCCTGGCTTCAGTCAGCTCAGCTCCTGCCATTACAGCCAACTGGGGAGTGAACCAGCGGATGGAAGGCCTCTCTCTGTGTAACTCTTTTAAATAAATAAATAAGTCTTTAAAAAAAATGGGGACAGAGAGCTGTGAGACAGAGATGGTGGGGGAAAGACAGAGAGGGAGAATGAAGACAGAGAGAGGGTGGGCAGAAAGAAAGCAGGGTAGTAAGGTAGGGAGACAGAGAGATGGGGGTGACAAGAAGAGCAAGGAAAGAAAGGGACAGAGAGGAGGGAAAGAGAAAAAGGGGACAGGGAAAAACGAGGGGCATGGAGACAGAGGGTGTGTGTGTGTGTGTGTGAGAGAGAGAGAGAGAGAGAGAGAGAGACAGAGAGTGTACAGGGAGAGATTAGAGACAGAAGGGTTGTGAGAGTGAGGAGAGTGAAGCACAGAGGGATAGAAGGTGAGACAGGGAGCGAAAGGGGGTTCGGAGAGAGAGGGCAAGGGCAGAGAGCGAAGGAATCACAGAGGAAGGGGGGAGACTGGGGATAGAGAGGGGGAGGGTGACAAACAGGGAGGGGGACAGAAAGATAGGACAGGGAGAGGGGATATGGAGAGAGAGAAGGTGACCTAGACAGAATGGGGACAGATATAAAGAGGGGGCTACAGGGAGGGAGACGGTTGGGACAGGGAGAAAAGGGGCTGAAGAGAGAGAGGGTGGGGACAGAGAGGGGAGAAGAGAGATGAGGGTACAGAGCGAGGAAAGACAGAGGGGGGAAGAAAGAGAGGGGGAGGCCAGAGAGAGAGAGAGAGAGAGAGAGAGAGGTGGACGCAGAGTGAGGGAGAGAAAGGGCAACAGAGAGAGAACAAGGGAACAGAGAGATTGTAGAAATGGGGAGCAGAGGGGGAGAACAAACAGAGGAAAGAGAGAGGAGGGACAGAGAGAGGGAGGCAGGAGAGGGGACATGAAGAGGGGACAGAGAGAAGGGTACTGCCCATGTTGCTGAGGGTACAGAGAGGGAGACGCAGTGAGAAGGGTGACAGAGAATGATGGGACAGAAAGAGGGACACGATGGGGGGGGCACAGAGACAGGGTGGGGACCGAGAGAGAGAGGGGGGGACAGAGAGAAACAAGGGATGGGGCAAACGGAGAAAGTGGTGCAGAGAGAGAGAAGGGGGAACAAAGAGAAAGGGGGGTCATAGAGAGGAGGGACAGAGAGAGTTGGGGAGAGAGGGGGGAAGAAAGAGAAAGGGACAGAGACAGAGAGTGGGAGACAGGGAGGGGGGGCAGAGACAGCAGGTTACAGAGAGGTAGGGAGGGGAACAGAGAGAGAGGCAATGGGGTGAGGAGAGAGAGACAGAGAGAGGGGGAGCGGGAGAAGGGGTGATGGAGGATAGAGGGGCTGGGACAGAGATGGAGAAGACAGAGGGAGGGAGAAAAACAGAGGAGGGGTGACAGAGAAAGGGGGAACAGATGGGGGGCAGAGAGCCAGTAGGAACAGAAAGATGGGGACAGAGAGAGAACGGGTGACAGAGAGCCAGGGGGTGGGGCAGAGTGGAAGAGGGGGCACAGAGGGTAGGGTGCGGCAGAGAGAAAAGTGGGAACAGAGAGTGAGGGGAAAGACAGTGGGAAAGAGGAGGGAGGGAGGACAGAGAGCGAGTGAGGGGCTGGGAGTTTCAGAGCATAGGCACAGCTACAGTATTCGCCTGGGGCTTACGTTCTTTATTTTATTTGCTAGGCGGGGAGACCTAGGCACCGTGATGAGGCCTGGGGACCTACCAGGCGGTGTCTCAACAGCTGCCGCAACGCCTTAGTACCTGCGACGTCATATGCTGCTTCTGATGACAAAGTTTCCAGTAGTGAGGAACAAAAGGCTCCTTTCAAGGTGGAACAACACTACTGGGAGCTTTAGGTGACAGCCTGAGGGCAACTGCGACATCTCCTCTGAGTGTTTGCTGTTGGCAGTGGGAGTGGTGAGAAGCACTCTTGCCAAGTGACATTCCCCAAGGGTTGTCGGGACAGAGGCACCAGTTTGACGCCACCAGGAAGCAGCCCAGGGAAGGCTTGGGTGCATTGCGGAAGCCGGACAGGAAACCAGAGATCGGTAACTCTCACTCCTTAGAGAACTCACTCAGGGTTCCTTAAGGACCTCCCCCAAGAGCACCGCACTGAGAAGCAGGCCTGCAACACGCATGGACTGCTGGGGCTCACCCGGCAACCATATTTAAGCCATGGCAGATGAAGGCTGTGGACCTGTTTCCCGCCGGAGGCCATTTGGCTATCTAGCACTTCATACACGGGCCATACAAAATGAGCAACTTCAATATTAGCCGGCCGTCGGTTTACTGAATCGCAAGTCCCGCCTGTACTTGCCTTGGCAGGGCCAGACCAAATGGTTTTGTGGGTCTTCCACGGCTGGCGGGTCACATGTCCCCCAGCCCTGAGGGCTGCAGGGGATCGCACGTGCTCGGGGACTTAGGCAGATGCTGGAAGAAAATGGCCTTTTAGACAAGCATACGGAAGCATTTGTGGAGGAGACAGCCGGCAACGTACTTGCAGACATTTCAGCACACACATAAAAACAGCAGAAGCAGAAGAAAGAAAGGATGAACCACACGTGGAAGCAACCCGAGTGGCCATCAACCGATGGATGACAAGAGAAAGCAAATATGGGCCCTGTACGCAGTACTGTTTGTCCAGCACACGTGCCACAGCGTACGCGACCCCAAGGACACTGTGGGAAGTGAAGAAAGGCAGACACACGCTGAAGGCCACATGGCGCATGACCACACAGCTGTGAGGTGACACGCTATTTCACAACAGCCGTCTCGACCCAGATTTGAAGCTGTGCTGGCCAGTCTGCCGAATCCCTTCCCAAGACTGCCCTTCTCCTTAGCCCTCCACACTCTGGGGCCAGGAGCCAGACCCTTGGGCACAGTCGCTATACTCTGGAGCCCACCTGCAACCACCTGAGAACTCCGGCCACCTCAGCCACAGGCCCCTCATCAGGCCCCGCCCCACCCCTGGGTGTGGCCCCCTTGTGCCCCGCCTCATAGCCTCCTCTCTTGCAGGGCCGCAGGCAGCAAAGAATTCCACCTTTCATCTTGTCCAGTGGTAAGGGTGCTCCATTGGCAGGTGCGTGGTGTGCCAGCCAAAAAAGTCGGTACACTGTATCAAACAGAGGACGTGTCCAGAACAGGCTGGTCCACAGTGTCTGGAAGCAGATTGGTGCTTGCCAGGGGCTAGGGCACAGGAGACTGGGGAGAGACTGCTGATGGGTATTGGCTTCACGGTGGGGTGATGCAAAGGTTCTAGGGAATTCTACGTGTTTTCAGTCTAGAATAAAATGATCATTTTGGAAAACAGCATAAGCCTATTTATTTATTTATTTATTTAGCCACCACAACCACAGGCTCAATATCCACTTTGGAGGTCTCCACAGGAGGCATCGTGGCACAGCGTGAGTGACTCCTCCACCGCCGCGCGCAGGGAGACTGAGCCAGGCGGCCACACTGAGGAGGGAAAGATAAGACAGGACCGAGAGAGACAGATGGTGAACTGTGGCGAAACTGCACCAACAGAAAGGGAGAGGCCGCCAGCAGCCTTCTGTGCCATTGCAGCAGGTGTCCACTAGATGGCACGGCTTCCCCAGAAAAAGCAAAAAGCCAGGCAAATAAACATGCAGAAAAAGCATCCAGTAACGTCACTGATGTTGCATCAGGAATTTGGGCTTTTGCATCCACGAGGAGAGCCTGGCGGGGCCACTTTGGTGAGGTGTCTTCCTGCCTGCTGGAAATTCTCTGGGGTCCAGCAGCTCAAGACCCTGACTGCCCCCTCTCTGTCCCATCAGCTTTCCCAGGCCTGAGGTCCTTGTCACCTGCTACCCATCTGGTGGCGCAGCCAGAGAGGGAGATCTGAGGGAGCCAGAGCTGAAGTCAGGCCTGGGTGCGCTGTCACTCTACCCTGTGCCTCCCTGGAGCCTGGCCCAGCGGAGCTCACAGAGCAGCTCCCCTGCCAATGGCTTTCCAGGTGTCACCCCCTGTGGAGGCAGGGCTGACCTGGACATTCAAAGTGATCCTCCGGGCTGGGCTGGCGGGGCAGGTCCTCTGCCACCCACATAGCTTTCTCTGAGCTCGCCCTCTTTTTCAAACGAGACAGTCTGCTCACACTACTCAAACTTGCCGCCCAACTTCCATTCCCTCTCTCCCCCTCGCCCACCTTCCCTGGTGCTGTCACCTGTCAACACTCTCCCCACCATCACTGCAGGAGCACAATCTGGGGCTCCCCTGGGACGGTGGCTGTGATCAGCTGGCCTGGTGTTCTTGGATAACAGTGCCACGACCTCACGGTGTAGGTGTGGCTGGTGTTTTCACACCCGGATGCATAAAATCCAAACTTATCAGGCTGAGGAGTGGCCGGATGCTCTTCTGCCAGCCCTAGCCCAGCCGCTGAAAATCAACCAGAGAGAAACGGGAAAAACCCAGGCGCCCACCCCACCCAGGCTGACCCCGCAGCCCTGGCACTCTGTCAGTGCTCTGCCGCCTCCGGGGGCCACCTCCACTGTCCCCTGCCGTTGCTGCTCCCTTGCCCTCCTTGTCACCTGTCCCCACCTTCCACAACCCCCGCCGAGATGGTCCCAATCCGTTCCCCTGGCAACCCTACTTCGTGGGGGCGTACCTGGACTTCACCGATGGCCGGGGCTGTAGGTCTCCCCTCCCGCCCCCTGGCAGGCCCGAAGTCAAGGCCGCCGCCTCCAAGAAGCCCTCCGGAACGACGTCCGCAGGAGGCGGGGTGGGGTGGGGTGGGGCTTCTGGCCAGGTCTCCACCCTGGCGCTTAGGAGGCCCGTGTTGCCCCGCTGTCTGTTTGTCCCGAGACAAGCTGGACTGGGAGCGGGCGGGGCCCAGGCGGCGGAGGAGTGGAAACGGGACCCGGGGAGCGCGGCGTTGGAGCGGGCGGGGGGGGGGGGGGGCACGGAGCATGCGCGGCGCGGTGGGAGGGCGGCTGGCTCGCGCCTGCCCCAAAGGGGCGCCTGGCCAGACTCCTCGCTTACCGTAGGGCACTTTCGCTTCCCATGTGGGCTGCTGGGAGGCGTCGGGGTCTCAGGGATCAGCGCCTTGAGGTTCGGAGGAGGCAGGGGAGGGGCCAGAGTCCCGGGAGCTGAGCCCGCACCTTCATCTGTCCGTTTCTCTGGGGCCCATGAGCCTCTGCGGGGAAGCTACCAGAAAGTGGCCAGGTTATGGCCACCCAGAAAATGGGGGTGGGGAACTTGGGGAGACCCATGCATGGAGATGGGAGGCAGACACTCCCCCTGCAGGGTGGACATCAGTGTCCCGTTTTGCCACAGGTCATGGTCCTTGGGTAAAACTGGGGTTGAACCAGGGCTGACGGACACTTGTGAGGCCCTTGGGGAAAACGTAGGAGCATCGGAAACCTGTGAAAGACAAGCAGCAAAGCGAAAGCAGCAAACCCCCGACCCAGCCCTCCGCCGCAGCCAGGCCGTTAGGAATAGGGCGCCCGCTGGGCACCTCCTGGCCTGGCCTCGGGGCTGTCCCTGCCTCAGGAAACCAGAGCTCCTCCTGGTCTCCCACGTGGGTGCAGGGCCCCAACCACTTGGACCATCTTTCACTGCTTTCCCAGGCCATAGCAGAGAGCTGGATTGGCAGTGGAGTAGCCGGGACTCGAACTGGCACCCATGTGGGATGCAGGCATGGCAGGCAGTGGCTTTGCCCGCTACGCCACAGCAGTGGCCCTCCCGAGGTCCACGTTTGTTCCCTCCTTGGAGTGCGGGCTGGATAGGCCTGGGCTGAGTGAGGTGTGGTGGGGTGGACGGTGCCCCCACCAAGGTATACACTAAACCTGGGCGCTGATTTGGGTCTGCGCTTTGTAGGCGAAAGGGCTCTTCAATGAAGGACGTGGTGAGCAGACCATACTATATTACCCGGGTGGGCATCCATGGCAGGTGCCCTCCCAGGAGACAGGCAGGAGACAGGGCCCCGGGCAGATGGAGCCAGAGGCAGGGGTGACGCAGGCACGGGGACACCCAGAGCTACCAGGAGGAGCTGGCACCCCGACTTTGGGATCTGGACACCCGCACTCCTGTTGTTGAGAGCCACTGGGTTTGTGCTCATCTGCAGGGGCTGCCCCAGGACCTGCACCCTCAGGGGAGGGGGCTGGGACGCTGCACCTGCACCTTGCTCTTGTGGGCTGGTGGCGGGGGCAGCCCTGGCACGGCAGCACCCCGAGAGCAGAGCAGCCACCCTCCGTGGGAGCTGGGGGAGGGGCCTCAGGCCGGGCCGGGAGTGCTTCCCGCACCCACCGTCTCTGGCTGCCAGGGCCCAGCCTCTTGCCCGTGGGGGCTTCTCTGTGGAGCTCTGAAGATCCCTGGCCAACCTAGCTCGGGGCCCGGGAGACGGGGCCAAACCACTGGCTCTAGGATGCAGAAACCCCCCTTCCAGAATTCTCCACTCTATTAGGAAGCATTTCAGACACACGCCAGGCCTGAGAGAGTGGGGGTCCACGAGCCACCGTGGGCACCACAGCCATCAGGCGTGGCCATCTCTGGCCACCTTTCTCCACCACCTGCCTGCTGGGCCCTGGAACCTTCTCTGAGAGTTGGGGACAGATCCTCGCAGGCAGCAAGCCCAGGCTGGGCCCCTTGCCTGCACCAGTTAGGGCAGGGCAGTGGCGTGCGGAGCCTGAGGACCCACAGGGATGCCCCCAGCTACCCAGCCCCTGCCAATCCCCCCTGGGGAGGAGTCTCTTGAATGGCAAACCCACAAGTAGAAAGTGGGGAGGAAGAGTAGGGACAGGGGTGAGGGGACCGCCCTGTCTTGCTCTGCTCGTGAGGGCTGCCCTCCATGTCTGTTCCCCCCTTGTCTGAGGTTGGCTGCGGATGGGTTGCTGGGGTCCAGGGGAACAGGCGCTTTCCGGGCCAGGTGCTGCCCTATGTGCCACAGGCAGGGCCTTCCGGGGCCAGTGGGCAGCAAGGCACCCATTGAAGCCACCCGGCCAGGGGCCTTAGCAGGGAGCAGCTGGAGGAGGAGCCAGGGTGAGGCCCAGCCCACTGAGGGAAGTGAGGGAGCCCCCGAGAGCTGGTGCGGGACCATGGACAGCCGCCAGCACTGACTGAGGGCATCGGCACGCACTGGGTGCTCGTGTGGGGACAGGCCGTGCAGCTGGATGGGGTGAGCAGTTTCTGGATCAGGCGGAGGAAGGCACTGTCCAAGCCGCAGTCCCTGGAGACAGTGGCTGTGGGGGAGCGCACTTGGCATTGCCCCAGGTCACATGGGCTGCTCCTTGACCTGGCACTTGGCTCTGAGAAGTGAGTGGCCCATTGCTGGTGCTTCCCCCCACCTCCACCCCGAGCCCTCTGAGGCCTGGGGGGGCCAGTGGGGGTTGGTAGCGTCCTGCCTGGGTGGCAGGAAGGAGCCATCCTCACTCCTCGGAGCTGCAGGCCAGCAGGCAGCGGCACCAGGAGGTGGCTGTGTACCTCTTGTGCACACTGCGGGGTCTCTGCTTCCTGCAGTTTCCAGAGGGAAGCTGTCCCTTTCCCTCTGCTGTGCGTCATTGGTGTGGCTATCGTTACCCTTCACCGTCCTTCCCAGGATGTCCAGAAACTGCCTTCCCCAAGCCCTCCTTCCCCCGTGACCCCAGCCGTCCCTGCCGCGCCCCTCTCCCCAGCTGCCTCACTGCTGTAGGAGACAATGTCTTCCCACGGGCCAGGCCGGCCACTGGATTCCGGCTGCCCCCTGGAGGTGGGTGAGGGGCTATTGGTGTCAGGCCGACCGTGTGCTCCCTGCTCCTGCCCGGGGAAAGAGAATTTCTGTGTGGCAGAGTTGGAGTCCGTGGCTCAGACCCACCCACTGACAGTGGCCCCAGGAACGCTACGTGCAGTGTTGCTTGCACTGCTCAGGGATTCAGGGAGGGGCGAGGAGGCTATGAAAGCCTGAGGCGCTTGGGGGAGGGATAGACACTTGGACAAAAAGAAGGTCCCCTTGACAAGGAAGGAGGGGAGAATTGCTGTTGGGAGGGCAGTCAGCAAGGTCCAGTCCCCCTGCAGGGACACAGCTGGGAGGAGCATCAATGGTGAGGACCCGGAGAGCTATCCAGCACTGCCAAGCTGTCCTGAGGCGCCCAGCCTCGGGCCGACTTGGAGCCAGGCTGCTGCTTGCCTGTGCCCTGGTCCAGTGAGGCATGTCTGTGAATGGAGTTGTTCTTGGCTCCCCTGAAACTTTGCATGGTGCGCCGATACCACACGGAGGGCAGACCTCTCCTCCAAGTTCCGGGCCCTTGTGCTCGGCTGCCTTATTGCCATCTCCGCTAGTTGCTTCCAGAGCCACAGGCACAGGTGAACTCAGGACTGCGCCCCGGAGCAGCGCTCTGCCCGAGGCCCCTCTTCAGTGAAAGGAAGCCCCCTTGCTCACGCTGCACTTTCCGTCATGTGTGTGTGTGGGGGTCCTGCCCAGTCCCCACGTGGTGCCCGTCTGCCCCATCTGCTCCGTGATGCTGCCATCATAGTGAGGGGGCTGTGCTCACGGGGCGGCCCCTTAACTGCCCCTCGCCAGTCTTCGCTGGATCCACCCAGACCCTCACACAACTTCTCCCTGAAAAGGCCAAGGAAAGAAAGCACAAGCATTCGTATATATGACAGTAAGTACAACATTCATTTGTTAAAATGGGCTATCTTGTCAGTCATTACACCGTCTGGTCTCTCCAGCTTCAGTACACGATTCATAATCTCTCTCTCTCCCTCTCCCTCTCCCTCTCCCTCTCCCTCTCCCTCTCCCTCTCCTTCTCCCTCTCCATCTCTCTTTGAGCCACATCAGCCATCTTTTAGTCCAGCTCTCACTAAGTCCCTTTCAGCCCCAGGACCTTTGCTCATGCAGGTCGCTCACCTGCTGTGTAGCCCACCTTCCAAGAGAGGAGTGAAGAATGTCAGGTTTGCACTCTCCTGGCTTCCCTTGCAGCCAGGCCACAGGCACATGGCCAGACAGCTGCACCCACCGCTGAGTTACTCTGAGGCCTGCGATGGGAGAAGCACGGGCCCCACGGACCCCAGCTGGGTAGGCTGGCAGCGGCAGGGGCAGTGCCACCTGTTTCCCGAGGAGCTGTGGCAGCTGGGGCACTGGAGGCAGCGTGTTGAGTCCTGCAGGGTCTGTGCCTCGTCGTGGGTGGGAGCCGCGGGGGACAGGACCCTTGCTCCTCTCTGCCAAAGCGCCCAAGCTAGCTTCCCCCACCCTCCCGAGATGCGGGCGGGGTGCCCCGTGGCTGTTCCCCTTGCGCCTCCATCAACCAGTGTGTTTTTGCTGGGTGCCACTAAGAGCTGGGAGGGGCCAGTCTCTGCAGATGCCATCTGAGCTGCTGGTGCCTGAAGTGCCCCTCCGTGGCCCAGCTCAGCGACACCACTTACTGTTGGCTCGCTTCTTAGTGCGCAGTCAGCATCCCCCCCAACACACCCTGGCAGTGGTCCATGGGCTCCTCTTACCCCAGCCTGCCTTTAGGTTGCTGCTTCGTTATTGGTTAGGAATGCTCGGAGGCTCCCTGTTGCCTGTCGGATGGATGACACAACCTCAAGTGCCACCCGATGGTCTCTGGTACCATTTACTGAAACGGTGCTTCTCCGAAGAGTGGCCTTGCAGGGAAATTCTTGGGGCTGCTGGAAGCTTGTATGCCCGAAGGGACTATTACAGTGTGAGTTGTCTATTGCTGTCTAACCAACTACCCACTGTAGTTTGGCTGGAAAGTTCTGGCTTAGGGTGGTTCATAAGGTGACTGCCAAATTGTCACCCAGGGCTCCAGGCTCTGAAGACATGGCTGGGGCTCAGGGATCCACTCCAAGCTCACTGACCTGGATGCTGGCTCAGTTTTTTTGTTTTTAAGATTTATTTATTTATTTGAAAGACAGATTTACAGAGAGGCAGAGAGAGAGAGAGAGAGAGGGAGAGAGAGAGAGAGAGAGGAGAGGTCTTCCATCTGCTGGCTCACTCCCCAGTTGGCCACAATGGCTGGAGCTGTGCCAATCCAGAGCCAGGAGCCAGGAACTTCTTCTGGGTCTCCCACACAGGTGCAGGGGCCCAAGAACTTGGGCCATCTTCTACTGCTTTCCCAGGCCATAGCAGAGAGCTGGATTGGAAGTGGAGCAGCTGGGTCTCGAACTGGTGCCCTTATGGGGTGCCAGCACTGCAGGCGCCGCTCTATGCGCTACTCCACAGCGCCAGCCCCAGATGTTGTTGGCTTTTAAGGGACTCAGTTCCTCCCCCACATGGGCCTCTCTACAGAGCTGCCCACAGCAAAGATCCCCACAGGGACACTGCCCATGGGAGAGTGAGAAAGAGAATGGGGAAGGGGAGAAGAGAGAGGGAGAGAGGCAGAGAGACTAAAGGAAGAGAGAGACACTCAGGGTGCTAACCTATGGTTGGTGGCTATATCCCTTGGGCCTAGAGTACTGTGAGAACTCCCAAAACTAGCCAGAGCCACTAGAACTAATTATTATTATTTATTTGACAGGCAGAGTTAGACAGTGAGAGAGAGAGACAGAGAGAAAGGTCTTCCTTTTCCGTTAGTTCACCCCCCAAATGGCCACTACAGCCGGCGCGCTGCGCCTATCCAAAGCCAGGAGCCAGGTGCTTCTCCTGGTTTCCCATGCAGGTGCAGGGCCCAAGCACTTGGGCCATCCTCCACTGCCTTCCCGGGCCACAGCAAAGAGTTGGACTGGAACAGGAGCAACTGGGACAGAATCTGGCACCCCGACTGGGACTAGAACCCAGTGTGCCGGTGCCGCAGGCAGAGAATTAGCCAAGTGTGCCACAGCGCCTGCCTAGAACTAATTATTGATGATGTCTGAGATAATATAGTACTAACTTATTAGGAGAAATAAGAAAATGTCGTGTTCCCCTCCCACCCCAACCACCACCAGGGGAAAAAAAGCGTTGAATGGATGTCAATCCTTGCATGATCCTGATATTGTATTTTGCACTGTTTTAAAATATGTTTAATGAGGCAGGAGCTTGGTGCAGTGATTAAGACACTTGAAGGGCCAGTGCTGTGGTGTAGCAGGTAAAGCTGCCACTTGTAGTACCAGCATTCTATATGGGCTCTGGTTTGAATCCTGGCAGCTCCACTTCTGATCCAGTCCTCTGCTAATGCACCTGGGAAAGCAGTGGAAGTGGCCTAGGTATTTGGGCCCCTGCACCCATATGGGAGACCCAGAGGAGGCTCCTGGCTCCTGGCTCCTGGCTTCAGATTGGCCTAGCTCTGGCTGTTGTGGTCATTTGAGGAGTGAACCAGTGGATGGAAGAGCTCTCTCTCTGTAACTCTGCCTTTCAAGCAAATACACAAGTCTTTAAAAAAAGGAAACTTCTGAGAATGTCCACATTCCATATCAGAGTGCCTGCTTCTAGTAGGTAGCAAGTGGTAGTCCAAGTGGTTGTTCCCTGCAACCCCCATAGGAGACCTGGATTGATTTCCTGGCTCCTGGCTTTGGCCTGACCCAGCCCTCACTGTTGTAGGTATTTGGAAGCCAACCAACAGATATAAGGGCTCTCTGTCTTTGTCTATATCTCCCTGATTTTCAAATAAAAATAAATAAGTCAATACATAATTAAAAATAAAATATGTTATGGACATAAATTATGCTAATAATGAATTTTTAAAACTTTTATTTAGCAAATATAAATTTCCAAAGTACAGCTTATGGATTACAATGGCTTTTCCCCTCCATAACTTCCCTCCCACCCACAACCCTCCCAACTCCCTCTCCCATTCCATTCACATCAAGATTCATTTTCAATTATCTTTATATACAGAAGATCAATTTAGTATATATTAAGTAAAGATTTCAACAGTCTGTGCCCACACAGAACATAAAGTGTAAAATACTGTTTGAGTACTGGTTATAGTTATAGCATTAATTCACATTGAACAACACATTAAGGACAGAGATCCTACATGAGGAGTAAGTGCACAGTGACTCCTGTTGTTGACTTAACAATTTGACACTCTTGTTTATGGTGTCAGTAATCTCCCTAGGCTCTTGTCATGAGTTGCCAAGGCTTTGGAAGCCTTTTGAGTTCGCCAACTTCAATCTTATTTAGACAAGGTCATAGTGAAAGTGAAAGTTCTCTCTTCCCTTCAGAGAAAGGTAGCTCCTTCTTTCATGGCCCCTTTTGGCTAAGATCAAGTGTAGTATCTGTTCTTATCAGTTTAATAATGAATTTTTTAAAAAAAGAATTATTCTATTTGAAAGGCAGAGTCACAGGAGAGTGAGAGGAAGAGAGAGAGGGAGAGAGAGAGAGAGAGAGGTGGGAGATATCTTTCATCCACTGGTTCACTACCCAAATGGCTACAACTGCCAGGGCTGGGCCAAACTGAAGCCAGAAGCCAGGAACTTCCTCTGGGTCTCCCACATGGGTGTACGGGCAGAAGCACCTCAACCATCCTCTGTTGCTTTCCCAGGTACATTAGCAGGGGGCTGGATCAAAGTGGAGCAGCTGGGACATGAACGCAGCTGCCCATATACAATGCCAGCATCGTACACAGCAGCTTTACCTGTCCTGTCTCATAATGAATTTTTACAAATAGGAGATGTAAGAAGAGAAAACTATAGAAAATATCCAATTATAAATTATAAATTCTAGAACTGAAAAATATAGTGTATGAAGCGAAAATTTCATGGTATGGTCTTAATAACAGTTTGTAGACAAAAGAGGTGAAAGTCATAAACCTGAATATAAATAAGTAGAAATGATCTATTGTGAAAAATTGAGAGTATAACCGATTTTTTTAAAAACATGAAAGCAACAGAACCACAGTATTCTGTGGAACAACATAAAAAGGTTTCACAAACGTGCATATGCAATACCACGTGCGTGGAGAAGAGTGGGGAAGAAGAAAGTCTATTGGAGAAAGAGTGACTGAATCGTCCAGGGTGTGGAGGTCGATGGGATTCACAGACTCAAGAAGCTCTGTGAACCCGTGAGAAGGCCAAGTGCAAGGAGAAGCGACAGGCAGACGCTGCGGGCAGAGTTCTGAGAGCAGAGGACAAAGAGGAGCTGTTAAAATCAGAGTAAAATCAAACACTACAGAGACCAGGACACTAATAAGATGATCCATTGAGTTCTCAGCAGAAACAATGAAAGACAGGGGACAGCGGAACTTTATTAAAGTGCTGAAAGAAAACGTTTTCTACCCAGAAGTCTATATCTGCATCCAGGGAAAATTTTTCAGGAACGAAACTAAAATAAGAACATTTTGAGACAGATGTAGCTAAAAGAATTTTTAAGAGGTCTTCACTAAAAGAAATAATAAAGGTAATATTTCAGTCTAAGAAAAAGGGAAATATTGATTTTTGGGTAGAAATGAAGAATACCATATTAATATTAAATAATATTCATGTTAATTTCTTCATAATACATGATAACAATTAAAGTAAAAATTTAATAGTGTATTTTAGGGTTTACAACATACGTACATATACAATATATAACAACTACAGCATAGAGGATGGGGTGCAGGGGGAATGAACGTGTACAATGGACTGGTTTTTATATTTATGTGAAATAGTGCAATACAAATCATAGGAAAACAGTGAAAATATATGCAATATATATTGTAACACCTAGAGTACCCACTGAAAAACAATTCAAAGTGGCATTGGTAAAAAGGCAATAAATAAAATTTGATTAACCTAGGGAGGAAAGGATGAACATAGGAATAAAAATGGATATGACTGTCAGTAAAATAATAGACTGAAATCTAATCATGTAAAAATTACATTCAATGTAAATAGCTAAACATTCCAATTGAGAAGCAGAGATTGTCAGAATGGATGAAAAAAAAAAAGCAAGACTTTTGCTATCTACAAGAGATTGAATTTAAATATAAAGACTTAAAATGTAGAAATAAAATAAGGGTCAATTAATCAGGAACACATGAAAATATTGGTTTTCCATTCAATAACAGAGCTTCCAAATACATGAAACAAAAGTTACCAGAATAAAGGGAGAAATAAGTATTTCTACAATTATAGTTGGAAGTTTTAATATTTATGCCTCAGCAATTGATACAATTAAAAACCAGTAAAAATGTAGAATATGTTTGCGAGATTATCAATGATAATGGAGAGCAAACATTTTATTTGCAAAAGATTATTTGAGGCCGGCGCCGTGGCTCACTAGGCTAATCCTCTACCTGCGGCGCCAGCACACCGGGTTCTAGTCCCAGTCAGGGTGCCGGTTCTGTCCTGGTTGCTCCGGTTGCTCCTCTTCCAGGCCAGCTCTCTGCTATGGCCCGGGAAGGCAGTGGAGGATGGCCCAAGTCCTTGGGCCCTGGACTCGCGTGGGAGACCAGGAGAAGCACCTGGCTCCTGGCTTTGGATCAGCGCGGTGCGCGGCTGCAACACGCCGGCGGCAATGGCCATTGAGGGGTGAACTAACGGGAAAGGAAGACCTTTCTCTCTGTCTCTCTCTCACTGTGCACTCTGCCTGTCAAAAAAAATGATTATTTGAAAGGCAGAGTTATAGAGAGAGAAGGAGAGAGGGAGGCAGAGAGAGAGAGAGAGAGAGAGAGAGAGAGAGAGAGAGAGAGAGAAATCTTGCACCTACTGGTTCAGTTCCCAAATGGTCGCACTACTGCTTTGCAGGCGTAGTAATAGGGAGGTGGATTGGACATATTGTGGCTGGAACATGAATCACTCATACGCGATGCCGGCGTGGCAGGCAGCGACTTAACCCGCTAAAGCACAACACCCGCCCCTCCTTCTGCAAATTTAGGCCCCCAACCCCACGAGACTGTTGGTAGGCCATTTCGCTGGTGGAAGACCAATCGTGTGCTTGGTGTTTTTTGGAAGCTCCCAGGCTTGTTACATTGAGTCTTTGCCGTTTATACTTGAGTGCTGCGGGCGGCTCATCACGTGTTCTGCTGATCCAATCATTTGCTTGTGGAGAGGCATCGAGAACTTTCTCTGCGATTTGCCTGAGGTTGTTGGGAGACCCAGGGGTTTCTGGGAGCCCAGGCGACTGTTAGCGCAGAGGTCTTGGGCGACTGGTACCGTTCCTGGCCTGTGTGACTGAGAGGAGTTCTTCAGGCCCTTCTAAGTGGATTGCGGGGCTGTGTGCGGAGTTTAGAAGGTAAGTGGACAGCCAGCGACTCCACTAGAGCTCAGGGTTGCTCTGGGACTCCAGTGGAGCATCTTGGCTACATGGGTAGGGCACGAGTGGGGGTTGGGGGAGGAGGTGCAGGGTGTTTCGTGCTTGGTTTTGGTAGCGGGGCTGTGGGGGTGGACAGACCGGAGAGCTCCCAGCCCTGGGGCCTGGGTGACAGGACTTGGGCCCGGAGGAGGAGGGAAGACTAAGAGGACAGCTCGCAGAAGCGTGGTGCCGCTAGACGGGAGCTCTGGCTACTGGCCATCGGCTTAGGGGAAGGGGGCGCTTTGTGAAGGGGTGGGAGAGTGAGGCTCCTGGCCAAGTGTGGAGGGTCCGGGACAGTGTGCGGGCCACCGGCCTCCTGGGGGGCTGGATTGTGGCGGGAAAACACGCTTAGCGGCTGAACATACGGGCCGGGAACTGGGGGCGGGGGAGGGCACCAGTTTTGGGGCGCCCGTTGATAAACGGAGGGATATGGCTGACGCGTGGGGAGTCCCGAAAGGAAGGGCTCCCCGAGGCGGTCCGCTTTTGAGGAGAGGACGCCATGGCCGCCATAGGCGCAAACGCGAGTGCTTGTGGGTGGGCACAGTCAGACTGGGCCAGGTGCCCCACAGGCCGCGGTACGCGGAGGACGCCAGGCTGCAGGTGTCGCGGTGGGGGGTGGGCTGGGCGTGGCAGACGGATCGCGGCGGGTGGTTGGGTGGGGGGTTACGGAGTGCGGGAGCTGGGCGAGCCCAGCTTGGGAGGGCGATAGGGGCGGGTACTGGTTCCAGGTGTGGGGAGCGGCGTGGTGGTGGGCATGGGCTGGGTGGTTTGGGGCGGTCCCAGAGGAAATGCAGTCATCCAAGTCTGAGGCAGCGCACTGCTTCCTGCGGCCAGACGGCACGTGTATTGGGAGGCGCGCTGGGGGGTGCAGCGTGGGTTGGGACGGTTATGGGGTGCCAGGAGAGAGCTACGCTGGAAGCGGAACAACGGCTGAGGGGCGTCGGCCTGACTGCCCCGGGTGTAGGGGTGTAGGTGACCCTGAGAGCGCCCTCAGCCGCTCCAGCAGAAGGCGCCAGCGCTGTCAGACTGCCCGCTGCGGTTGAAACTGCAGAGGTTCTAGGGCGCCCTGGTGCGGGGTGGTGACGGGTTGCAATGGTGGGAGACGGCAATGCCTTAGTCCTAAGAAAATATCGGTTTATTACTGGAGCATATTGTACATCCACTTAGATAGGCCATACATTGGAACATAAGATCTCTTCATAAATTTTAAAAAGATTGCATTCTGACGCAAGCTCTCTAATCACAGTGGAAGAAGATTTGAAATTAGTCACAATGTCAAAATATTTGGAAATCCATGGGTCAAAGGAGAAATTGCAGGGGGACTTAAGAAACTTATAAAAACTGTATAGTACAACAAGCAAAACAAATACAACTTGCCAAAAATTAGTGTCAAGAGACTGCAGAGACAACCAGAGAATTTGTTGCATTAAATGCTTATATTAGATAAGAACAAAGGCATAGATCAAAGACCAAACAGTCCATTTGTAGAAATTGAAAATGCAAAATGACTCAAATGACGAAATACTAGTGATAAGAGAGGAAATCAGTGATAAAAAACAAACTGTAGACACAGTTAGCAAATAGAAATGTTACTTTTCCTGCTTTTTTTGCTTTTAAAAATGTTAATTAGTTTTTAACAGATTCAACATGGTTTGTAAATACAGTTCTAGGAACATAAAGATATTCTGTTCCTCCCTAGCTCTCTCCCTCCCCCTTTCTCATTCTCATTCTCCTTTCTTCTCCCTTTCTGTGTTTTTTTTTTTTTTAGTTTTTGAGATAAAATTTTAAATTTACATTGCAATTAGAGGCTTAATACTTCCCCAAATAAGAAGTTTAACAAGTAACAACCAAAAAGAGTGTAGCTTAGTGAGAATATAAACAATGGCTGTAAACAATAATTGAATGGAAAAATTACCATTTCACCCATATACAGTAAATTCAAAAGTAATCTCAGATAATTAAAACAGTAGTAGCATAACCCTTTTAAAAGATTTATTTATTTATTTGAAAGGCAAAGTTACAGAGAGGCAAAGGCAGAGAGAGAAAGGGACATCTTCCATCCACTGGTTCACTCCCCGAATTGTCAGAATGGCCGGAGCTGCGCTGATCTGAAGCCAGGAGCCAAGCGCCTCTTCTGGATCTCCCACATGGGTGCAGAGGCCCAAGCACTTGGGTCGTCTTCTGCTGCTTTTCTAGGCACATTAGTAGGGAGGTTTATGGAAGTGGAGCAGCTGAGACTCGAACTGGCACCCATATAGGATGTTGGCATCATAGGTAGTGGCTTTACCTTCTACGCCACAACACCAGCCCTAGAAGACTTTTGGTTACTACTTCAAACCCATTGCTGCTTCTTCTTTTTTTTTTTGACAAGCAGAGTGGACAGTGAGAGAGAGACAGAGAGAAAGGTCTTCCTTTTGTCTTTGGTTCACCCTCCAATGGCCGCCATGGTAGGTGCGCTGCGGCCGGCACACTGCGCTGATCCGAAAGCAGGAGCCAGGTGCTTCTCCTGGTCTCCCATGGGGTGCAGGGCCCAAGCACTTGAGCCATCCTCCACTGCACTCCTGGGCCACAGCAGAGAGCTGGCCTGGAAGAGGAGCAACCGGGACAGAATCCGGCGCCCCGACCGGGACTAGAACCCGGTGTGCCAGCGCCGCAAGGCGGAGGATTAGCCTATTGAGCCGCAGCGCCGGCCCAATCCCATTGCTTTTTATGAGTCTGTTTAGGTCGTCTATATCTCCTTGATTTAATCTTGATAGATTATAAGTATCCAGGAATTTATCCATTTCTTAGAGGTTTTTCAGTTTATTAGCATATAGTTCTCCATAGTAGTTTCTTATGATCTTTGTATTTCAGTGGTGTCAGCTGTAATGTCTTCTTTTCCATCTCTAATTTTATTTATTTGAGTTATTTCTCCTTTTTCTTTGCCATTTTGACTAGAAGTTTATCTCTTTTGTTTTTCTTCTCAAAAAAACCCAACGTTTTGTTTTGTTGATCTTTCGTATCTTTTTTAGTTTCAATTTCATTTATTTCTGCTCTGATCCTTATTATTTCTTGCCTCCTGCTGATTTTGGGTTTGGTTTGTTCTTGTTTTTCCAAGTCTTTGAGATGTATCATTAGCTCTTTGGTTTGAGATTTATTTTTTTAAATGTAAGCACTTAATTCTATACACATCCTTCTTAATACTGCTTTTGCTGTATCACAGGTTTTGATATGTTGTACTTTCATTTTTGTTTATTTCAAGAAAGTTTTTGATTTCCTTTTTAATTTCTTCAATGATCCATTTATCATTCAGTAGCATGTTGGCTAATTTCCAAGTATTTATGACTGTCCTATTTTCCTTGTTGTTGAATTTTAGTTTTATCCCTTTATGGTCTGAGAAGACACCTCGCATGATTTCAAGCTTTTTAAATTTGCTGAGACTTGGAGCTGGCACTGTGGCGTAGTGAGTAAAGCCTCCACTTGCAGTGTGGGCATCCCATATGCGCACCGGTTTGAGTCCCAGCTGCTCTACTTCTGATCCAGCTCTTTGCTATGGCCTGGGGAAGCAGTAGAAGATGCCCTGAGTCCTTGGGCCCCTGCACCCATGTGGGAGAACCTGAGGAATCTCCTGGCTCTTGGCTTGCACTGGCCCAGCTCTGGCCGTTGCAGCCATTTGAGGAGTGAACCAGTGGATGGAAAACCTCTCTCTCTCTCTGCCTCTGCCTCTGCCTCTGTAACTCTGCCTTTCAAATCTTTTAAAAAATGGCTGAGACTTGATTTATGGCTTAATATGTGGTGTATCCTAAAAAATGTTCATGTTTTGATGAAAAGAATGTGCATTCTGTAGCTGTTAGGTGAAATGTCCTATAAATATCTATTAAGTCCATTTGCTCGATGGCATGTTGCAACTCCAATGTGCATTTATTGATTTTCTGTCTAGATGAGCTGTCCATTGATGATAGTGGAATGTTGAAGGCACCCACTATTATTATATTGGAATCTATCTCTCCCTTTAGGTCTAATAGTATTTTCTGTATATATCTGTGTGTTTTGTGTTGAGTGCATACCTATTTATGATGTCTTCTTGCTGAATTGAACATTTTATGAAAATATAATGTCCTTCTTTATCTCTTTTTATAGTTTTTGATTTAAAGTCTGTTTTATCTGATATCAAGATAGCTACTCCTGTGTGTTTTTGGTTTCCAGTTGCCTGGTATATCTTTTTCCAACCCTTCATCTTCAGTCTGTGAGTATCTTTGTGAAGTGAGGTTCTTGCAGGCAGCATATAGTGGGGGGTCTTGGTTTTTTATCCATTCAGCCACTCCAAGTGTTTTGGTTGGAGAATTTAATCCATGTATATTCAAGATTAGTCTTGATACATAAGAACTAAGACCTTCATTTTGTTGATTGGATACCAATTCTACCTGCTCTGTTAGTGAATTTGATGGTGCCATGTTTCACGTGTAGTTGTAATGCAGGACATTCTTCAGAATTTCTTGTAAGTCTGGTGTGGTGGTTTTAAATTCTCTCAGTTTTTGCTTATCTGGAAAATACCTTATTTCTTTTTCACTTTTAAAGGATAACTTCCCTGGAATAAAATTCTTCGTTGGAAGTTTTTTTTTTTTTTTTTTTTTTTTTTTTTTTTTTTTTTTTTTTTTCTTTTAAGACCTTGAATATATCATTCCACTCTTCTGGCCTATAGGGTTTCTGCTGGGACAGCTGATGTTAATCTGATTGGTTTTACTTTATATGTAACTTGATGCTTTTCTCTTGCTGTTTTTAGGATTCTTTCCTTGTCTTTAAATTTTGACAGTTTGACTACAGTATGCCTTGGAGAAGATCTTTTTTGGTTGAGTCTGCTTGGGTTTGTTTAAGCTTCTTGTTTCTTGATGTCTATGTTTCTTACAAGACCTGGGAAATTTTCAACTATTATTTCATTTAGTAGAGTCTCAACAACTTTTTCCTTATAGATGGTATCCTATATTTTGCATAGACTTTCTTCATTCTTTTTAGGATTTTTTCTTTATTTTTTCCTGATTGGGCTTTTTCTTTCTTTTTTTTAAATTCTGATGGAAGTTGACTTTTTAAAAATTTGAGAGCTATAGTTACAGACAGTGAGAGGGAAATACAGAGAGGATAGTATTGCATCAGCTGGTTCACTCCCCAAATGGGTGCAACAGTTGGAGCTGGGGCTATCCGAAGCCAGGAGCCAGGAGCTTCTTCCAGGTCTCCCATGCAGGTGCAGGGGCCCAAGCAGTTGAGCCATCCTCCACTGCTTTCCCAGGCCATAGCAGAGAGCTAGGACTCAAACTGGTGCCGATATGAGATATCAGCACTACAGGTGGAGGATTAACCTACTGTGCCACAGCGCTGACCCCTGATTGGTTTTTTTCAAAAGTCATGTCCTCTAGGTCAGAAATTCTTTCCTCCACTTGGTCTATTCTGCTGTTAAAGCTCTCAGTTATATATTTGTTTCACTGATTGAAGATTTCATCTAGAAAATTTCTATCTGGTTCTTAGCGTGTTCTATCTCCTTAGTAATATTTTCATTCATATCATTTATTGATTTTTCTAATTTCTTTAATCTCTCCATCTGTATTCTCTTGCATGTTGTTGGTTTCCTTACAATCATTATTTTGAATTCTATATCATTTTGTAGATTTCCTTCAGTTGAGGATCTAGTTCTGGAGGATTAATTTGTTCTTTTGGAGGTGTCACACTACCTTGTTTCTTCATTGTCTCCTGTGTCCTTATGTTGACATCTGCCCATGTGGTTTATTTGTCTCTTTTTCTTTATGGAGTAGGTTTTATTGTAAAAGAGTTTATGGTTTAGCTGGAATGCAGGATATCACTTGGCTTGTTGCTTTGGGTTTGATTCTAGGTGTATGTAGGAGTGTAGTCTCTGATTTCTTTTGCCTTAATCTTTGTCAGTTGTGTCTGTAAGTGACACAATGGTCTAGTCTGCTGCAGTTTGTAGGGGGAGAAGTATGGCTTTGAGATGAATATGGGTATCCTATGATGTGTGTTTGATCCACAGAGAGTTTGTTGTGAGTCTTCCTGGTGATTGTGATAGCCAGGACCTTGTTCTTGATGCTACTGGCAAGCCTGAGTGATGCTGGGCCTTGTGGCACCAACTGCTGTGGCTCTAGGACTGTGTGATACAGATGGACCCTTCCTCAGGTCTTGCCAACTGGTGCTGTAGCTTATAACACCAAAAGCCTTAGTCCTAGGACAAGGGGATGTGAACTGGACCCTGCTCCAGCCCTATAGATCGACTACTAGGTGTATAGGAGATTTTGCTCTGGAGGGTAGGAGTCCAGAGTGGTGGAATGCAGGCTGGTTCTTCTCTAGGTACACCAGGTAGATTGCAGTGGCACTGTGATATTTAGAACTGATTGTTACAGTTCTGGTGCTGCAGGGTATAGAGGGGTCATGAACCAGATTTCCTAGTGTGGGAACAGATTTTTAATGGGCTGCTTCTGGTGTTAGCCCCCAGAAGCTAAAGTGAATCCTTCCTGGCTCATGCTGAATGTGTAAGTATATGTCTAGGGCAAATTCACCCAAATTCCCACGGTTGCAGGATGCAGGGTATCTGTTCTTTGCCCCACACATTGCCCTGACTCTGATGCTGGTAGAACAGAGGTACGCTGTGTGACTTTTTGTTGCTGTATATGGCACCCTGTAGGAGTGGGAGAGGGGAAAGAAGCAATGTGGCTCCCCTGCTCCAAGCCTGGCAGTTGTACAGACCCAGTGCTCCCCAGGCTGAAGTCAAAGTCAGTGGCTGACTGTAGAATTTCCTCTCAGCTGAACTGTGAGTGCTGGGGCAAGCAGCGATTTCATCCTACCTTGACATAGTCAGATGGCGGCTCTCTCCTCTTGTCCCACAGAGTCTTTGTTTTGTTTTGTTTTTTTCTTCTTCACTTCTTTGACGAAAATTTCCATCAGACCCCTGGAAATGTGGTCCTTTCTTTGTTCTTTTAGTATGCCAGAGCAGCTGAAGGTAGCGTGGCTAAACCTTATTCAGCTGTCTTGGATTTCCCCAGATGTTAGTCTTTTTAAAGAATAATACCATTGATAAATCTTAGGAACACTAATCAAGGTAATAGAGAAAAAACTTACTAATCACCAGTATCAGAAATGAAAAGGGGCATTGCTAAAGATTGTACAGACATTAAAAACATAAGGAAGGAGTATTATGAACAAATTTGTGAAAAAAATTTGAAAACTTAAACTTGCAAGTTCTTTGGAAAAACAAAGCAACTTACTAAAACTGATGCCAGATGAAATAGAAAATATCACTAGCTCTGTATCTTGTAGACAAATTTAATTTGTTCTCAAACAACTTCTCTAAAATCAAATAAATGAAATGAAGAGGAAGTGCTCTGGGCCTCCCACTCTGTGGGGAATAGCTATGCAGTGGGATGGGCTGTCTGGCACCCACCTCCCTTCCTCCCCTTTGTGCTTGCTCACAGGTCCAGGTGAGACTGCATCAGTCAGTGCCCTCCCCGACTGATCACACTCCCTCCCCCCAGGTCCCCGCCATGGCGCTGGAGATGCTGCTGGACTGGTGCGGCTGGATGGGCGTCAACGCCCAGAGGTCTCTGCTTATCCTGGGCATCCCTGACGACTGTGAGGAAGAGGAATTCCAGGAGGCTGTGCACGCTGCCCTGTGGGCCCTGGGCCGCTTCCGGGTGCTTGCCAAGGTCTTCAGAAACGAGCTGGGGGCCAAGGTGGCCCTGGTAGAGTTTGCTGAGTATTTAAACCGGAACTTGATCCCCCGGCAGATTCCAGGCAAGGGGGGACCCTGGTCTGTTGTCTTTCTGCCCCAGGCCCCTGATTCTGAGTTGGACAATAGACCCGGTCTCCTTGGAGGGCCCCAGGGGCAGGCAGTGGCAGGAGGTATAGGTGTTACAGGAGCTGCAGGTGTGGAAGGTGCTGCACATGCAGAAGGATCTTCAGGTGAGGGAGGAGCTGCAGGTGTGGCAGGAGTTGCAGGGGAGGGAGGAGCTGCAGGTATGGCAAGAGCTGTAGTTGTTATAAGAAGTGCAGGTGAGGCAGGTGTCATGCGAGGTGCACGTGAGGAAGATGTCCCAGGAGCTGCAGGTGTGGCAGGAGCTGCAGGTGTTATAGGAGCTGCAGGTGAGGCCCAGTGTGCAGGTTTTATAAGAGGTGCAGGTGAGGCAGGTGTCATGCGAGGTGCACGTGAGGAAGATGTCCCAGGAGCCGCAGGTGTGGCAGGAGCTGCAGGTGTTATAGGAGGTGCAGGTGAGGCAGGTGTTATGGGAGGTGCGGGTGAGCGAGACGTAGCAGGAGGTGCAGGTGGGGCAGGAGCTGCAGGTATTATGGGAGGTGCAGGTGAGGGAGGAGATGCAGGCGCTATAAGAGGTGCAGGTGAGGCAGGAGAGGCAGGTGTGGCCAGAGTGTCTGGGGAGGAGGGGGCTGCAGGTGAGGAAGAAGCTGCAGGTGTTTTAGAAGCTTCAGGTGGGGCAGGAGCTGCAGAGGAAGAAGAAGTGTCAGATGAGGAGGGAGCAGCAGGTGACACGGGGATTGCAGGTGTGATAGGCTCTGTGGGTATGGCAGGAGCGGCAGGTGAGGCAGGAGCTCCAGATGAGGACAGAGCTGCAGATGAAGCCGAAGCCTGGGCCCACCAGTGGAGGCAGGCCCTGCAGCCGGTGCTGGAAAACATGGCCTACCAGGAGCTGAGAACCTTTTCTGGGTTGGAAGGGCCAAACTGTGGCGAAGAGCCCTTTGAGAGCTGGCTGGACCATGCCAATGACATGCTGTACCTGTGGCGCCACATATCTGAAGGAGAGAGAAGGAGGCGTCTGGTGGAGAGCTTGGGCGGCTCTGCCTTGGATCTCATATGTGGGGTGCTGGATGAAAATCCTGACACCCCTGCACAGGACTGCCTGGCTGTGCTTGTGCAGGTGTTTGGGAACAAGGATACCCGGATGACTTCCAGGCTGAAGTTCCTGACTTGCTCCCAGCGGCCTCAGGAGAGTCTCTTTGCGTACGTGATGCGCCTGGAAAGCCTTCTGCAGGTGGCCATAGAAAAGGGGGCCGTCCAGTCCAGCATGGCTGACCAGGTGCGCACCCGGCAGGTGCTGATGCGGGCCCGCCCGAATGAGATGCTGCAGAACAAACTGAGGAGCTTGCGGCTCGAGAGGAGGCCACCTGGCTTCGTGGGGCTGCTTCGACTGATTCGGGAGACAGAGGCGTGGGAGGCCACCCTGGTTAGAAATGAGCAACTGGAGGGTGAGGAAGGGGCCCAAGTAGATGATGGAGACCCAGCCGCTGCCCCAGCTGGCGCTGCCCATGGAGATGCTGCCGAGGCTGCCCTGGCTGGTGAGAATGCTGAGGTGGCAGCCCCTCTAGGGGAATCTGCTGCCGAAGGCGGTGGCTCTCCCAGTGCCGATGAAGCCGAGGCCTCCCCAGCCGCAGAAGGTGCTGCCCAGCTGGCTGCTGACCCTGAAGCTGCTGCTGAGGCCACAAAGGCTGTCTCTGCTACTGAGGAGGCCACCGAGGGCCCCTCTGCCACCCAGGAAAGTGCATATCCTCTCAGCCCTGAGGCACTGGGTCAGGCAGGAGCCTCGGAGGCCCCCGGGGGCCCCACCCCAGCCCACATGGGCAGTGCTTCTGGGGCGGGCCTAGGTGATCCCAGCTGGGGGCCAGAAACCCCTGCCCAGGCAGGAGACCAGGAGGCCAAGGGGCCTCCCCAGGAGGGGCTCAGGCCTGCCCTGGAGGAGTCAGGAAATGATGGTGGGGCTGGGGAAATGAGCTCCCCCAAGTCCTCGCCGGGCAAATAGGCTCCGAAGGCCCTGGGGCCTCCTCCGCTCACTGGCCACAGAGCCCCAGGGGTGGGGGGAGGCCAGGCCAGGGTGCCCCCGTCACCCCAGGAGGGGAACAGGGTCCAGGCAAGGCCCCACCCTGCCCAGTCCATGCCCCCAGGCCTCCCATCTCCCCCCAAGGGGCCCTGTCCACTCCCAGCTGCCATTCCAGGTGACCCAGATGCGATAGTTTGCTGCCACATAGGGCTGGGAAGAGCACCCCTCCCCATGGTAGCCCCAGCCCCAGCCCCAGCCCTACACGTGGCAACTCAGGCGGCCAGTTTGGAAATGCCCCTGAGGGCCTAGCACCTGAAGACCTTGGCCACCCTCCCGGGCCTGGGAGACACGGGGTGGGGGGGAGAGACCATCTCAAGGTGCCAGCTGCCTGGGGCTCCCCAGGGGGCCCCCCGACCCATTCACCACCCCCGGGGCAGGCTGCTCCCTGTCCTGGGGAGCCCACCCTTACCTGTGTAGGCCCTATAGTGACCCACGTGTCAAGTCAGCATCCCCTGCCGCACCGACCACCATTCTGTGCAGGCCAGGAGGTGTGTGTGCGCCCAGGCTGGAGGTCCTGGCCTGTGTGGCCTGTGCCAAGGCTCTGCGCGTCCCCATTGCGTGGTGAGCCCCACCTCTCACTGCAGACGTAGGCCACTGCCACTGTCCTTGCGGAGTGTGTGTGTGTGTGTGTGAGCACACTTACCTGAGCAGCTCCTCCCCAGAGACCCCAAGCCCAGTCCCAGGAGGCAGCAGGAAAGACAGCCGAGGGCGCAGCCGACCGATGCTCCCTCTGTGATGGTGACCGCGATGGTGGCAGAGGAGGAAGAACTGAACCGGCGATGGACTGGGGGCTGCGTGAGGTTCCACGGGGACTGTGCTCTGATGTTGTCCCCCTGAGTTAGTTGTGACTCAGTTTCCCAGCCTGATGTGACATTTCCTGCAGTGTTTCCAGTGTCCCTTAACTTCCCGTGTGGGCCATGGGCAGGGCCATGCCCGGCTGGTCAGGGGACTCCTGCAGTGACTGCGTCTTGTCCTGGCGAGGGGCAGATCCTGGGGCCCTCAAGAGGGGAGAACAAGACGGGAGGGCCCTGGCGTGCAGGGCAAATGAGGAACCCTGGAGGAGGGAGGCCCGGGACCCATGGCCTCCAGTGGCCGTCAGGAGTTACCCTCTGTGTCATCGTCCCTTCTCTTCAATGGTTGTAGTGTTTCTGTTCAATAAAGCTTGTTTAATGCTCCAGCTGTCTCCCCTCTGCTGTGGGCGCCTCAGGGGATGGTGGGCTGGGGATGGGATGGCAGAGGAGTGGAGGAAGTGCCAGGTGCCCACTGGAGACGTTTCCAGTGACAGATGAATGCTACCATCAGCAGCCGGGGCGTGATGAGGGTGGTGGTTTTATGTTACAGGTGAGTTGTGTGACCAGGGTGGTCCTTTCCTTCGGGTCTTTTGAAGATCTTTGGGGGTGGTGCTGGTTGTTTCCTTGATGTGGCATAAGATGCTACTGGCATCCAATGCCTGGGGTTCAGGATGGCCGAACATGAGTGATGTAAGAGCTTTGGGCTGTGCCCCAAAGGCTCACAGCACCCTTGTGGGGAAGCAGTCTTAGTGACAGGGTTTTTGCAACCCCTAGATGTTTTTAGATTTGAGATTCTCAAAATCTCCCCCTGTGGCCACAGTGGCAGCTTACTGAGCACCAGCAGATCTCCGACTCTTGTGGTTCTTCTGGGAGAATGGAGCTAACAGTGGCCATAACCCTTCCACTGCCAATGGGCACTTGCTCTGCAGGCATGGGGATGAGCAGGCTCGTGCCTGCACAGGCTTCTGAAGGGCTGGACTTGTGTTTCACTTTACTGCTTATGTAGGAATCCAACATGCCAGGGCTGTCAGCCTAATTTTTAAAAACAAGGCCAAGGGCTTGGCACTTGACCCTGGTTCTGAGAAGGGTCCAAGCTTGGCATTTTTGTGCTCCAAATGGAGAGACACTGCAGAAGATGAGACCATGGTGGCACTCTGGGGGGTAGGGGGTCGTGAGCCTTCCTGCTAAGGGCCCTGAGATGCCCTTGGACCATTTAGGCAGGCAAGGTGGGCAATTGAACTCGTCCTGTCCCAGTAAGTTGCTTCCTTATGAGTTATGAGGATGATCCCAGCTCCCATGAGGAGGAGTGCAGAGGGCTAGGTCTGGATGCCCTGCTGCCTGACTCTTAGGATAAAGATCAATCCCTCTTTTAACATTTTATTTCATTATTTTTTCATTAAAAAAAGATGTATTTACTTTAAAAGAGTTACAGAGAGAGGGAGAGACAGATAGATTCCATCCACTGGTTCACTCCTCACATGGCTGCAATAGCCAGAGCTGGGCCAGGCCAGGCCAAAGCCAGGATCCAGGAGCTTCATCCGGATCTCCTATGTGGGTGGCAGGGGCACAAACACTTGGACCTTTTTCCATTGCTTTTCCCAGGCCATTAGCAGAGAGCTGGATTGGAATTGGAGCAGCCAGGATATGAACTGGTGCCCATATGGCATTGCAGGTGATGGCTTTACCCGCTACACCATAGCACTGACCCCAAGATCAACCCCTCTTGAGGCCTTTAAGGTCTGACCTCTACAATCTTAGTGTCTGTCTATGTATCTAGCTATCTCTATCATCTATCTATTTGTATCTGTCTTGTCTCTCTCCATCTCTCTTTGAGCCACATCAGCCATCTTTTAGTCCAGCTCTCACTAAGTCCCTTTCAGCCCCAGGACCTTTGCTCATGCAGGTCGCTCACCTGCTATGTAGCCCACCTTCCAAGAGAGGAGTGAAGAATGTCAGGTTTGCACTCTCCTGGCTTCCCTCACAGCCAGGCCACAGGCACATGGCCAGACAGCTGCACCCACCGCTGAGTTACTCTGAGGCCTGCGATGGGAGAAGCACGGGCCCCACGGACCCCAGCTGGGTAGGCTGGCAGCGGCAGGGGCAGTGCCACCTGTTTCCCGAGGAGCTGTGGCAGCTGGGGCACTGGAGGCAGCGTGTTGAGTCCTGCAGGGTCTGTGCCTCGTCGTGGGTGGGAGCCGCGGGGGACAGGACCCTTGCTCCTCTCTGCCAAAGCGCCCAAGCTGGCTTCCCCCACCCTCCCGAGATGCGGGCGGGGTGCCCCGCGGCTGTTCCCCTTGCGCCTCCATCAACCAGTGTGTTTTTGCTGGGTGCCACTAAGCTGGGAGGGGCCAGTCTCTGCAGATGCCATCTGAGCTGCTGGTGCCTGAAGTGCCCCTCCGTGGCCCAGCTCAGCGACACCACTTACTGTTGGCTCGCTTCTTAGTGCGCAGTCAGCATCCCCCACACACACCCTGGCAGTGGTCCATGGGCTCCTCTTACCCAGGGACCAGCTTTGGTCTTTTCCCCCAGGTCTTTCAGGTGGTGGGTCAATCCAGTGCTTGGCTCATCAGATACCTTGTCCTAAGTCTCTGAATGGGAATAGGAGATCCTGTAGGGATGGCCTGGATCTAAGCCATGGCAGAGGCAGTGTGCTTGGCAGCCAGCTCTGCTTTTTGGCCCCTGCCTGCCAGGCGCCCTTGGGGAATCCCTGTGTTCCAAACCTGGTCCCTAGCTTTTTGCTCGCTCTGTGACCTCTCAGGAGCCAGACAAATAACAGAGAGGGATAGGGAGCGACAGAGAGAGATCTTCCATCTGCTGGGTCACTCCCGAAATGGTTGCAAAGGCTGGGCTGGGCCAATGCTAATGCCAAAACCAGTAACCAGTAACCAGTGACTGCATCCTGGTCTCCCACATGGTTGGCAGTGCCCAAGTACTTCCCAGGCACATTAGCAGGAAGCGGGATTGGAAGTGGAACAGCTGAAACTCAAACTGGCACTCTGATATGGAACGCTGGCATTGCAAGTTGCAGCTTAACCCACTGTATCACTATGCTGGCCCCTACTGTGTTTAAGAGAGTCACGTGGGCTGGGCAGTTAACCTAGTGATTAAGATGCTGGTTAAAAGGCCCATACTGCGATCGGCATTGTGGCATAGCTGGTAGAGCCATCCTGTATCAGTGCTGGTTTGTGTCCCGCCTGCTCCACTTCTGATACAGCTCCCTGCCAACGGCTTGGGAAAAGCAGTGGAGGATAATTCGAATCCTTGGGCCACTGCTGTCCATGTGGCAGACGTGGACGAAGCTCCTGGCTCCTGGCTTTGGCCTGGCTCAACCCTGGCCATTGTGGCCATCTTGGGGAATGAACCAGTCCGTGAAAGAATGAACCAGTGGATGGAATTTACAAAGAGTGGATCTCTGTTTGTAACTCTGAATCTCAAATAAATAAATAAGTAAATAAATCTTTTAGAAAGAGAGAGAGAGAGAGAGAGAGAGAGAGAGAGAGAGACCCACACCCTGTACTGGAGTGCCTGCCTTGATTCCTGGCTTCAGCTCCTGACTCCAGCTTCCTGTGAATGCAGATCCTGGGAGGTATGATGGTGCCTGCTGATGGCTCTGAGTAGTTGAGTCCCTGCCACCCATGTGTGAGGCATGAATTGTGTTTCCATTTCCTGGCTTTGGCCTGGCCCAGGTGCAGCTGTTGTGGATAGGAGGTCTCTGTCTCTGGCTCTCAAATAAACAAAAATTACACAAAGATGACACAGGCCTTGCTGGTACACACTGCTCACTGACTGACACGTGCTGCCTGTGCTGCTGGCCCCTGTGTGGCCATTCCACGCAGCTGCCGCTCTGCAACTCTGCTCATGTCCTCACTGCCGCTGCAAAGCTTCCTGTGAGGTGGAGCAGCCAGAGGGCAGGGCCTATGTCATGTGGATTGTTGTGTCGGAGGGCACAGCCAGGCAGGGCTGCGGCATAGTGGGTCTTCAGGGAGTATCGCTGAAGGTGACTCTGTCCTGTGCCCGGTGCTGCAGTGAGAGCCCAAGAGGCAAGTCTCACCTCAGGAGCTGAGTGTCCTCACCATGACAGCTGCAGCCTCTCCTGGGCTGTAGCCTCTCCAAGCCTCTCATCTGCACATGAAGCTCTTTACACACCTCAGTGTTGCCACTGTGCTCCATGGGCCATGCAGTGGGACCATGGATTGCACACTTGGCAGGGGCCATGCTCACTGATCAGTCAGTGACTAGTTAGGGGGATGGGGAAGCCAACAATCATTTGTTTTTAATTTTGACTTTTCATTTTATTAGAGAGAGAGGGAGAGATCTAGAGAGATCTTCCTTTGGCTGATTCCCTCTTCAAATGTCTGCAACAGCCAAGACTGGGCCATGCCGAAGCCAGGAGCCAAGAACTCCTTCCTGGTCTCCCAAATGGATGGCAGGGCCCAAGTATTTGGGGCACCTCTACTGCTTCCCAGGGAACTGCATCAGAAGTGGAAGAGCTGGGACTCAACGAGGCACTCCAGTATGGGCTGAGGGCATCGCACGTGGTGACAACCAAATGTCTGCCTCACCAACAATTATTTCTGCTGTATGTACATGGGTTAATTTCAGGGCTATCTATTCTGTTCCATTGATCTGTGTATTGGTTTTTATGCCAAGTTTACCCTTTACAAGAAAAGAAAGAACAGCCTAATCCACTCCCCCTTCATCTGCCATTGTGTGGGGTCCTGAGTCTTGCAAAGCCCAGAGCAGGGCTCAAGAGGCTCCTGCCAGCCAGGCACCCATGGTGCCAAAGAGTTCCAGGTGATTGGGGTCTCAGGGCCCTGGGGCTGGAGTGGAGCTGGCACTGGCAAAGCCTTCGTGTGCTCCACCCACAGGAGCCTGTTTCCCTGGAAGACCCATTCCTGGCTGCCCCAGCCTGGGGCTACAGCTCCTCATGCCGGGCTCTGCTCTCTCTTCCCAGGGCTCCTGCCTCCCTGACCTCGTTTCCAGCAGACCTCATTGCCTTTGCCTTCCACGGGTCCTGGAAGTGAGTGAGAAGGTCCTCTATCTAGTACCCCAGGTCCCAGTTAAAGGAGCAAAGCAGCCATCCGACATGTCTCTCCTCTTGCCCAGCAAAGGGACAGGAGGCAGGGGGTTGCAGTCATGGCCAATAGCCACTTCAAGCTGCATCTGGGGACACAGGGACAGCCTCTGCTCTGCGCTGCCTTCTGCTCCCTCCCAAGGCCTTGGAAAGCTTGCCGGTGGAGACCTGTCCCAAAGGCCTCTTGCGGCATTTCACATCACAAGTGTGATGCCTGCTAGAGAGCAGGGCTGTCTTCTCCCAGGCCCTCAGCACAGAGGGTTTGAGCAGGGCTTCAGCTGCCGCCTTCCCAGTGCAGAGCAGAATTCTGGTCAATTGTGTGCCAGTGACTGACCGGCCTGCGAACAGATGGAGCTGGGGTGCTCTCTGCTCCTGGCCTAGTAACGTTATCTGCCTGCAAAAGATACATACTCAAGAAAGGAAATTTCTTCAAGGCCTTGGGCTCGTTTCCTTTCCCGTTAAGCAGAAGAATGATGGACTGGCCTTGCTTCAAACACAACTTCAAAGAGAGAAATACCACTGGGAACTGCTACAACCTCAAACCACAAATTAACCAGCAGCCCAGCCAAATACTGCTCAGTCTGGACACAGAGCAGGGAGCAAGCTGAGCCAGTAATGCCTCCTCAGAAGTGGAGCAGAAATCAGATTGCCCTCAAGTTAAAGGTTGCATTCCTGAGCACCGTAGAGAAATAGAAAACAGGCCTCTGATTAGATGAATGACATTTAAGGCCCTGGGCCCCAAGAGTGGTGGGACAGCCCAATCAGATGGCCGAAGAGAGCTCAGAGAAGAGATACAGGGTTCAAAGAAGAGATTAGGAGAAAAGAGAAGGCGATGAAATGAATGTAGCAGAGCTCAGGGAAGAATGGGAAGGGAAAATAGTGACTAAATAAATGGAAATGAGCAGAGGATTGGAGAGACGATGGCACCTATGGCAGAGAGAAAGAGATGCCACACACATCCAACCGGTATCCCTGAGACAGACAGCAAAGAACTGAAGAGAATACTCTTGGAGAAAATCACACTGACGTCATCCATCTGCCCCTTAGTTCTCAGTGCCAAGAAGCGATGGGGCCAGGGTTACAAATTTCTGAGGACAAAACAGTTTGCTTCAAGAATGAGGCATCCATCCAACATGTCCTTCAAATCTAGAAGCAAAAAAGTAAAAGTTACCACTGGCCCGTGAATTCTAGCCACCTACAAGCTCTATCGAAAGAACTCAGGAGTGAGAGAAATCTCACAGACATGGAATCCCTGTATATGCAAAAGTAATATTAAAGATTGGTGGAATTAAGTGTCTGTGTGTACCTGCTATCAGACAGAATGTAAGTGTCAGAAATATTAACACAAATCAGAGGCAAGGACTGGAGGTGGGCAGAAGTGTCGAGGGCGGGCTTTCCAGCTGTTGCAGAGTTGTTCGGTCCTGTGGTGGGGTGTGCAGCTGAAGACAGTATTTCAAGTAGGTTGGTGTTTTCCATAGTTTCCTTTTGTCACTTCAGCAGACTTTTAGGATCAAACATTCCTTGTGAAGAAACATTAATTGCAGTATCAACAAATATGCACATACATATATATAAAATGATCTCATTTTTATTGATCTAATACTCACACCATAAACTTTACCATTTTGAAGTGTACGATTCAGTGGTATTTGTAGTATGTTCACAAAGTCGTGCAACCATCGCCTCCAGAACATTCTCATCACCCCAAAGGAGACCTGGCACCTCGTGGTGGTCACTGCCCACTCCTCCCGGCTCCAGTGCTTGGCAACCTCTCATGCCAGAATTATTAGCCATCCTGGACATTTCGTATCATTGGGATCACACAACAAGTAGCTGTCTGTGGCTGGCTTCTTTCCTTTAGTCTGTGTCATGGTCTCATGTCACCCACCCATTCCTGCATCTGTGTCCAACTGTTGGTCTCTCAGGCCTGTGGCCCTGGGATGATGTTAATGGGGAGTAGCTGGGTGCTGGGACTTGAGGCACAACCTATCTCACCTTTGGGCTTTTCTGTCACACGTGGCTTTTTGCTGCAGGCATGTGTTCTCTCTTCGCCTCCTGCCAATCTCACCTTTCCAGTTAGTGACTGGAAAAGCATTTGCCGTGCTCCTCTGTGGGCGGAGCTACCTCTCCTTCCTGACAGACTGGCTTGGCCGGGCTTGTGGTTGGGGAAAAGCTGGTGGTCCTGCATGGCGCTGACATGTTCTGTCCGAGCAACTGACCCCTGGTTAAGGGGGCAGAGGAAAGCACTGCATTGGAAGTCGGATGGGTACAAGCACAGGCTGCTTCCCCTGCGGGCAGCTTCCTCCCTGGACATGGCCTCCCCACCATGCTGGTGTATTCTGCTGGGTGCAGACGGCTGGCTTGGGAATCCAGTTCAGAGGGCACTCAGGGGTGCTCACAGGAGAGAAATAGACCCCAGACCCCAGAAGCTACTGTCCTGTCCAGCTGTGCTGGGCGCCATGTGTGCACGTGTGCCTGTGTGTCTGGGAGCTTCCCACAGATGGAGTCTGTCAATCTTGGCTGGGTCATACCCTGTCTCAGAGTCTGTTTCCCCAGTTCTGAAATTGCGTTGGTTAATAGCGGCCAGAAGTATGGCCCCCACTCCAGGAGCTTCCAGTAAGAGATGGGAGAGGGCACTGCATCCCAACTAGAGTGGCAGTGGGGGTGTGGAGCACTCTCCCCTTTCCTGCCTGTCCCCCAACCCCCGCTTCCTCTCTTTTGCTCTGTGACACACGCAAACATGAAGCTGAGGCCCTGAGGGAAGCTGAGACCCTGCTGGGTACAAGGTAATCCTGTGCGGCTTCCAGTGAAAGCCAAGAATTATCTAGCCCTTCCTGTTCTCGGAACTGTGCTGTTTCCAAGACAACGCATTTTGTGTGATCATGGTCAAGGCAACGTAGATTTCGGCTCAGAATCAAGGTCACAGGATAATACCGATTCACCACGGCAACAGCAGACTGCTCATCTGACATGGGAGATGGGATTCGCTACGAAAACCACATGCAGATTGCTGGTTCCTCAGCGACCTGCACTGTGAAAGAGGTTTAACTCCAGGGAGATCTGGAACGCACAGCCCTGGAAGGCACAGGGTCCCGTGTAACTCAGCCTATGCACTTTGCCAGATGGAGCCAGACGAGCAGATGGTGACACTGGTAAACAAACGTGTCACAACGGGAGCCAGCCTATCTGAGCTGGCCTCAGGTTTAGTTCAGTGCACACATCCATGCAAGGAACATGTCCTTTCGCAAACAAGCCCTGTGTGGCTCCAAGTCCGTTTGAAGAGTTGACAAACTCTGCCACCAGCTCACTATGCAAGCTGGGTGGGCGCCTGCTGTGCACAGGGCTTGCGGGAATGAGTGCGGGTTCTAGGACAAAACCTTGTAGTTTAAGATTTGATCTTGTTGCTAACTTCTTAGGCCGAGGCCAATTGTTGATCACCCTCTAGCTCATGCCTCTCTTCCCTGCCCAGCGAGAGGGCAGGGCCTCCTTTTGTTCTGGTAAGCTTGGGCCTGACGTCATTGTGCAGAATGCTGGTGTGTACACACTCACCCACCCACCCACCCGTCCATAAGACCTGCTGTTTGGGATGACGGAAGGAGGAGGAGCCAGGAACTATGCACGCCTGCAGGTGAAGGCGAACATCTCTGTGGATCCCCAACCCCCCGACCTGAGTGAGTGGGGACTCCTCACTGTTGATCCCTGGGAATTACGGCCTGAGTGTCCTGCTCAGGCCTTGAAGAAGAGCTGGGCTGGTGATAGGGACTGTGGGGGTGGTTCCATTCCATGCACACCCTGATCCATTCCCCAGCCAGGACTCCTCCCCTCTGGCATCCTCTCCCAAGGGTCTCTAGCTTCTCCCTGGGTACCGCCGCACCCACTGGCCTGAGAGCCTCCCTCAGGAGCTCCTGGAGCCCAGTTGATCTCTCTTCCTCCTGAGGGAGCCGCTTCCAGAACCCAAAGTCTGGACACTGGGGCTGGCCGAGTGGCCAGTGCTCTCAAGGGCAGCTGTCCTCTGTGGGCAGCTCAGCCAATGGAAATGTGTACTAGTAACTGCAGGAGTCCCATGGCTCAAGCTGCAGGGGCTGCACACACCCTCCCTGGGCACGTGGGTGAGGGCTACAGGCACCCCACACCAGCATGCCAGCTCTGCTGCTGCACTTACCAACTTGCCCACACGTCCAGCATGTCTGCCTCTCCCAGGTCAAGGAAATGCTGGGGGCACTCTGTATCAGAGGCAGTGCTGGGCACCTTTCCTCACCCCTTCTCTCTGCCTCTTCCTGCGAGTCCCTCCTCCCACTGATTCCCTGGTACCTGAGGCCTGAGGTCCCCGGGGAGCTGGCCGAGGATGCACTGAGAGGAGTGCTGGGAAGTGCAGGAGCGGCATGGGGATTAATGTGGGGCAGGCCAAAGGAAGCACTCTGAGCACGTGAACTTGATAGTGAAGGCTGACAGGGGGCAGGGTAGAACTCTACAGAAGTGGAATACCTGTGGCACGGCCTCGTGTTAGGCTCACGTTGGCAGTGCGGCGTGCGTTCTGCTGCACTGGATTTGCTGACAGCCCCGCTCTCCTCAGGGCTCCTCTCACCAGTGTAATTATTTCACAGCCTTGCTTCTTCACTGGCGCAAAGATCATTTCTTTTCCTCTTGAGAACACAAGCTCCCCAAGGGCTCCTTGAGGCACCTCGAGCCCCCCTCAACTAAACAACATTCATGGAGCCCCAGCTCGGGCCAGTCCTGGGCTAGGGGTCAGAGGCTTTAAGTTCAGAAGGAGCTGGAAAGCTTTCAGCAGCTCCTATCCCCCCTCCAGGAGACCTGAGTGTCCTTTTGGAGATCTGGGCTGCAGCTGATGCCTCCACCTCGCCTCCCTGCTCTTCTCCTCACCTCCCGCCTCAGTTGAGGCTTGCATGTCTCCAGGGACCACCGTCCCCGTGCCAACAGGTGCAGGAGAAGGGTCCGACACTCCCCTTTGCCCTACGACATCACTTCCTGTACCTGAACTCCTGAACCTGTGGGTAAATTCTGGTGCCCTAGGCTCACCCCACCTGGTCACATCCATCTCAAGTGTCCCTGTTGTCATTCCCCCCTCTTGGTGCCCTGCTCTCACAGGTACACCCTGGGCCTGCCCCGCTCAGGCCCTCTCACACTGCCTCTCCCCCCTTCCCCCATTCCGCCCTGTCCGGCCTCATTACATTCCGTGACCTTGATGGGAAACGGCACCAGCCCTGTTCCACCTGCCTTTGTCCCAGCCCCCTGCAGGATGTTCTGGTTTTTACCACTGGGACCACTGCTCCTCACCCTTGTACCCCTGCCTTCCACATGCCCATTCTGTGAAGCTGCAGTGGGTACCAACGTGTTTGCCACTTGTGCCCTGAGCCCCAACTTGGTGCCAGGCACCATGGCCACTTCCACCAGTCTCCTGCCCTCATGCATGTTATCATCTAACTGCAGGCGGGAGGGCGCCATGTCTCCTCAGAGCCACCAGAAGTGGGGCCGTGGCTTTTGGGCAGATGCTTCACATCCCCCAACTCGCTGACCTTGCCCTGCTCTGTGCCCTCGTTGCCAGCAGAGCCCCATCATATGTGAGCAAGCTGGCCGCAGTCACGTGCTCAGCCTTGCAACCAGGGCAGAATAGCATTGCAGTCTTTACTTCTGCACCACAAATGACCACAAAGTGCACCGTTTTCACTAGCACGACAGCTGGCAGTTCCATCAATCAGAAGCTCCAGGTGTGATGTGACGGGCTTAGGCACAGGTAGAGCTGTCTCTGTGGTTTGTGGGGCCTAAACTTTACAAGTTTGGAAGATACTCTTTAAGATAAAGAATGTAAAATGAGCAACACAAAATTGCTGGGAACCGTCCCTCCTGGAGGGGCCTGTGCCAACAAGGGGCCCGGGAGTTCACACACTTGGGCTGGGGTCTGAGTGCCGAAGCAGGGGGCTTGGGCAGCTCCCGATCCCTGCCTCCATCCTTGTATCTTCCAACTCCTCTGCTTGGGTCACTTGGTCTTCTCCCTGTTGGCTCTCATAGTGATGCATGTAACTACATTGGGGGCTCACCCGGATGACCCAGGATGATCTGCCCATCTCAAGGTCCTTCATCTGTAACTGCACAGCACAGTCACAGGGTCCAGGGACCAGGCATGCATCTCCCTTGGGGGCCACCACTGTCCAGTGGGCTTGGCCATATGGACCCTGAGCAGCCCAGGAGAGACAGAAACCTGGGAGCATAGCCAGGGGAGACTCTGCCCCCTCTGGAAACCCCTGCTATCTGTAGGAATCCACAGCACAATCAGAACACAGTGTGAGGCCTGGCTGCCTAGGCTTGAATTATGCTCGTTCTGGGGCAGGGAAGGATGGGACAGTCCCTGGCCTGGCCTGGAGTCCATGCAGTTGCCCTAAAGGGGGTCAAGTCGACAGTTGACTGATGTGTTAGGAGCTACCAAGAGGGTGCAGATAGGTGGCCTGGCTCCTGCTGTCGTTGCTTTCTCTGCTTCTTTTGATGAGTAAATATAAGCGAGGTGGCCTTCAATATGAAATTGAGGCCCTCTTTGGAGCCTTAAGCCGCCCTCTCCTGTTTAAAGTACAGTCGCTCTGAGTTCCCACTGGGCTCCAAGCCTCTGCCCTGTGCTCTGTTCACTCACACGGTGACAGCCATGACAGAGTATCACAGACTGGGTGGCCTCACACCACAGAAATGCATTTCTTGGTTCGTGGTTGCATTGCTCCAATCTCAATATGTGCCTTTTTCCCCTTCTGTTTCCTAGGAGGGCTCTTGTCATTGGAGTCATGGCCCACCCTCATCCAGAATGATCTCATTTGAGATACTTACTCTAACTACATCTGCAAACATCCTTTTCCAAAAATAAGCTCACGTGCACAGGGGCCAGGTGGATATATCATTTGGGGACAACTCTTCAAAGCCCTGCAAGTGGGGTATCTATTTCACAGTGTTATGTAACAAATTTCCACACACCCAGAGGCTGAAAACAGCACACAGGTATTCTTCCTCCTCTCGCCCCTGGTGAGCAGCATGGGCTTAGACTCTCCTTCCATGCTTGTGCCAGTTGTTAGTGGAATTTGCCTCCTTGTGGTTGTAGGACTGAGCACGTTCTGCAGCCATTCACAACACAGCCACCCCACACCTCAGCTGTGCACTGCTTCCCAGCCAGCTGCAGGCTCAGTGGCTCCGGCTTCCAGAGACAGAGCCCTATATGACTCTCTGTAGCCATTGAGAGGGACACCCATTGCCTTGATCACAGTCTTCTGGGGAAGAAGCAAGTCCACGGTAGGGTCTGTCTGTACTCAAGAGGTGAGATTACACAAGACGTGACTCATAGGGGCTCACTTTAGCGTTCTGCTCAGCATCTGGGTCTGCTGGTCACCAAGCCTGGGTTACTACTCCCTATCCTCTGCTGGCTGCGTTCTCACGTGGGCGGGGAAAGAGGAGAAGGTTGGGAAGGGCTCTTTGAGGAGGTCTTCCCTGAGCAGGGTTTTGCAGCTCAAGGTAAGCTTGTGGCGGTGGGCACTCCAGGACCAGGGCACAGGTGGAGCCAGCAGCAGACGCAGCAGTAGCTTGAGGCAAAGCACTAGAAGGCCTGAGGAGGGAGAAGCAGCTCTCCTGTGTGCTGGCCATCTCTACCAGCTGCTGGGGACAGCAGCAGACAAAGCACACACAGCCTTAGTGCAGCTGCAAAGAGCTGCAGGCCAGGAGAAATGGCCAGAGACTAAAGGGGATGAGCTGGGACCAGAGGTTGGCCAGGGAGTCTCTGTACAAGGTGACACTTTTTTCTCCCCAGAAACCTTTTATTTAAGGAATACAAACTTCACGCATTTCATAAATACAACTTTAGGAACATAGTGATTCTTCCCAGCCTACCTGCCCTCCCTCCCCCACTCCCACCCCTCTTTCTCCTCCTCTCCTATTCCCATTCTTTTTTACTAAGATGCATTTTTTTACTAAGATGTATTTTTCAGTTAACTTTATACACATGCGATTAACTCTATACTAAGTAAAGAGTTCAACAAATTGTATGAAAAAGAATTGTTCCTCAACAGTTGAGACAAGGGCTGTTTAAAGTTATTGCATCAGATAGGAGAGGGAATGGTAGGTGGGATGGGAGCGGGATGGGGGGTATGGGGAAAAGTACCATTATATTCGTAAAGATATATCTGTGTAAAAATGCATTCATTAAATAAAAAAATAGAAAAATAAAGTCATTGCATCACAAAGTGTCAATTTTACTTTTATAGATTACCTTTTAGGTGCTCTATTAGTTATCATAGATTAGGGAGAACATATGGTGTTTGCCTTTTTTGGACTGACTTATTTCACTAAGTAAGATATTTTCCAATTTTACCCATTTTGTTGCAAACTACAGGATTTCATTTTAACCACTGTATAGTATTCCACAGTATGTATAGTGTACATATTGCATAATTTCTTTATGCAGTCTTCATTTGATGGACATCTGGGATTTCTTATTTAAGCTATTGTGAATTGAGCTGCAATGAACATGGGGATAGAAATAGCTCTTTAATAAACTGATTTTTCTTGGTTTGGGTAAATTCCCAGGAGTGGGATGGCTGGTTCATATGCTAGCACTATATTCAGATATCTGAGGTATCTCCACACTGTCTTCAGTAGTGGCTTTACCAGTTTGCATTCCCACCAATAGTGGATTAGGGTATCTTTTTCCCCACATCCTCGCCAGCATTTGTTGTTTGTTGATTTCTGTATGAAAGACATTCTGACAGGGGTGAGGTGAAAACTCATGTGTTTTTGATTTTCATTTCCCTGATGGCTAGTGATCTGAGCACTTTTTCATGTGTTGGCCATTTGAATTTCCTCTTTGGAAAAATGTCTGAGCAAGACTGCAGAATCCAGGTCTGTACACAAAAATTAATTGCATTTCTAGCTATAAGCACCAAATAATTAAAATTGAAATTTAAAAGATATTTCTATGCAAAAATGACAAAACATCTTTGGAGGAATTTGTCAAACATCAGCAAAATCATATATAAAACAAAAAAATCTACTGTTCTCAAGATACACCATTTCAACATGGAAATACAGGTGCACGATGTTATTTAGTGCAGCTTTGTTTGTAGTTAAAAAATATTGGAATATAGAAAACTGTCCAAACATAGGAGAGTGATTACACAGACTACGGTATGTCCACATGATGGGGTTTTGTGCAGCTGTAACAACAGGATGAAGACATTCTGGGTGATTTAATAGAGAGATCTACATGAGTTATTGTTAGGTGGAAAAGCAAAGTGCAAGGAGAGCACAGTTGGCATGCCATGGTCTCTGGGTCCTCATCTTCAGGTTCCATCAATCATGGATGAAAACTGTTTAAAAAGAGGGCAGATGTTGTGGCACAGTGGGTTGACATGCTCACGTATGATTTTGGAGTGCTGGTTTGCATCCTGCCCACTCTGCTTCTGATCCAGCTTCCTGCTAATGTGCTTGGGAGGCAGCAGATGATAGCCCAAGTGCTTGGGTTCCTGTCATCCATGTTGGAGACCTGAATATGGTTCCTGGCTCCTGGCTTCAGCCTGGTTCAGCCTCAGCTGTTGTGGGTATTTGAGAAACGAACCAGTGGATGGAAGATCTTTCCCCACTCTCTCTTTGTCTCTCCCTCTCTCTGTCATTCTGCCTTTCAAATAAATTAATACATCTTTTAAAAAAATTGAAAAAACATGCATGTACTGAAAATATACAGACATTTCTTGTCTTTACTTCCTAACAGTAGTGTATAACAACTATTTACATTGTATATACCAGCTACTATAGGTAATGTAGAGATAATTTTGAGTATACAGGGGATGTGCACAGGTTGCAGGCAAATGCTATGCCATTCTCTATAAGGGACTGCAACATTCAGGGAGTTTGGGATCCACAGGGGTCCTGGAGCCAGTTCCTCTTAGATGGGATGTTTGTATGTAGTGTGTGGACCTTTCTGTAATCAACAAGGGAAAAGGACAAGGACAGCCCAGAAACAAAAAGTTGGTTACTTACAAGGGGTAGGGGTATAGAAAATGGGGCAGGAGGGACCTGCACTTCTCGGAGTGTGCCTTTTGGATTCATTTTTTAAAAAAAATTCTCTTGGTATTTTTTTAACAATTTATTCTTTATTGAATGAGTTTTGATTTTTATAAAAGATTTATTTATTTGAAAAGCAAAGCTGCAGAGAGAGTTGGGGGAGAGATAGATAGGTAAATAGATAAATAGATAGATAGATAGATATTCTTCCATCTGCATGTTCCCTCTCCAAATGGTTGCAATGGTTGGAGCTGGGCCAGGCTGAAGCCAGGAACCAGGATCTTCATTCAGATCTCTCATGTGGGTGGCAGGGGCTCAAATGCTTGGATCATCTTCCTCTGCTTTCCTAGTTGCATTAGCAGGGAGCTTGATTGAAATTGGAGCAGCCGGGACTCCAATCTGTGCTCCTATGGGGATGTTGACATTGCTTAACCCACTGTGCCACAACGCCAGCCCTTCATTTCAACTTTTGTAATCATGTTAATACTTTTCATATTGAGATAATAAAATTAAATCAGTAAGAATGGGAAGGGGGTGGGGCTGGCGCTGTGGCACAGTGGGTTAATGCCCTGGCCTGAAGCGCCGGCATCCCATATGGATGCCGGTTTTGGTCCCGGCTGCTCCACTTCTGGTCAAGCTCTCTGCCATGGCCTGGGAAATCAGTAGAAGATGGCCCAAGTCCTTGGGACCCTGCAACCATGTGGGAGGCCTGGAGGAAGCTCCTGACTCCTGGCTTTGGATCGGCACAGCTCTGGCCGTTGCAGCCATCTGGGGAGTAGACCAGCAGATGGAAGACTTCTCTGTCTCTACCTCTCTCTGTTACTCTGTCTTTCAAATAAATAAATCTTTAAAAATAAAATAAAAAGAATGGGAAGTGGGTAAAAGCTTAAAACTGAAGGCCAGTGAACCTTTGTATGCCAAATGACCATTGCAACCACCCTAAAGGTTGGAAAAAGAACTAATCCCCATAACAGCAATACAGAATTCGACTCTGTCGCCTTAGTCTTTGGCAAAGGTGCCAGGGGCAGGGGGACTGTCAAGAGATTGTAAGTTCTTTTGATTAGGTTTGTTTTTTGTAGCTCCTTCCCCTGACAAGGCTCAGGCATGACAAGCTCACCCCAGACAGTTCTTAATCCCTAATTCCATTCCCTACTGAAAGAAAGCAGAGCTCCTTGGAGAACGGCTGATCTCAGGCCTGGAGAAGCAAAAGTGCCAGATGACCCTTGTAGGAGGGTACTTCAAAGAGTTCGTGGAAAATGCAATTAAGACAAGTTTATTTTGCTGCAAAAATGTTTTGAAATCTATGTACAGCTTTTCATCATATGCATTTGCCATCAACATTTTGAAGATCTTGTAGCCCTTGTTATGCCTGGAAGTAGGTGCAGACCCAGCAGTCTAGATGGAGGTCTAGAAGCAAACAGGAATAGGGAGAGGGCAGGCACTGTTCCTGCTTGGCGACTACTTCATGAGGACAATCCAGTCCCCTTGGGCAATGCAGCATCAATCAGATTCCACTGTGGGTAGAGAGACCCACACCACTGGGGGCAGTGGTGCTGCGGCCACTGGAGTGGGGATGCTAACTCTGCTGGCGGCAGAAAGTCCTCTTCCACTGACAAAGAAAGCTCATTAAAATGTAGGGGCTCAGTGTCTCCACTGTGTCAGGGTCTTCCCTACGTGTCCCCAACCTCATTCTTTTGCAACTCCTGTCCCCACTTAAACATTCTTGGCCAGGCTGGGGATTCAACTTGTGCTTTGATTCAGCCAGTCACAGGATGAGATTTGTGGGTGATTTTCAGTGTTTGCAGCCCTGCTGCAATGTGTATCTGTGCTTCCTGCTGCTCTGTAAGAGGAAATAAGGAGATAAGAGATAAGGGTCTCTTTCATGGAGCACATACATTAGTGTATGTTAAATCTGGCAGAGGCTTTGATGAAAACTAGAATGTTATCATGGTCTTAAAGTGTCTCCCAGAGCCGGCACTGTGGCGTAGTGGGTGAAGTCATCGCCTGCGAAGGTGGCATCTGACATGGGTGCTGGTTTGTGTCCCAGCTGCTCCACTTCCAATCCAGCTCCGTGATAATGGCCTGGAAAGGCTGCAGAAGATGGCCCAATTGTTTGAGCCCCTGCACCTACGTGGGAGACCAGGAAGAGGGTCCTTGCTCCTGGCTTCCACCTGGCTCAGCCCTGGCCATTGCAGCCATCTGGGGAGTGAACCAGCAGAGTCTTCCATCCACTGGTTCACTCCCCAATTGGCCGCAACGTCCGGAGCTGTGCTGATCTGAGGCCAGGAGGTTCTCCTAGGTCTCCTATGTGGGTGCAGGGGCCCAAGGACTTTGGCCATCCACCGCTTTCCCAGGCCGCAGCAGAGAGTTGGATCGGAAGTGGAGCAGCTGGGACTTGAACTGGCACCCATATAGGATGCTGGCACTGCAGGCAGCAGCTTTATTTGCTACACCACAGCACCGGCCCCCGAGTTCTGAAATTTTCTAGCTCTGTGCATCCTGCCCACTTTCACCTGGACATTCTCTTTCTTCTGATTCTTATTGTAATTTAGCTTCGCTCGAGTCTCCTTTAAATGATGACTTGTACTGGAAGAGAATTCTGGCTGCTTAGTTCTGAACACTTCCAGAGGCTAGAGCTTAGTTAGGATCCCTTTTGCTCACTTGCTGTTGGATTGGGCAAAACTTCAGGTTAAGTTGCTGTTCGGAAATTTGCCTGCCTTTTTTCCAATGTGTATCTGTGCTTCCTGCTGCTCTGTTTTCGGCTGTTTAGTGATTTGCACCTACCACTCACATTTGGGTTCATTTTCTGACAATTTTACTTTTTTTATATTCCACAGGGTTTTAGATATTGTTTTTGGTTAACACAGTAATTGTACATATTGGTGGGGTATGATGTGATACTTCAAGATATTTATATGGTGTGTACTGATCCAATCAGGACAGTTGGCATTTTCATCTCACTTCATTATGGGTGGAGTCTTCCAACTTTTCTGTCTAGTTCTTCATGAAGTATATACTACGTTATTCTGGAACACTTGGACACATGCCCATTATCCAGTCTCCCTGTCTGTCTCCTTCCATTCTTCTCAACCTCTAGTAAGCATTATTCTAGGTTCTGATTGTCTATTTTTTAAGCTTCCTCTGTTTTTAAGCAAGGTTTGTTCATACGTAGTGTTGGGCAACTTTTACATACCTCTGCATAATTGGTAGCTCTGTAAATACATGGATTTGAACAACTGTTGGCAACGTGACTAAGTGAACACCTATAGAACATCACACCTGGCTACAGACTGCATATGGAATAGTTACAAGAACCAGCTACATACTGGGCCTCACAACAAGTCTCAACATGTTTCAATAGGTTGATGTCATTGAGAGCATGATCTATGGCCACATTGTACTTAAGACAGAAACCCACGAGAAAGGAAAAATACGTAGAGCAGGAAGCTGGCCTGGCACTCACAGTGAGGCCATATTGTTTTCTGACTGGACAGAAAAAAAAACCTCACAGTATGCCAGCCTTAGACAAGATTTTTCTGAGAGCATGAGAAAATCAGACAAAGCAAGGCTGCTTAACACTTTTGTCCAAGCACAGGTTAAAAAAAAGAAAGTTCAGTGTGCAAACACCTCCCCCTCTTGCCTGGCTGGTATGAGTGATGGCTGCTTCTTTACCCATTGAAGCTTTAGTTCTGCTCCAGTCTCCCCCCCTTGGAGAGAAGACATACTTAGATACCCACTTGTAGAATTGCTCTTGCTTTCTAAAAGCTCCTAGAGCAAACCACAGCTTCCTTACACACTTTTCCAAATCACCCAACCAAAGCCCAAATCTAATAACTGTTTTTGAGCAGAGAGGAATAAGCCCAACAGGGTCTCGCACAGATAAGTTCCTGGGAATCTTTGGCAGGAGAGTATGAACACTCAAGGCAAAAAGGTAACTAGAGGGGCCAGCACTGTGGCGTAGTTGGGTAAAGCCACCGCCTGCAGTGCCAGCACCCCATATGGGGGCCAATTTGAGTCCCAGCTGTTCCACTTCTGATCCAGCTCTCTCCTATGGCCTGGGAAAGCAGTAGAAGATGGCCCAGGTCCATGGGTCCCTGCACCCACGTGGGAGACCCAGAAGAAGCTCCTGGCTCCTGGCTTCGGATCAGCACAACTCCGGCCGTTTTGGCCAATTGGAGAGTGAACCAGTGGATGGAAGACTCTCTCTCTCTCTCTCTCTCTCTCCCTCCCTCCCTCTTTTTCTCTTTCTCCTCTCTTTCTATCCTTCTCTCTCTGTATAACTCTGAGTTTCAAGTAAATAAACAAATCTCAAAAAAAAAGGTAAGTAGAAAAGTCCTGAGAGGAAGAACACACTGAAATAACCCATGCTCCAAAGACAGTAACACAGAAATTAGGAAATAATTTGTTGAGTGGCAATAAAAGCGACACATCTTTTTCAGTCAGCTAGCTGACAGTAAACAGATGGTACATGTAAATGGAATAATTTGAGGAGAGTTATTTGAGGTGGATTTGGAAAGTGTCAACTTGGGTAGCCTGAACTACATTTCCCTGAATTCCCTTTTAGATAGTTTTCAGTTAGGTGTCCCACATGAGAGATTGTGATGAAACACTTGGAGAAGGCAAGGGAGACACAGATAACTGAGAAAGTTCTCATAGCTAGAAGACAGAAGAAACAAAATAACAAGATAAATAATATCAAAGAAAAATGGGTCAAAGTTTTGAATAGGTATTTCTTCGTGATAGACAAAATCCAAATGGCCCATAAGCATATGAAAGGTGCTCAGCTTCATTTGTTGTTCCCACACTGTATCTTAACACTTCCATGAGACACCACTGCACCCTCAGCAAGCGGCAGGATCCAAGAAGTCAGGATTCTGAGCTGGCCATGCTGGAGAGCAATGGGGAACTTTCATACACAGCTGATGGGAGTGTGCACTGGTAAAAGAGCTTGGCATAGGAGCCGGTGCAATGGCACAGTGGGTTAATCCTCTGTCTGCAGTGTCAGCATCCCATAGGGGCGCCAGTTCGAGTCCCGGCTGCTCCTCTTCCAATCCAGCTCTCTGCTGTGGCCTGGGAAAGCAGTAGAAGACGGCCCAAGTCCTTGGGCCCCTGCACCCATGTGGGAGACCTGGAGGAAGCTCCTGGCTCCTGGCTTCAGATCGGCCCAGCTCTGACCATTGTGGCCATTTGGGGAGTGAACCAGCAGATGGAAGACCTTTCTCTCTGTCTCTTCCTCTCGCTGTCTGTAACTCTACCTCTCAAATAAACAAATAAAATCTTTTAAAAATAAGAGGTTGGCATATTAAAAACTCACTTCCCTTATGATCTAGCAATTTCACTGCCAAATACACAAACTCTAGTTAAACTTGAGTGTATGGGCACCAGGAAGCAAGTGTGCACAGTTGTAATGTATTTAAAGGTGGCTACCCCCTAAAGGATATGTCTATGTCTTAACCCCTGGACCCCATGAATGTCAATGATTGTGAAATGATTGTCCAGGTGGATGCTAAGTTCAACGAGAAATATCCTTGTAAGATAAAAGCAGAGGAGATTTGAGACAGACAGAAGAGCAGGACGTGATAGAAATAGATAGTGGAGTGATGTGGCCACAAGGGAAGGAGCCATAGAAGTTGGAAGAGGTAAGAAATGTCCCTGCATACTCCCAGCTCCTTTAGAGGGAAGGTGCTTTGACCACACCTCAAATTCGGACTTCTGGCTGCCAGAACTATGAGAGAATCAATTTTGGTGTCGGTGACCTTACAGGAAACGAATATAATGGTTCATCGTACCATGTGATGGCTGAAAACAAGTGCAATATCCAGCAGGGGTGGAATGTTAAATAAGCCATGGTACTGAAATGAAGAAGAATAAACTATTCATGCTATCAGATAAAGTTCAAAAATAGGCAAAATTTAACCATGTGTCTATAGATGGATGTGTGTTTAAGTGGCAAAAATCTGATGTGAAACAAGAAATGGTTACCATGGAAATTAGGGTGGGACAAGGAAGCAATTTAAAGGACACACTCCTGGCCAGAGGGCAGGGCTCTAGCCCTTGATCAAAGGGTGGTGATGTGAATATGTTCACAATATAATTGCAAAGTTATAAAGACAGGAAAATGTATGCAAGACATACATGAGCGATACGCTCCTCTGTGTCTGGACCATGATCCAACAATTCAAACAGTTAAAACATTCGAAAGCAAAATTAAACCAATGACTACTTGCACATAATAGGCCTCTATATCTGGAAAATCCAAGAGACTCTCCTGAAGTGTTACAAAGAGTAAGCAGAAGGGCTGGCACTGTGGCACAGTGGGTTAAAGTCACGGCCCGCAGTGCCGCATCATATGGGAGCTGATTTGAGTCCTGGCTGCTCCACTTCCAATCCAGCTCCCTGTTAAGAGACAGAGCAGCAGAGTATGGGAGAGCTTGGGTCCCTGCACCCATGTAGGAGACCTGGAAGAAGCTCCTGGGTCCTGGCTTTGGCCTGGCCCAGTCCCAACCCGTTGCAGCCATTTGGGGAGTGAACCAGTGGATGGAACACCTATTTCTCTGTCTCTCCTTACTCCCCGCAACTCTGCCTTTCAAATAAATAAAATAAACCTTTAAATTTAAAAAAGCAGGATAAAGAATGAGCAGAATTCATAAATTGGCTGGGTACAAAGTTATTTAGATACACAAGTTAGGAAACCTAATGAATGACTCCATTTAACAAAAAAGGTAGAATACCTAGAAAAATTCTTTTCAAGAAAAATGCAACATCTATGTGAAGCAACTTGAAAATGTTTCTCAGGGATGTGGCAAAAGGTCTGAATGAATGGAAAGTTCTACTATGCTTTCAGGAAAATGTAACTTCATGAAGATGCAAAATCTCTTTATCAATCCATAAATACAATATGATCCCAAAATATGATGACAGAATTGTTGGGAACTTGTCAAAATGTATCTGACATTACCATAGAAAACTAAAGGAGTAAAGATTTCCTAATGAGAGGGGCACTATCATAATAACAGGTGTGTTTTGAGATACATTTCATAGTTATTATTGAATCTTCGTAGGTCATTCCCTGATGATGAAATTTGGGTTTTGGCCTTGGCCATTTGAAACTGACCAAACCTGTTTTCAATGATTTTCCAAGTAGGTTCAGGATCTACAGCCCCAACCTGCACCATTTGGCCCTTTCATTGGGCTACCAAGTCTGTAGGCAGCTTCTAGTCTTGAGGATTTTCTGAACCAGGGTTGAGGCCTCACTCATCCCCATGCTCCAGGAGACACCAGAAGGCTGACCATCTCTGCCTGGGGGGAGGTGGAGCTGGCAGGGATTTCCTGCTCTCGGGACTCACCTGGAGCTCTGGAAGACTCCCTCTTCTGTTGGGGCTGTCCGGTGGTCCAGCTTCCCTAGGGGCCGAGCCTCCTCGACTGTAGGGCAGGTGCGGGCACTGGAGGCAGCCCTGTGCATGGGGATCAGCCCTCTGTCCCCGTCCAGGCCCCCTGGCCCCACCCACCTGGATGTGCTGCAGAATCCTGCGGGCGCACCAGTCCCCCAGCTCGGCGTATCTCCCCGCCAGCTCCTCATCGGCCTCCCCGAACTGCTCGACCAGGTTGAGCAGCATCATGGGCACTGCCATGGACTCCGCCGCTGGGGACCCTGGGAGCTGGGGCCGGCCCAGCCCCGATGGGTCCTCCCGCACCCAGCCGATGATCTGATCCATCATCTCCAGGGCCTCACTTTGGGGGGGGGCAAGGAGAGGCCCAGCTGAGGCTGCTGTCCCACCTGTCCCGTCCCCAGGTACCTGGTGGGGTCCTGAGGACTCGGCCCTGGGCGGGAAGCCCATGGCCTCTCGTGCACTCCAAGGACACTTCACCAAGGGGCCTGCTGTGGGTCTGGCTCCTGGGCTGGGTTGGCCCCAGCCTGCTCTGGGGGCTCCCCGTCTGGGGGTGCAGGCAACTCCCAGGCAGTGGAGTCAGGGTCTTATAGTACAGGGAAGAGGGAGAGGTTCCCTGCCAACTGGGGGCAGGGCACAGATGAGCCCTCTGCCCAGGTTCCCTGTGCAAGGTGGAGACATCATCCATAGACATGAGGCACAAAAACAGTGCAATAAAGGGGTAGGGGCATTGCCAGAAGCTTCCAGGACCCTGGGAATCCACTGGAAGGAAGACAGGGAAGAGCAGACTTGTACTTTTGTGGAAGCTGGCTTATCTGAGGACGTGGCTGGACAAAAAACTAGGAGTACAGTCCCCCAGGGTGACATTGCTGAGCCAGGGCCTGCCCTTACGAGTGTGGGAATGATGAGCGAAATTTCCAGTAGCACAATGGGACATGTGCTGGGGTGGCCAGTGAAGTTGACGGAGGTGGGGACAGGGCAAGGATGGGAGGGGCTGGAGAACCCCAGGGTGCAGGGCAGAGGGTTCATTTGCTGATGCTGTGTGCTGGGTTCTGCATGCATCCACTAGGTGTGCAGCCCCTCACAGCACAGCTTGCATCATGCAGGTCCCCTGTGTGGTCACACTTTGGCTCCATGTCTCTCTCTCTCTCTGGTGCCCTGTCTCTGAGGGCAGGACCCTTGTCACTGACTTTGGTATTCCTGGGGTTCAGCACATAGCAGGTGTACCACAAGGGGTTAATGGACAATGCTCAGAAAAAGGATGAGGGAGCCAAGGGTGTTTCGGAGCCACACTGCTTGGAAAATTTAGGTACTTTTTAAAATTATGCTTTCGAAGGAAATGCATTTCAGGTGACTAGTCGGATGCTGACCTGTGCCAGCTCATGCTGGCACACGAAAGTTGCTCTGTGGCTGTTGGAGAAACTAGTGAGGCTGGAGCAAAACACAGCTCTGGAGGGTTCAGAAAAATGGTTTGAGAGACTGGTGGGGAGGACAAGCTAAAATCCAGTGAGCTTCAGAGCAGAAGCCCCCATTCCTATCTGTATGTCCGCTGTCCCTCCCAGGTGGGCCTGGAGCTAGACATGGGCAGGGGAGAGGGGTGTGATGTGGACCTGGCCCAGAAGGATGACAGAGGTGCACATGCTGGCCTAAGATAACATCTGGGGGCTATGAATTCTTAGGCAGACAAGACTTCTAGGAGCCCTCAGGCAATCTTCCCAATGATTTTGGATTTTTGAATGTTCCACCGAAGACTTGTTTGTTTTACAGAGGATGGTGCTGTAGAAGCTACAGGGCTCAGGTTGGCAGGGTTGCTAGGAGAGCACAGATGGAATATTATCAGTCCCCTGCTAGAGGACAACAGGACCCCCAGAGAGAAGGTCCAGCCTGTCCCTATCTCCTCTGGCTCAGTATAAGCTGTCCTAACATGCAGCTGTTGCTTTGATCTGAGCACAACTGAAGCTTGCCAGAACACAGCTTGCACGTTTTAAGGAAAAATAGGTGGAATTCTCAGTAACATGCTTTCTGAAACCAGAAAAGCAAGCAGAAACGGCTGGACTGGGTGGGGCAGGTGCACTGGGAGATGGCTGTGCTGTCATGTAGGAAAAGCGACCCCCCCAGGCGAGCAGTATCACATCACCTGCTGTGGTACATTTGGGGTGGTTGGATGGGACCCCGCAGGAAAGATGACATGGGCCCTGCCTAGACCCATACCAGAAGCTAGGGAGAATGGGTTGGGGCAGGAAGACATGGTCCTTTCCAGAGTGTTGTGCCCTTTGTTGGGATTCACATCCTAGAGCCCACTCTGCGCTTGTCCTTCTACAGGTGGGCAGCTGACTTCACAGTTGGGCGGTGTTTGTGTCTGGAAGGGTCAAGAAACCAGGGCCTGCTCCTACCCCAAACTTTTCTGAAGGCCAACCACTGGCCAACAGGAGGAGTCACCTCTGGCTCCCATCTCCACTCAGCCTGGAGATGTGGGCTGATTCTCAAGTCCCCGAAGCCATCTGTCACCCCATTCCCAGTGCTTATTGGAGGAGCTCAGAGTCTGGCCTTGTCTTCTGCTGTCCCCTGGAATTCAGACTCAGGGGACTCCTGGCCAAGGTGGGGGAAAGCTCTTTCCAGATAGGAAGGCCCCCTCTCCCAATGGCCAGCTGCAAGTTTGTGAAAACCTGGTGCCCTCCAAGAGGGTACCTCCTCACCTCTCCAGGTGCCTGGCAAATGTTGGGATAACCAAGACAGCAGCTGGACCCCAGGAAGGGACGATTCTCTGAGCACAGGGACAAGTGCAGAACTCTATGGCGTGGAGAAATGGAAGAACTGATAAACAAAATAATTCAAGGAAGATCAATGCCATTTAACATATATTTATTGAAATCTACTTGATGCAAGGCACTGTGCTAGATTTGGTAGGGATCAGACATGAAGGGCCACCCCTGTCTTCTAAGAGCTCACAATCCAGTGGGTGGGGAGAGCTGGAGAAAGGGGGGGGAGGAAAAGCCAAGTCCACACACAGCTCTAGTGCAAGGCTGGATTACAGTGAGTGCCACAGAAGAGACGAGGGAAGGAGTTGAAGGAGGAGTAAGAAAAGAGATACAACAACTGAAATACAAACGGGCTGGACACAGCTACTGTTCTCAGAGATAATGCAGGTGACACTGCAGACCAAGTTTATAAGGAGACCATTGTGATTTCAAAAGTAAACACTCAAACTGCCGCAATGAGAGCTACACGAGGTAAGGAGACTAGAAATAGAGACATTACCGACTCTGTAACCTGAAGGATTGATTGGAAACCATGAAACACTTCTGAAATAGACAGCAGGGTGGGTTGGGATTCAACTCGCTTTGTTCTGTGGGTTAAACATGGTTCAGTAAAGGAAAAACACCCAGACAGAAATTCCTTGATTAAACTCACTGAGATTAGGAGGCATAGATTTTCACCCATCTTAGGAAGAGAAGACAGTACTGCATTTAAACAGGTGCTCACAACAGTCAGGAAGGACTTGGGCCAGGAATGCCAGCTGGGTGGAATGCGAGGGAAGCCAGCAACATGATTCCTCTCAGAAAGCAGCCAAGTGGTCAAAGAAGTGTGCAGAGGAGACGTGTGGACTTGTGAGGGCAAGTAGCCCCAAATCCCAGAATGTGACATGGGGGCAACTTCTCGAAACACCCTGTGGTGCCCTCTATCCTCCAGCACCAATGAGAAACTTCTGTTTCCTTGTTTGCATTTCACAGGCCTTAAAGGCCTGATCCATCATCTCCAACCAGCTCTGGCAACTGGCCGCTGCCCTTCAATCTGTTGTTTGGTTCTGGCTTAATGAATGTGGCCTAGAAGGGGGGCTGGTGAGTCACATGGTACACAACAGGACAGTAGCCCAGGGCTGTGGGCAGGGCAGGTGCCTTGCCACTTCTAGCACAAAATCAAGCACACAGAATGCACTACCACACAAGAAAAGATGCCCACAGTGATCGGGTGGGATTATTCCAGAAACGCAAGAGTGGGGATGACACAACTAATCAGTTGTAATAAGCAGCAAACATGGGAAACAACTACTTCCTTTTGAAAACGTCATCAAATATTCAAAACTCTGACAAAAGTCTTGGAAGCTTTCCTCTGCAATCCAGTAAGAAAAGGGCACATTTCTAACTAGGGCCAGCATTCAATTAACCCAACTGCCCACTATTTCCCTTGCGACAGGAATATGTGTGATTAGAAAGAAAAATGAAATGAGGTAGATACACGAATGCATAGACAAGCACACACAACAGAAAGCTTGGTCACATTTTGCATCTGACATGGCAGCACGGCTAGAGAATCCAAGGAAATCTCCCCCACGTTACCAGAGGGGAAAAATGCAACTCAGTGAAGGAACAAGACACATAGTAGAGTCACAGACTGACCGCATTTGCAGAGAGCACAGATTTCACCGCAAAGACCAGGCAAAGCTGTCCGAAGGGACGTGATCTCTAGTGTTAACTCTGCCAGAGGATTGGTTTGAGAAAAAGCTATGGAATGAAAAACAGGAAAGAAGGCAAGGTGGGCCGGAAGGAATGCCAAGGTGCCACGTCCTGGCTGGGAGCAGTGATGACTCTGCTGCACTCCTGGTTGATGTTAGTCTAGACTTTGGCAGCATCCTTCATCAAAGCCAACAACGGTGAGTGAATGGGCGAGAAATGGTGGAGTACCTCTAGGTCAAGGTGCCAGGCTTGTCCCTGGCAGAAGGCAACATTCCTTACCCAATGACAGCTGTACCAGACCTCTGGTAACACCTGGAAAAGAGAAAAGTGCTTCGAGAAGAAAGTGGTGATTGCAGACACAGATTCATAACTGCTGCAAGAACTAAGGCCCACAGAGCAAGAGGAATGGCTATGTAACAGGTGCTGTTGGCTTCTCTCCAGCCTGGGGGTCAGGATGGAGTCGTCCCAAAGGGCCACTCTGCTGGCCTGGGGCCATTCCAGAGGACCTTCTGCTCAAGGTCACAGGGGTCACTCCCGGACCTTTCTTCCCAGGATGGGGGCCTGGGAAGCCCTTTTAAACTCTGCCTGCTGAGCAGAGCTCTGCTCTGCTGCTGGAGCTGTACACTTCCTTTCCAGGCTCTTGAGTGCCCACCCCCTGGGCACAGGTGCCTTGGCCAGCTTCTTTCTGTGGCCTCTGCCGGAAGTGAGAGCCCAGCCACAGGGTGCTGGCTTCTATATCCACACTGCATAGGCTATCAGAGGAGCCGTGTTGCCCTCCAAACCTCCTGGGCATGGCTGAAATGGCCAGCTTCTACGAGCACGACACGCTGGCTGTCAGAGGGGCCTGCAGCCTCACCAAGCTTCTGCTCTGTTGCCCCTCACAGGGGCAGCGGCAGGAAGTGACGTCAGGGTGAAATCTCACCCTAGCTGCCCAAAACAGAAGCCAGCAGAATCACTCGCTGGGAGGACACAGTCCCTGTGATGCCAATCACGTGAGTCTTCCTGTGTCCGAGGAGATATCTCTTGGGCGGATCTGTTTCTTAGTCACTGGATCCACACCAGGCACTGCCAAGGTTCCCAGGAGGCTGAAGGATGGCCAGGCTACTGCCAGATGAAGTTTGGACCTCCCATCGATCGAGGGAAGTCAAGCCATGCTGCTGGGGCTGTACACATGACCAGTCCCAGAGGCTTCTGGCCTGTCCATGATGGACGTATCACTCGTGTGCCTCCGTGGCCAAGCTAGATAGTCAAGTGCTGCCCACAGATACCCATGGAGTTTGCACCATGGACGGGAATGAGCCTGCTTCTCCGGCCCATTCCCGTGCAGCCTGCCCTTTGGGTGGGCAGGGGTTTCAGGTTTTTCAGTTGTAATTAAAATTCTACAAGAAAATGTTACCATATCATTGAAACAACGAAAGTTACAAGTTAATGGGAAAAAAAATGAATGCTTGGATATGTAAAAATCAAAATCTTGCACAACAATAATATAATAAAACTGCTTCAAAGAGCAAAAGTAATAAAACTAGAAAAGAGAGCATCAGAAGTGATATAGAAAGAACTGCTATATAAAGTCAATATATCCAAAGATAACTTGATAACTAGTCAAAGGAGATGAACGCACGTTTGGCATGCAAGAAAATGGACATAGTGTTGACGTCATCACGTGAGAAAAAAGATGCAAACTAGTAGTCAGGAGGTTAGGGTCTGTCCCCGGTTCTGGTACTGATGAGCCGCGGGATGACGGCAGCTAACTCTGGCGATGACTGCACATGACCTTCGCCGAGTGTGTGCCCCATGCCTGCAGGCACGATGGCAGTCATGATACCCTTAGGAGGTAGGCACGGTGATCACCCCCATTTGACGGAGCTGGAGACGGAGGGGCTGGAGAAGTACCATCTGGGCCTTGCATGAGGCAAGGTTCTTTACTCCCAAAGGTCCATGTCACCTTGCAGTTGAGTCCTTGAGATGTCCCTCTGATCAGGGGGGTACTCTCAACTACTTCGTTTTGAACAAAATAAGCTGCTTGAGGACAAGACCCGTGAGCCTGGAACAACTGCCATCGCTGATTGCACTGGATATGTATGGGAGTCTCCGGATTGAATTGGTTCAGACAAGGATGCAAAAGACGTCCATTCAGTAATTTGTACTAGGAGTGTGGCCTCACAATTCCCAGTTTCAGATGCTTAAAAAACAAACCAGAGGCTTTTTTTTTAGGTCATTTGGAGAAGCACCACCTTAAGTGGCTATGTGGTACAATTACAGGACAGATGGAATGAGACGGAAGGATCACCTGAAGGTCCTGTGAATTTGTTCGAATGGCTTGGCAGGAAACCTCTCAGGCGAGCTCCCTGCAGTGGTGGTCCCAGTGCTATCACACGAGCTCAGCTGCAGTTGTATGGATCCATTTGGAAACTTCCCGTTGCCATGTGGGCAAAGACGGTGAGGTCCAAATACACGGGACGAGCTAGAAATGGAGCGGGGGCCAAAAGGGAGTCTTTTCTCAATTAATATATTATTCTATATAATATGCGATTTATAATGTGCATGTGCGTAGAGCTAAATTAATAAATTAAGTATTAGAATACATTTGAGCATCGTTATTTACATCCCTACAAATTTAAAAATTCAAGTAGGCCTGAAACCTTGGCGGCACAGCTGGGTTTGTCCCCTCCCTACAGCATGCGTGTGCAGGTGTCTGCTCTCTCAAGTCTCGGTTTGCACACTTTGCTGGTGCTTGCTGTCAGCGAACCTCGCCACTGGAACTCACAATGGGAAAAGCTATTCTCGATGGGCACAATGGGCAACGTGTATACGTAGAAATTGCTGGTGGCAGTATAGATAGGTTTCACCCTTTCAGACGGCAAAATACAGAAGCGCAATGAACCTTCATCTCCTTTGACCGGGCCCCGGCGCCCCGGGGGCCCCCTGGCTGCCTACTCACGGTGGCTCGGCTGGTGCTTCTGCAGCGCCGAGCGCCTCTTGAACACACGGCCGCACTCGCTGCACTCGCAGCGCCGCGCACCGCTGTGGATGCGCCGGTGGCGGCTGAGGCCGGAGCTCCTACGGAAGGCCTTGCCGCACTTGTCGCACTCGTAGGGCTTCAGTCCGCTGTGGATGCGCCGGTGCTTGATGAGGTCGGAGGGCCCGCGGAAGGCCTTGCCGCACTCGCCGCACGCGTATGGACGCTCGCCGCTGTGGATGCGCGCGTGCTCCAGCAGGCTGGAGCTCTGGCGAAAGGCCTTGCCGCATTGGCTGCACGCGTACGGCTTCTCGCCCGTGTGGATGCGCCGGTGCTTGGTGAGCTCGGAGCTGCGGCGGAAGAGCTTGCCGCAGTGCGGGCAGCCGTAGGGCTTGGCGCCGCTGTGGATGCGCTGGTGCTCGGCCAGGCCGCTGACGCCGCGGAAGGACTTGCCGCAGTCGTCGCAGTCGAAGGGCAGGTGGCCCGTGTGCGCCCGCTGGTGCTTGAGGAGCTCCTGGCGGTCCAGGAAATCACGGCTGCACGCCCGGCAGGCGAACGGCTTGTCGGCGGTGTGGAGTTTCTGATGGCGGAAGAGGTGCGCGTCGGCCTTGAAGGAGCGCCCGCACTCCTCGCAGTCGAACGGCTTCTCGCGGCTGTGCACCCGCAGGTGCTGGCTCAGGCCCGCGTTCTTCTTAAACCGTTTCCCGCACTCTTCGCACTCGAACGGCTTGGCCTCCTTCTCCAGCTGCTCCCTCTTGGCCACCGCATCCTCCAGGGCCCAGCTGGGGCCGGGCCGGGGCTCTGCAGCCACGTGGCTCTTCCTGTGCTCATTAAACTCGGACACCCCCCGGAAGACCTGCCCGCAATCGCCACACTCCCAGCCCTTCGCCTCGCTGTGAACTCGCTGATGCTGAACGAGCAGCACTTTGAGCCGAAATGTGTCCCCGCACTCCTTACACGCAAAATGATGTTCTATGGGCACATCCTGAGGGCTCCCGCCCCTCCCCTCTGAGTCCCCGTTGGCTTTGACCTCAGCGCTGGGGTCACTGGCCCTTGGGGAGCTGGTGGACGCCATTTCCTGGGGTTGGGGCTGGGCTTCCTCACCCATCCTGCAGTGCCAGGTCTCGAAGCTGTGGCCTGAAACGACAAGCACAAGCGGCTGCAGTGCTAGGGGAAGGCTCCTCCCCCTTCCCACAGGCCACCAGGAGCAAGGACCACAGAGGGGGCTTGATGGTCACACAAGCTGGAGCCATAGCATGCCCCAGGGGACCTCCCCTTCTGCTGTGGGCCAGCGCCCACGCCTCCTCCTCAAAGGCCCAGGCAGGCTCCCAACCCTGGCCCATCCCACCCAAGAGCTCACCTGATCCCCTCAACCCAACCCTTAACTCCCACAAGCTAGGCTGGGGGTTCCTGCAATGTCCTCACATGTCTTCAGCTTCCTTTTTCCTTAGTAAAGATGTATTTTTTGAAAAGGTAGATAGAGTGACAGAGAGGGAGGGAGAGACAGAGCAACAGAGATCCTCTATCTGCTGGTTCATTCCCCAAATGGTCACGATGGCCGGGACTAAGACAGGTGGAAGCCAGGAGCTTGGATTCCCATCTGGGTCTCCCATGGGGTGGCAGGGGCCCAAGGACTTGCGCTGTCTTCCACTGCTTTCCCAGGCCATAGCAGAGAGCTGGATCAGAAGTGGAGCAGCCAGGAGCTGAACCAGTGCCCATATGGATTCCAGCATTGCAGGCGGCAGTTTAACTGCTCCGCCACAGTGCCAGCCCCTTCAGGTTTATTTTTCACTCACCAGAGTGTGTAGCACGATCTGTGTTGAGAGATGGGTCTGACACCAACAGCACTTGCCCTTGCGCCAGCTGAGGGACCAAGGCAGGATTCAAAACAGGACCTCCTGTTGGTTGGAAATGGTAAGGGTTATGGGGGCAGCTGGAGATGCATCAGAATGGGGGAGGAACTGCACTGACCGGGGCCTTTGAGCAATCACTCACACACCTCAAATGCCTAAGGACGGGCTTCTTCTGGGAGCTGCAGGAAGGCAGGCTGTGGGTCCACCTGGGAAAGGTCCCAGTGGCGTGCCAGGAGGTGACCCAAGGAAGGGGCCACGCTCTGCCTGTTCCTTGACAATACCCTCTGCACCACAACTCCCAAATGTCTCCCCACCATGATCTCCTCCAAAAACATCCCCAAGACCTCATGCATGCAGACCCCTGAGAGGTCATCAAGGGTTGGATCACGTCCACAGTGAGCCCAAATCAAACAGCCATGCAATTTGTGTAGCTCATGTTCTATATGATAGTGGCAGCTTTCCCTTTGTTTCTTTGCTACAAGACCGCAGGGCTCCTTTTCATGCTGTGAAGAGTCGGGGAGGTTCCTGCCATTTTGAGACGCCGGGTGTGGCATCTCTATTTCCCCAGAGCCCAGGGGTTAGGTGAGCTTGTATATGGGTGACCATGTGCCCCCACCCAACCCCTAACGGTTGGCCAATCTGGGGAAGAGATGGGGCATCCTTACCCACGGAGGCCACGTTCCTGTAATATGCCAGTGTCCTCTGCTCAGGGTCAAGCCTCAACAACTCTCTTTTTGTGAGGTACCACGCCACTTCATCAACTGTCACCAAACCCTGAAAGAAGTCCCAGGGATAATCAGTCTTTGCATCAGGAGCAAAATGAGGCGGGGGTGGGGGGTGGTGGTGCTAGGAAGGCCAAGGACAGAGGTGAGGGCCAGCAGTGGGAGTGTGTTGCTAAGGTGGAGGTCCAATCACAGCTCCAAGAAGTCCTGCAAAGAGAGCCTGACCAAGTGCTGGGAGCCCTGGGCCAGGGCCCTGGGTGCCCACATCGCCTCAAGGGGCCACAGTTCATTCACTTCCCCGGCCAGACACCTAGCTCCGCACTTGTAGGATGGGAGTCCCAAGGCCAGTGGACACCTGTTCCCTGGTGGCCTCTGGGTGGGCAGGCAGGCTCAGCAGCTGGGGTTCATGGGCTGCTGAGTGTCATGTTGGGGCAGGAGGCACAAGCCGGGGCCAGACTCAGGGAGCAGTGACAGAATCCCAAGCAAGGCAAAGGGAAGCACAGCTCACCTGGGCCTCCGGCATCTCAAGAGGGACTGCCAGGACCTGGTTTCCTGGGGCTCCATCCTGGGGGAGGGCAAGACCTTGGGGAGCAGGTGGCGCTAAGGAAAGCGAAAAAAGCCGTGAGTGACAACAGCTCTGCGTCTGGGGCCCCTGGGATGTGACTGCTCATTTCCTTTTCCCTGATTTTCCTGAGCGAGTGACAAGCCAGAGTATGCAAAAGTGGGCTGGCAGGGACTTAATATAGATGAGTGGCCTGAGGAGCCAAGACAAGGCAAATGGTTGGTAGCCCAGGCCCAGCCCGGAGAAGACAGACACTGGCAGAGCCGACGGCCCAGAGAGCAGTGCTCAGAGACAGGCTGAGCACAATCCTTGCACACTAGGTCAGGCCACTGGAAGGAAGGAGAGGCAGCGAAGAGCAAGAGCCAGGGGTTTCTTCACCAGCAGTGAGGCCCTCGAAGGCCACACCCACTGAAGAATTCAGCAGGTGAACGCCAGACACTTCTCTTACATATCCAACAAGATGAAAAGCTGAACAGAACAGCTGGAAAAACAAGCTCCAAAGAAAAGCTCTCCAATGCCAAGGTACTAAAGAAAAGGTATGAACGATATGTACAAGTTACCTTTTCCTTCCAAATTGTCAGATGTGCAAAATAATTTCAGATCCTACCACAGACATCTATGCCTCATGGGCCTCCCACTTCACACAGCTCCTGTTCTGATGGCAACTCAATTCAATTCAAGTCATAATTGAATGAAAAGAAAGCATTTTTGCACTAAACATTTTGCACAAAAACCCAGACACTCCAGAATGTCTTTTATATAAAATTAAAGATGTTATGTTAAAAGGGATGGGAAGAAACAGACTTAATATCCTGTCATAAACAAGTGGAAAACTGGAGAAAATATAAGTGAGACAATAGTTCTCAGACACTGGACAGCAGAAAGCAAAAGATAATCATCCTGGAGAGAATACGAATAAATGGGGTGAGCCTTATCATCACCCTGGAGGCAATTTCCAGATAGAGCCCATAGGGAGGGAGGAACCAAATGGAGCTCAGTGGCTTCATCAAGTTGAGGAGATGCAGACCAGCATTCAGGGTGATGCTATGCAGAAAAAAGGAGCTTCAGTATGAGTCTGCTTGAGTGTTTCCCAAGTACTAAGCGCTGCACGTACCAGTGGAAACCCCAAAAGTCTGAGGAAGAATGAACAGGAGGGGCTGGCACTGGGGCACACTGGGTCAAGCTGCCATCTGCAATGCTGGCATCTTCTTTTGGAGCGCCAGTTTGAGTTCCAGTTGTTTTGTTTTCAATTCAGCTCCCTGCTAATGCACTTGGGAAAGCAGCGGAAGATGGCCCAAGTGCTTGGGATCCTAATCCTGCACTCATGTGGAAGACCCAGATGGAGTTACAAGCTCCTAGTTACAGCCTGGCACAGCTCCGGCCATTGTAGACATTTGGGGAGTGACTCAGTGGAGAGAAAATCAATCTCTCTCTCTCTCTCTCTCTCTCTCTCTCTCTCTCTCTCTCTCTTGCTTTTGTCCTCTGTCTCTTGTCACTATATTTTTAAAGTACTTGAATAAAAAGATCTTTAGGGACTGGTGCTGTGGCACAGCGGGTAAAGCAGCAGCCTGCAGTGCCGGCATCCTATACAGGCACTGTCCCGGTTCTAGTCCCGCCTACTCCTCTTCTGATCCAGCTCTCTGCTATGGCCTGGGAAAGCATTGGAAGATGGCCCAAGTGCTTGGGCCCCTGAACCTGTGTAGGAGACCTGGAAGAAGCTCTTGGCTTTGGATCAGTGCAGCTCTGGCTTTTGTGGCCATCTGGGGAGTAGACCAGTGGATGGAAGATCTCTCTCTCTCTTTCTGCCTCTCCTCTCTCTGTGTAAACACTGACTTTCAAGTAAATAAATAATTTTTTTTAAAAAAGATCTTTAAAAAAATAAAATGGGCAGATAGCTGCAAGGTAAACAATTTCTAGGATACACAAAAAGTAGACAGATGTTCAAGGTCCTCTGTGATAACCTGGGACACTCAGAACCCAGAGAGGCCACACCTTACTCCAGAGAGAAAAACAGCTTTACAAAGCAAACAGTACGTCAGTGACCTGTAGATAATAGGAAGTGGTCCGACATCCACGTAACTCAAACCTGAGAATGTGAGAAGGGTTAGAAGTATCAAAAATGTGGCTAAGAAATAATAGCTGGACAAATTTCCAAAATTGAGCAGAGCTGTAAACTCGAAGATCCAAGAAGCTAAACCACCTCCTAGTAAGACTTAAAAAGATGTCACAGTCTGGTTGCTGAAAACTAGTGATAAAGAAAAAAAGCCTCAGACTAGCCAAGAAAAGATGCTGCATGGAGAGGAACAAAAATCAGAACAGCTACTGATTTTTTATCAGAAAGCAATAAATGACTTTTACAATATTTTACAATATTTATTTATTTGAAAGGCAGCAAGAGTGGGTTAAAGAGAGAGAGAGAGAGAGAGAGAGAGAGAGAGAGAGAGAGAGAGAGAGACTGAGAGCGCTTCCACCCAGTGGTTCACTCCCCAAATGGCCACAATGGCCAGAGCTGGGCTGATCCAAAGCCAGGAGCCAGGAGCTTCTTCTGGGTCTCCCATGTGGGTACAGGGGCCCAAGGACTTGGGTCATCCTCCACTGCTTTCCCAGGCCATAGCAGACAGCTGGATCAGAAGTGGAGCAGCTAGGACTAAAACCAACACCCATATGGGATGCCAGTGCTGCAGGTGGCAGCTTCATCTGCTATACCACAGCACTGGCTCCTAAATGGCATTTTTAAAAAGAAAAACAGATCAACCTAGAATTCCATATTTAGAGAAAATATCCTTCAAAAATGAAGGCAAAGTAAAAACTTTTAAGACAAAAGTTGAGAGAATTTGTCACTAGCAGCTCTGTACTATAAGAACGACTAAAGCAGGTTTTTCAGGTGGAAGGAAGATGATGCCATAGGGGAACCTGGATGTGCACAAAGGCATGGGGAATATATAAATATGAGGGAAAATAGAAAACTTTTGCCTTCCTCGTTTTTAAATATTTAAAAAAAGAAGCAGAAATAACAAGATAGAGTGGAGTTTAAAACACATGTGAAAGTGAGACATGATTACATGTTTCCGCAATCCCTTCAAGACGCAGATACAGGGGCCAGCGTGGTGACACAGTGGGTTAAGCCGCCGCCGCGACTTCCAGCATCCCGTATCCGAGTGCCGTTTCAAATCCTGGCTTCTCTGCTTCCAATTCAGAGCCCTGCTAATGTACCGGGGAAAGCAACGGAAGATGGTTCAAGTTATGTGGGTTCCTGCCACCCACATAGGAAACCTTGATGGAGTTCCTGGCTTCTGGCTTTGGCCTGGCCCAGCCCCCAGCTGTTCTGGCCATTTTTGGGAGTGAACCAGCAGATGGAAGATCTTTCCCTCCACCACTCTCTACCTTCTAAATAAATAATAAAATACACCTTTAAGGAATGTATTATATATTTTTTTAAAAGACTGAGATACAGACTAATAAGCCAAATGTAATAGTAAATATAATCCAAAAGAAAGGTAAAGCAAAAAAGGTAAAAGGAACAGATGGAACAAACAGAAATAACTAATAAAATGGGCAAACTGAAACCCAACCACACAGATATCTAACTGACACATGTAACCCAAAGGCAAGGATTATCAGACTGTATTTTTTTAAATGCTCAACTATATGTCGTGCTATGTATGAGAAACTTTAAATATAAACATACAGGTTAAAAGTAAAGGTATGGAAAATAGACTATAACCCACAGGAAGAGTAGAAGTAATTCTAGTACAAGACAAAGGTGGTGATGGTGGGAGAGAATGATGAAGTTTGGCTCCGAGCTCAAAAGCCACTCCTGCAGAGGGCCAGAACTCAGAGCGGGTAAAAACGCCAGTCAGCTTGCAGCCAATGCAGGATGCTGCACTGCAGATTAAAAAAATGGGGAATCCTGTATGTCCTTCATGGGAGATATTGGCAGCCCTAATGACTCTTGACTGAAAGCCCAAAGTGGGCAAGGGAAGGGGAGATGATGGCTAAGTACATATTTGCTTTTTAAGAGAAAAAAGGAGAAAATTGAGCATGCCTTGTGGCTAGAATAAGCACCCTGTGCACAACGTGGGACCACGCTGGGGGATGGTCAAGGTCTAGAAGGTCCTGCTTTCTGTTCCTGTAACACGCAAATTTTAGTAACCAAGCCAAATGATGCTACCAGCGAAGAACAACAATTTAAACAGATTTTGGAAGACTGGTTAATAAAGATGGTCAGTGTGCAAGAGGACAGGCTGAGGCCAAGGAGATAAAGGGTGTGGCCCTTGAGGTTGGGTCAGAGCACCAGCACTTCCTAGGATGCCCGCTCAGCCAGAGCAAGCACGGGAGGGGGGGGAGTGAGGGGGGAAGGGCTGGTGGGACTCTCTGGGCAGTCACCTAAGGCTAATGGGCAGAAAGCACAGAGGCAGGACCAAGGTGTTGCTGCTTCCTGGACTCCTCCCCCAGAGTCTCTACACTGTAGATAGCTGTGGGCTGAGGGCATCATTTGGTCAAAAAGTCTACCCAAGCCCTTATCCCATCTTTAACAGGTTGCCTGCATGTGGGTCAATTCCACTGTTACTGGGCCCGAAGAATACATCTGGTGCCTACTTTGACTCTCACGTCCAATACAAAGCGACCTGCTCAAGAATCACGTACACAGTTCACTTCCGGTTGGCGTTGATGTCTGGCTGCCCAGGGGAACAGAGAGAGGCACACTGTGTATTCGCCCTCTGAGAAGGTCACCTGTGACAGGCCTCTTCTCAGCTGTCCTCTGGCCAGTGACCTAAGACCTTCACAACCCCCACCGGCAAGGCCTTGGCCCAATTGTACATTCTGTGCCTCACCTCTTTGTCTCTCCAGCCAGAAACAATGGCTTTCATTCAGTTCTAGACAGGCCAAGGCGGTGGCCCTTGCGGCCTGTGTACCTGCCAAGAATACCATACCTGTGGCTTATCACAGGCAACGCCTTCTAAGAATTTAGGCCTCAAGTCAAACGTCACCTCTTCAAAACATCCTCACTCCCCAAGCCCATCACACTT